>NC_052071.1:13678402-14034652 GCF_015852505.1 Tachyglossus aculeatus
TACCCTGCCTGGTACACCGTAAGTGCTTAACCAATACCACAGTTATTATTCTTAACTCCTCTGGGGCTCAGTTACCTCATCTGTAAAATGGGGATTAAGACCGTGAGCCCTCTGCGGCGGGTCAGGAACTGTGTCCAACCCTAAATGCTCAATAAATATGGTTGAATGAATGAATGAATCCCCCCACCCTCCCTCCTTCCCCTCCCCACAGCACCTGTATATATGTTTGTACAGATTTATTACTCTATTTTACTTGTACATATTTACTATTCTATTTATTTTGTTTTGTTAATATGTTTTGTTTTGTTCTCTGTCTCCCCCTTCTAGACTGTGAGCCCGCTGTTGGGTAGGGACCATCTCTATATGTTGCCAACTTGTGCTTCCCAAGCGCTTAGTACAGTGCTCTGCACACAGTAAGCGCTCAATAAATACGACTGAATGAATGAATGAAGTTTCCTTGATAACAATAATTATGCCTCAAGATAGTACGGTGCTTTCACTTTCCCAAAGCATTTTCACACCCATTTTATCCTTCCAATACGACTCTGAAGTGGAAGCATTTTCACATTCATTTTTATCCTTCCAATACGTCTCTGGAAGTAGGAAGAGGCAAGTATCGCTCTATTTTATTGATGAAGAAAAGTCTCTTACCCGCGCTGAGTCAGAGGTCATGGGTTCTAATCCCGGCTCCGCCACTCGGCTGCTGGGTGACCTTGGGCTAGTCAGCTGGCTTCTCTGGGCCTCGGTTACCTCCTCTGTAAAATGGGGATGAAGACTGCGAGTCCCGTGTGGGACAGGGAATGTGTCCGAACTCGCTAGTCTGTATCTACCCCAACGCTTAGTACAGTGCCTGGAACTCAGTGCTTAACAAATACCATTTAAATAAAAGAAGTAAACTAGCCCTGAGCTGTTAATGTTTGAGTTTGCTTCAACTGAGGCCCATTTCCCTGCTCTCCAGAGGCCGAGGAGGAGAGGAGGGGCTCCTGTGGGAGGCAAATGCCCTGGAGACCAGCTGAGAACCAGGAAACCCTCCGGCTGTGTGACCTTGGACAAGTCACTTCAAGTCTTCCCGTCTCCGTTTCCTCATCTGTAAAATGAGAAGCGGCATTAGCGGAGAGCGCCCGGGGCCCGGGTGTAGGAAGGTCGTGGCTTCTCATCTCAGCTCCCATCCCTTGTCTGCTGTGCGACCTCGGGCAAGTTGCGTCACTTCTCTGGGCCTCAGTTCCCCCATCTGTAAAATGGGGATTGAGACAGGCTACCCCCACCACCACCACGTGAGAAAGGGACTGTATCCATCCTGATTTGCTTGTATTCTCCCCAGCGCTTAGTCCAGCACCTGGCAAATTGTAAGCGCTTAACAACTACCGCAATTATTATTATTAATAAAACGGGGATTCAATTCCTGTTCTCCCTCCTGGTTATCTTGCCTCGACTTGAGTACGCAGCAAGTGCTTTCTACAACAGAAGTGACGTGGCCTAGTGAATAGAGTACGGGCCTGGGAGACAGAAGGACCTGGGTTCTAATCTCCACTCTGCCACGTGTCTGCTGAGGGACCTTGGCTAATTCACTTCACTTTTCTGTGCCTCAGTTCCATCATCTGTAAAATGGGGTTTAAGACGGTGACCCCTATGTGGGACAGGGACTGTGTCCAACCCAATTAGCTAATATCTACCCCAGTGCTTAGAACAGTGCCTGGCAAGCACTTAACAAATAATTATTATTATTATTATCAAGTACCGTCGAGTTGTTTCCGATTCACAGAGATTCTGTGGATATTTGAGCCCACTGTTGGGTAGGGACCGTCTCTATATGTTGCCAATTTGTACTTCTCAAGCGCTTAGTACAGTGCTCTGCACATAGTAAGCACTCAATAAATACGATTGATGATAATGATGTTTTCTCCAGAACGGGGTCTTCTGCCACAATCTGTACCCTTGCTACGATTCTTCCGTTATTGTTATGTTTTTTATCCATCTACCTCTTCCTCGTTTTCCTTGGACTTTTCCTAGCATTAGTGTCTTCTCCAGAGAATTATTCCTCCAGATGAGGAATCGAGTCATTTGGCCTTCCAAAGACCACTGTGGCTCAATTCGCTCCATAACTCATTTGTTTGTTTTCTGGGCAGTCCATGGTATTCGCAAAAGCCTTCTCCAACACTACATTTCAAAATAATAATAATAATAATAATAATAGGCATTTGTTAAGCGCTTACTATGTGCAAAGCACTGTTCTAAGCACTGGGGAGGATACAGGCTGATCAGGTTGTCCCATGTGGGGCTCACAGTCTTAATCCCCATTTTCCAGATGAGGTAACTGAGGCCCAGAGAAGTTAAGTGACTTGCCCAATATCACACAGCAGATATGTGGTGGAGTTGGGATTCGAACCTTGCTCTTTCCACTGAGCCACGCTGCTTCAAAAGAATCGATGCTCTTTCTATCTAGTATTATTATTATTATTGTTAAGCAGCGTACCTTAATGGAAAGAGCATGGGCTTGGGTTCTCATCCTGCCTCCCCCACTTGTCAGCTGTGGGACTTTGGGCAAATCACTTCACTTCTCCGTGCCTCAGTTACTTCATCTGTAAAATGGGGATTAAGACTGTGAGCCCCACATGGGACAACCTGATGGCCTTGTATTTACCCCAGTGCTTATAACAGTGCTTGGCTCATAATAATAATAATAATAATAATAATAGTAATGGCTTTTGTTAAGCACTTACTATGTGCCAAGCACTGTTCTAAGCACTTGGGGGCATACAAGGTAATCAGGTTTTCCCACATGGGGCTCACAGTCTTACTCCACATTTAACATATGAGGTCACTGGGGCCCAGAGAAGTGAAGTGAGTTGCCCAAAGTCACCCAGCTGACAAGCGGCGGAGACGGGATTAGAACCCACGACCTCTGAGTCCCAAGCCCGGGCTCTTTCCACTGAGCCACGCTGCCAAACACCATTATGATGATGATGGTTGCTATGGGGATGAAGACTGCGAGCCCCCAGTGGGGCAACCTGATCACCTTGTAACCTCCCCAGCACTTAGAATAATAATAATAATAATAATGATGGTATTTAAGCGCTTACTATGTGCAAAGCACTGTTCTAAGCGCTGGAGAGGCTACAGAGTGATCAGGTTGTCCCACGGAGGGCTCACAGTCAATCCCCATTTTACAGATGAGGGAACTGAGGCCCAGAGAAGTGAAGTGACTTGCCCAAAGTTACACAACTGACAGTTGGCGGAGCCGTGATTTGAACCCCTGACCTCTGACTCCAAAGCACAGGATCTTTCCACTGAGCAACACTGCTTCTCTGCTTTGCATATAGTAAGAGTGAAAAACCACGTGGCTCAGTGGAAAATATTGGTATTTGTTAAGCACTTACTATGTGCTAAGCGCTGGGGGAGATACAAGGTAATCAAGGTTGTCCCACGTGGGGCTCACGGTCTTAATCCCCATTTTACAGATGAGGGAACTGAGGCACAGAGAAGCAAAGTGACTTGCCCAAAGTTACACAACTGACAGTTGGCAGAGCTGGGATAATAATAATAATAATAATGATGGTATTTGTTAAGCGCTTACTATATGCAAAGCACTGTTCTAAACGCTGAGGGGGACACAAGGTAACCAGGTTGTCCCACGGGGGGCTCACAGTCTTAATCCCCATTTTACAGATGAGGGAACTGAGGCTCAGAGAAGTTAAATGACTTGCCTGAGGTCACACAGCAGACATGTGGTGGAGCTGGGATTCGAACCCAAGACCTTTGACTTCAAAGCCCAGGCTCTTTCCACTGAGCCACGCTGCTTCTCTGCTTTGCATATAGTAAGAGTGAGAAACAGCGTGGCTCATTGGAAAATGTTGGCATTTGTTAAGCACTTACTATGTGCTAAGCGCTGGGGGCGGGGGGGATAGAAGGTAATCAAGGTTGTCCCATGTGGGGCTCACGGTCGTCATCCCCATTTTACAGATGAGGGAACTGAGGCCCAGAGAAGTGAAGTGACTTGCCCAAAGTCACCCAGCTGACGGGCTCTTTCCACTGAACCACACTGCTTCTCTGAAAAGAGCCTCGGCTTGGGAGTCAGAGGTCATGGGTTCAAATCCCCGCTCCGCCAACTCTCAGCTGGGTGACTTGGGGCAAGTCACTTCACTTCTCCGGGCCTCAGTTCCCTCATCTGGAAAATGGGGATGAAGACGGTGAGCCCCCCATGGGACAACCTGATCTTTACTTGTACATATCTATTCTATTTATTTTATTTTGTTATTTTGTTAGTATGTTTGGTTTTGTTCTCTGTCTCCCCCTTTTAGACTGTGAGCCCACTGTTGGGTAGGGACTGTATATGTTGCCAACTTGGACTTCCCAAGCGCTTAGTCCAGTGCTCTGCACACAGTAAGCGCTCAATAAATACGATTGATTGATTGTAACCTCCCCAGCGCTTAGAACGGTGCTTTGCACATAGTAAGCGCTTAATAAATGCCGTCATTATTATTATTATTATTACTTCAGTCAGGGCCAACTGCGAAGTAGGATGGGCCGCCCTCACTAGGCCCCGGCCACGCGCCCCTCACGTCGCCTACGTGACGGACGTGACCGAGCTCCGCGTGCGTCACAGCTGCCCATCCCAACGGCCCTCCGGCGTCCGACCAATGGGAAGGGGCGGCCCTCCGGCGCGACCAATGGGAAGGGGGCGGCCCTCCGGCCCGACCAATGGGAGGGGGCGGTCCTTTCGCCTCGCCCAATGGGAAGCGCCGGGGGCGGGGCCCGCCGGCCTGAAGGCGGGGCGAGGTGGGCCTTGCCCTTACCGTCAGGACTGGCCATTTGCAGCCGCAGCAGCAGTAGTAGACGCAGCAGGGGCAGCTGTAGTAGACGCCAACCTTGCCCCCTCGTTGCCAAAATGTCTCTTTCCACCAAGCTGACCTTGGACAAGGTGGACGTGAAGGGGAAGAGGGTCGTTATGAGGTAATTCCCCCATCCCCTCCATCCTCGAATTGGGGCTCCTTCCTCCCCCGGGGGTCTTTGCTTGCAAAATAATAATAATAATAATAGTGTTAAGCGCTTACTCTGTGCAGAGCGCTGTTCTAAGAGCTGGGATAGACACAAGGTCATCAGTTTGGCCCACGTCTTCATCCCCATTTTGCAGGTGAGGGGCCTGAGGCTCAGAGAATAATAATAATTATGGTGTTTGTTAGGTGTTTACCACGTGCAGAGCGCTGTTCTAAGCGCTGATATAAATTAAAGGTCATCAGCTTGTCCCACGTGGAGCTCACGGCCTTCATCCCCATTTTACCGATGAGGGGACTGAGGCACAGAAAATAATAATTATGGTGTTTGTTAAGCGCTTACTATGTGCCAAGCACTGTTCTAAGCGCTGGGATAGGTACAAGGTCATCAGGTTGTCCCACGTGGGCCTCAGTCTTCATCCCCATTTTACCGATGAGGGGACTGAGGCACAGAAAATAATAGTAATTATGGTGTTTGTTAAGCGTTTACTATGTGCCAAGCACTGTTCTAAGCGCTGGGATAGATACAAGGTCATCAGGTTTTCCCACGTGGGGCTTACAGTCTTCATCCCCATTTTACCGATTGGGGGGACTGAGGCACAGAAAATAATAGTAATTATGGTATTTGTTCAGCGCTTACCATGTGCCAAGCACTGTTCTAAGCGCTGGGATAGATACAAGGTCATCCGGTTGTCCCACGTGGGCCTCAGTCTTCATCCCCATTTTACCGATGAGGAAACTGAGGCACAGAAAATAATAGTAATTATGGTGTTTGTTAAGCGCTTACTATGTGCCAAGCACCGTTCTAAGCGCTGGGATAGTTACAAGGTCATCAGGTTGTCCCACGTGGGGCTCACAGTCTTCAGCCCCATTTTACAGATGTGGGAATTGAGGCCCAGAGAAATGACGTGACTTGCCCAAAGTCACACAGCAGACGAGTGGCGGAGCCGGGATTAGAACCCACGACCTCTGACTCCCAAGCCCGGGCTCTGGCCGCTAAACCACGCTGAAAGGCGCCCAGCCCATCGTATTTATTGAGCGCCGACTGCGTGCAGAGCGCTGTACTAAGCGCTTGGCAAAGTAGTAATAATAACGAAGGGGCTTGTGAAGGCCTTATTGCCAAGCACTGTTCTAAGCGCTGGGGTAGATACAAGGTCATCAGGCTGGACACCAGTCCCCGTGGGGCTCGCAGCCTTAATGCCCATTTTGCGGAGGAGGGGACTGAGGCCTGGAGCAGTGAGGTGACTTGCCCAAGGTCACACAGCAGCCAGGTGGCAGAGTCGGGATTAGAACCCAGGTCTTTCTGGCTTTTAGACTGTGAGCCCACTGTTGGGTAGGGACTGGCTCTGTATGTTGCCAACTTGGACTTCCCGAGCGCTTAGTACAGTGCTCTGCACACAGAAAGCGCTCAATAAATACGATTGATTGATTGATTGATTGTAGGCCCGTGCTTTGTCCAGTGTGCCATTTTAGTGTAGTAAGCTCCCCACGCACAGCCCCAAAACCCAGGAAATGGGAGGAACCGCAGATTTTGGGGCGGGACACCCCTCGTTTCCCTTTTCCCCTTCCCCCCTGACCCCCAAGATTGCCATGCAAGGTGAAGGTGGGCCTGGTCGTCTGAAGGACCTGGGTTCTAATCCCGGTTCCATCACTTCTTTGCTGGGTGACCTTGAGCAAGTCACTTCACTCCTCTGGGCCTTTTTTCTTTCTTTTCTTTTTCTTTAATGGCATTTATTAAGCCCTTACTATGTGCAGAGCACTGTACTAAGCTCTGGGGAGGTGATCAGGTTGTCCCACGGTGGGGCTCACAGTCTTAATCCCCATTTTCCAGGTGAGGTAACTGAGGCCCAGGCTCTGTGTGGCTCGGTGGAAAGAGCACAGGCTTTGGAGTCAGAGGTTATGGGTTTGAATCCCGCCTCCGCCACATGTCTGCTGTGTGACCTTGGACAAGTCACTTAACTTCTCTGAGCCTCAGTTACCTCATCTGTAAAATGGGGATTAAGACTGTGAGCCCCAGGCTGTGGGACAACCTGATCACCTCGTATCCACCCAGCGCTTAGAACAGTGCTTTGCACATAGTAAGCACTTAACAAATGCCATCATTATTATTATTATTAAGTGACTTGCATGGAGTCACACAGCTCACAATTGGCAGAGCTGGGATTTGAACCCATGACCTCTGACTCCAAAGCCCGGGCTCTTCCCACTGAGCCACCCTGCCTCAGTGGCCTCATCAGTAAAATGGGGATGAAGATTGTGAACCCCAGGTGGGACGGGGACTGTGTCCAACCCGATTACCTTGTATCGGGTTAGTAGAGTGTCTGGCGCATAGTAAGCGTTTAACAAACACCACAATTATTGTTCGTATTTACTGAGCGCTTTCTGTGTGCAGAGCACTGTACCAATCAATCAGTCATATTTATTGAGCACTTACTGTGTGCAGAGCACTGTACTAAGCGCTTGGGAAGTCCAAGTTGGCAACATATAGAGACAGTCCCTACCCAACAGTGGGCTCACAGTCTAAACGGGGGAGACAGAGAACAAAACCAAACATACTAACAAAATAAAATAAATAGAATAGATATGTACAAGTAAAATAAATAGAGTAATAAGTACGTACAGACATATATACATATATACAGGTGCTGTGGGGAAGGGAAGGAGGTAAGATGCGGGGATGGAGGGGGGACGAGGGGGAGAGGAAGGAAGGGGCTCAGTCTGGGAAGGCCTCCTGGAGGAGGTGAACTCTCAGTAGGGCCTTGAAGGGAGGAAGAGAGCTAGCTTGGCGGATGGGCAGAAAGCGCTTGGGCGAGTAGTATTGTTCTTATTGAAGCCCCCAGACCCATTTATTCTATTTATTTTATTTTGTTAGTATGTTTGGTTTTGTTCTCTGTCTCCCCCTTTTAGACTGTGAGCCCGCTGTTGGGTAGGGACCGTCTCTATATGTTGCCAACTTGTACTTCCCCAGCGCTTAGTCCAGTGCTCTGCACACAGTAAGCGCTCAATAAATACGATTGATTGATTAAAGCCCCCAGACCCATTTCTCCAGTGCCTCATCCTTGGAAGGGCGGCCTACAGCTCCCATTTGAGGTGGGAGGAGGGGTGTGTGTATGCCGGGACTGATGTGGGGGGCTTTTCGTGTTACCACCCCACATCTAAGCAGTCAATCAATGGTATTTATTGAGCGCTTACTGTGTGCAGAGCACTGTACTAAGCGCTTGGGAAGTCCAAGTTGGCAACATATAGAGACGGTCCCTACCCAACAGTGGGCTCACAGTCTCAAAGGGGGCTCACAGTCACAGGCCGGACCCCCGCTCACCCAACCGGAGCTGTGTCTCCCCCCCCGCCGGGCTTTCCCGGAGGTCGGAGAGGTAAGGAGGGGGTCCTGCTTGCCTCTGCAGGGTCAGTGGCCCCTGGCCTCAGGCCCCTGGAGGGCTTGGCTAACGGTTCCGGCCACCCCGTTGCATCACTGGGGTTGTGCCATCCGCAGGGAGGGAGGGCGAGCCCTGCCCTGACAAAGCTGTGGGCAGGCGGTGTGTCTATTATTCATTCATTCATTCAATCAATCAACCAATCATTCGTATTTATTGAGCGCTTACTGTGTGCAGAGCACTGGACTAAGCGCCTGGGAAGTCCAAGTGGGCAACATATCGAGACGGTCCCTACCCAGCAGTGGGCTCACAGTCTAAAAGGGGGAGGCAGAGAACGAAACCAAACATACTAACAAAATAAAATAAATAGACTAGATAGGTACAAGTAAAATAAATAGAGTAATAAATATGTACAAACGTATATACATATACAGGTGCTGTGGGGAAGGGAAGGAGGTAGGATGGGGGGGATGGAGAGGAAGGAAGGGGCTCAGTCTGGGAAGGCCTCCTGGAGGAGGTGAGCTCTCTGTAGGGCCTTAATCGTATTCAAATGCATTCAGTCGTATTTAGTGAGCGCTTACTGTGTGCAGAGCGCTGTGTACAGTTCGGCAATAGAGACAATCCCTACCCAACAACAAGCTCACAGTCTAGGAGGGGGAGACGGACAACAAAACAAGACGACAGGCATCAATTGTTTTATTGGACTCTCCCAAGCGCTTAGCACAGTGCTGTGCACACAGTAAGCGCTCACCAAATACGATCGAATGAATGAAAGTCCTTCTGCTCAGTGCCCCCCCTTCCACAGAGCCCCAGATCCAAAGCCCCCCGGGGAGGGGGCGAGGAGGGGCTCCTCTGCCCAAATGCAGTAGCCTCTAGGGTCTGGTCCTCACTCCCACCATTCATTCATTCAATCTTATTTATTGAGCGCTTACTGTGTGCAGAGCACTGTACTAAGCGCTTGGGAAGTACAATTTTCAATATATAGAGATGGTCCCTACCCAACAATGGGCTCACAGTCTCTCTCCCCCTCGTCCCCCTCTCCATCCCCCACATCTTACCTCCTTCCCTTCCCCACAGCACCTGTATATATGTATATATGTCTGTACATATTTATTACTCTATTTATTTATTTATTTTACTTGTACATATCTATTTATTTAATTTTGTTAGTATGTTTGGTTTTGTTGTCCGTCTCCCCCTTTTAGACTGTGAGCCCACTGTTGGGTAGGGACTGTCTCTATATGTTGCCCACTTGTCCTTCCCAAGCGCTTAGTACAGTGCTCTGCACACTGTAAGCGCTCAATAAATACGATTGATTGATAAGTGACGTGAGGAGGGGAGAGCAAAGGGAGCAAGTTGCGGTGACGCAGAAGGGAGGGGAAACTGAGGAAAAGTGGGGCTGAGTCTGGGATGTGGTTTAGTGGGTAGAGCACGGGCCTGAGAGTGAGAAGGTCCTGGTTTCTAATCCTGGCTCTGCCACGTGTCTGCTGTGTGACCTTGGGCAAGTCACTTCACTTCTCTGGGCCTCAGTCCCCTCATCTGTAAAATGGGGATGAAGACTGTGAGCCCCCTGTATGTCCAACCTGACCAACTTGTGTCTATCCCAGCGCTTAGGACAGTGCGTGGCCCATGGTAAGCGCTTAACAAGTACCATACCATATCATCAATTGTATTTATTGAGCACTTACTATCAATCAATCAATCGTATTTATTGAGGGCTTACTGTGTGCAGAGCACTGTACTAAGCGCTTGGGAAGTACAAGTTGGCAACATATAGAGACGGTCCCTACCCAGCAGTAGGCTATGTGCAGAGCACTGTACTAAGTGCTTGGTAGAGTACAACATAACAATGTAACAGACACATTCCCTGCCCACAACGAGCTTACAGTCTAGACGGGAAGGCAGACATTGATATAAAGAGATAAATTACGGGTTTGGGCGTAGGTGGTGTGGGGCTGAGGGAGGGGTGAATAAAGGGAGCAAGTCAGGGCGAAGCAGAAGGGAGCGGGAGAAGAGGAACGGAGGGCTTAGTCAGGGAAGGCCTCCTGGAGGAGGTGGGCCTTCAGTAAGGCTTTGAAATGGGGGCTATGAAGTCATCGAGGGATATGAGAAGCAGCTGTGGCTTAGTGGAAAGATCCTGGGCTTTGGAGTCAGAGGTCATGGGTTCGAATCCCAGCTCTGCCCCTTGTCAGCTGTATGACTTTGGGCAAGGCACTTCACTTCTCTGGGCCTCAGTTCCCTCATCTGGAAAATGGGGACTAAGACTGTGAGCCCCATGTGGGACAACCTGATCACCTTGTATCTTCCCCAGCGCTTAGAACGGTGCTTTGCACATAGTAAGCGCTTAACAAATACCATCGTTATTATTATTATATGAAGAGGAAGGGTGTTCCAGGCCTGAGGCAGGACTTGCGGGAGAGGTTTTAGGTACATTAGATACAAGCTAAATCGATCGGACCCAGTCCCTGTCTCACATGGGGCTCACGGTCTTCATCCCCATTTTGCAGATGAGGAAACTGAGGCCCAGAGAAGTGAAGTGACTTGCCCAAGGTCACACAGCCAGGCCAGTGGCGGAGGTGCGATTAGAACCCAGGTCCCTCTGTCTCCCAGGCCTGTGGTTCACCCCGCCCTGCCTCCAATTTTATGCAGCCAGATGGAGCCGGAAGCTTGGACTAAGCTCTTGTACTAAGCTCCTTCCTCTCCCTGCCTCCTTCCACTCCCGGCCTCCTTCCACTCCCGGCCTCCTTCCTCTCCCGGCCTCCTTCCACTCCCGGCCTCCTTCCTCTCCCGGCCTCCTTCCACTCCCGGCCTCCTTCCTCTCCCGGCCTCCTTCCTCTCCCGGCCTCCTTCCTCTCCCGGCCTCCTTCCTCTCCCGGCCGCCTTCCACTCCCGGCCTCCTTCCTCTCCCGGCCTCCTTCCTCTCCCGGCCGCCTTCCTCTCCCGGCCGCCTTCCTCTCCCGGCCGCCTTCCTCTCCCGGCCGCCTTCCTCTCCCGGCCGCCTTCCTCTCCCGGCCGCCTTCCACTCCCGACCTCCTTCCACTCCCGGCCTCCTTCCACTCCCGGCCTCCTTCCACTCCCGGCCTCCTTCCTCTCCCGGCCTCCTTCCTCTCCCGGCCTCCTTCCTCTCCCGGCCTCCTTCCTCTCCCGGCCGCCTTCCTCTCCCGGCCTCCTTCCACTCCCGGCCTCCTTCCACTCCCGGCCTCCTTCCACTCCCGGCCTCCTTCCACTCCCGGCCGCCTTCCTCTCCCGGCCTCCTTCCTCTCCCGGCCTCCTTCCTCTCCCGGCCTCCTTCCTCTCCCGGCCTCCTTCCTCTCCCGGCCTCCTTCCTCTCCCGGCCTCCTTCCTCTCCCGGCCGCCTTCCACTCCCGGCCTCCTTCCTCTCCCGGCCTCCTTCCTCTCCCGGCCTCCTTCCTCTCCCGGCCTCCTTCCTCTCCCGGCCGCCTTCCTCTCCCGGCCTCCTTCCACTCCCGGCCTCCTTCCACTCCCGGCCTCCTTCCACTCCCGGCCTCCTTCCACTCCCGGCCGCCTTCCTCTCCCGGCCGCCTTCCTCTCCCGGCCTCCTTCCTCTCCCGGCCTCCTTCCTCTCCCGGCCTCCTTCCTCTCCCGGCCTCCTTCCTCTCCCGGCCGCCTTCCACTCCCGGCCTCCTTCCTCTCCCGGCCGCCTTCCTCTCCCGGCCTCCTTCCTCTCCCGGCCGCCTTCCTCTCCCGGCCGCCTTCCTCTCCCGGCCGCCTTCCTCTCCCGGCCGCCTTCCTCTCCCGGCCTCCTTCCACTCCCGGCCTCCTTCCACTCCCGGCCTCCTTCCACTCCCGGCCTCCTTCCACTCCCGGCCTCCTTCCTCTCCCGGCCTCCTTCCTCTCCCGGCCTCCTTCCTCTCCCGGCCTCCTTCCTCTCCCGGCCTCCTTCCTCTCCCGGCCTCCTTCCTCTCCCGGCCTCCTTCCTCTCCCGGCCGCCTTCCTCTCCCGGCCTCCTTCCACTCCCAGCCTCCTTCCACTCCCGGCCTCCTTCCACTCCCGGCCGCCTTCCTCTCCCGGCCTCCTTCCTCTCCCGGCCTCCTTCCTCTCCCGGCCTCCTTCCTCTCCCGGCCTCCTTCCTCTCCCGGCCTCCTTCCTCTCCCGGCCGCCTTCCACTCCCGGCCTCCTTCCTCTCCCGGCCGCCTTCCTCTCCCGGCCGCCTTCCTCTCCCGGCCTCCTTCCTCTCCCGGCCTCCTTCCACTCCCGGCCTCCTGCCCTCTCTCAGCCTCCCGTCTCTCCTGCCACCTTCCTCCCCGGGCCTCCTGCTCTTCCGGGCCTCCTTTCTCTCCGGCCTCCTACCCCCTCTTAGCCTCCTGCATCTCCCAGCCTCTTTCCCCCTCCTGTCCCCCGCGTTCCTCTCTGTTCCCTTTGGCAGTCAGTTGAGGGAGGCTGAACCAAACTGAAATTGGCCAGTGCCCTCGTTTGCTTCTGAATAGTTGCCCTGGGTTACCGAAGGGCCAGAGGAGAAGCTGATTTCCCAGGAAGTGGCTGGGGTGGGAGAGCCAGAGGGCCTTGGCTTTGGAAAAGGAGAGCCTCCCGCCCCTGTGACTCACCTGTTGGGGTTTTTCCTACCGAAAGGAGAGAGGCTGGGCTGGGCCAGCCCATGGGGAGAGCATTGCTGAGTAAAACCTTCCTGCGGGGTCCTCCCGCCTTGGAATGATGATGTGGGGCCTTCCAGGCTGCTCTGTCAGGGTTTCCAGACCCTTCCCTCTCAAGGGGGGAGTCATGGGAAACACGTGTGTTTGAGAGAGAGAGAGAGAGAGAGAGAGAGAGAGAAAGAAAGAAAGAAAATGAGAGAGAGAGAGAGAAAGAAAGAGGAAGAAAGAAAGAAGGAGGAAGAGAGAGGTATTTGTGGGGCCACTGTTTCAGGAGTGCTTTTCCCCATCCTTCAGTTAATCAGTGATATTTATTTAGCGCTTACTGGGTGCAGAGCACCGTACTAAGCATTTGGGAGAGTCCGCTACAGCAGAGTTGTTGCCACGTTCCCTACCCACAACAAGCTTACAGTCTAGAACGAGAGACAGTCACTGATACGAGTGGGCAGTGTGGGACCGGGGACTGTGTCCGGCCTCGTGTAATAAAATCAATCAATCAGTCGTATTTATTGAGCGCTTACTGTGTGCAGAGCACTGGAGTAAGCGCGTGGGAAGTACCAGTCGGCAACATGTAGAGACGGTCCCTACCCAGTAACGGGCTCACAGTCTAGAAGGAGGAGACAGACAACAAAACAAAACATGCAGACAGGAGTCAAAATCGTCAGAACAAATACCAAAATACCAATCAATCAATCAGTCATATTTATTGAGCGCTTACTGTGTGCAGAGCGCTGTACTAAGCGCTTGGGAAGTACAAGTTGGCAACATATAGAGACAGTCCCTACCCAACAGTGGGCTCACAGTCTAGAAGGGGGAGACAGAGAACAAAACAAAACATGTAGACAGGAGTCAGAATCGTCAGAACAAATACCAGTCAATCAATCAATCAGTCGTATTTATTGAGCGCTTACTGTGTGCAGAGCACTGTACTAAGCGCTTGGGAAGTACAAGTTGGCAACATATAGAGACGGTCCCCACCCAGCAGTGGGCTCACAGTCTAGAAGGGGGAAACAGAGAACAAAACCAGGCATATTAACAAAATAAAATAGAATCGCTATGTACAAGTAAAATAAAGAAATAGAGTAATAAATATGTACAAATATATATGCATATACCACCATTCTACGTTGCCAACTTGTACCTCCCAAGCGCTTAGTACAGTGCTCTTCACACAGTAAGCACTCAGTAAATACGATTGATTGATTATTATAGGTAGTACGATAAAACAGGGTTGGTAGACTCATTCCGTGCCCACAACATGCTTACAGTCTGGAAGTGGAGACAAATATTAATATAAAGAGGCGCTTAACAAGTACCATAATTTTGTTTTTTGTTGGGGGCGGTGGGCGTGTCCTAGTGGAAGTGGCTTGGAGTGCCCCACACTGCCGAGGGGGTGGGCGTCGCTGGTTGCTTTCCGACATTCGAACTCCAGGCGACTATGATCTGATCAATCAATCAATCAGTCGTATTTATTGAGCGCTTACGGTGTGCAGAGCGCTGTACTAAGTGCTTGGGAAGTACAAGTTGGCAACATATAGAGACGGTCCCTACCCAACAGCGGGCTCACAGTCTAGAAGGGGGAGACAGAGAACAAAACCAAACATATTAACAAAATAAAATACATAGAATCGATATGTACAAGTAAAATAAGTAAATAAATAGAGTAATAAATATGTACAAATATATATACATACATACCACAGTTCTATGTTGCCAACTTGTACTTCCCAAGCACTTAGTACAGTGCTCTGCACACAGTAAGCGCTCAACAAATATGATTATTATAGGTAGTACAATAAAACGGGGTTGGTAGACTCATTCCGTGCCCACAACATGCTTACAGTCTGGAAGTGGAGACAAATATTAATATAAAGAGGCGCTTAACAAGTACCATAATTTTGTTTTTTGTTGGGGGCGGTGGGCGTTCCTAGTAGAAGTGGCTTGGAGTGCCCCACACTGCCGAGGGGGTGGGCGTCGCTGATTGTTTTCCGACACTCGAACTCCAGGCGACTAGGATTTGATCAATCAATCGTATTTATTGAGCGCTTGCGGTGTGCAGAGCACTGTACTAAGCGCTTGGGAAGTGCAGATCCGAGCGGCGCCCCCTTCACCCCCACAGAGAGGCCTCCGTGCCCACCCCCGGCCGACGTTTCCAGCGGAAGGAGTTGGTGGAGGGGGGCGCGAGCTGGAATCCGACCTCATGGGTGACTTTTGTGTGTGTTGTCTACAGGGTCGACTTCAACGTTCCCATGAAGAACAACCAGATAACCAACAACCAGAGGTAACGGTCCCCTCCGCCTGGGGTGGGGAAGGGGCTTGACCCGAAGCCGGGAAGGCGTCTGGAGGAAGCGGGTTCACTTTGCTCCAATTCCGCTTCAGAATAAATGGGGACAGTGATGATGATGGCATTTATTAAGCGCTTACTATGTGCCAAGCACTGTTCTAAGCACTGGGGAGGTTCCAAGGTCATCAGATTGTCCCACGGGGGGCTCACAGGCTTCACCCCCATTTTACAGATGAGGGAACTGAGGCCCAGAGCAGTGAAGTGGCCTGCCCAAGGTCACACAGCTGACAGTTGGCGGAGCCGGGATTTGAACCCGTGACCTCTGACTCCAAAGCCCGGGCTCTTTCCCACTGAGCCACGCTGGAGACGGTCCCTCCCTACTCCCAGACTGTGGTTTTCGAGAAGCGCCGTGACCTCCTGGAAAGGGCCCAAGATGGGGAGTCAGGAGACCCGGGTTCTAATCAAACAATCAATCAATCAATCGAGTAATAAATATGTGTAAATATATATATATATATACACACACACACATATATACCAATCAATCAATCGAGTAATAAATATGTACAAATATATATATACCACAGTTATAGGTAGTACAGTAAAACAGGGTTGGTAGACTCATTCCACGCCCACAACATGCTTACAGTCTAGAGGTGGAGACACATATTCATATAAAGGAGCGCTTAACAAGTACCATCATTTTGTATGGTGCTTGCATTTATATTTTGTATTTATTGAGCGCTTACTGTGTGCCGACCCTTCCCCTTGTCTGCTGTGGGACCTTGGGCAAGTCACTTGAGTTCTGTGGGCCTCAGTTCCGTCAGCTGCAAAATGAGGATTGAACACGCGTGCTTAGCCTGGGTGGATGGATCAAAATATGTACAAATATATATATATATATATATATATACATATATATACCACAGTTATTATAGGTAGTACAATAAAACAGGGTTGGTAGACTCATTCCACGCCCACAACATGCTTACAGTCTAGAGGTGGAGACACATATTCATATAAAGAAGCGCTTAACAAGTACCATCATTTTGTATGGTGCTTGCATTTATATTTTGTATTTATTGAGCGCTTACTGTGTGCCGACCCTTCCCCTTGTCCGCTGTGGGACCTTGGGCAAGTCACCCGAGTTCCGTGGGCCTCAGTTCCGTCAGCGGCAAAATGAGGATTGAACACGTGAGCTTAGCCCGGGAGTCCCTTGTGGATCGATCAATAAATCAATCGAATTTATCGAGCGCTTACTGTGTGCAGAGCACTGTACTAAGCGCTTGGGAAGTACAAGTTGGCAACATCTAGAGACGGTCCCTACCCAACAGTGGGCTCACAGTCTAGAAGGGGGAGATGGACAACAAAACTAAACATATTAGCAAAATAAAATAAATAGAATAGATATGTACAAGTAAAATAGAGTAATAAATATGTACAAACATATATACATATATACAGGTGCTGTGGGGAAGGGAAGGAGGTAAGACGGGGGGATGGAGAGGGGGACGAGGGGGAGAGGAAGGATGGGGGGGGATCAAGGAACTTATCCCATCTAATTGTCGCATATCTATCTCAGTGCTTAGCGCAGTGCTAAGTACAGAGTCAGTACTGTACAAATACCCCAATCAACACAATTTGCTTTTGTCCACCCCAGCGCTTAGTATAGTGCCTGCCACATAGTAAGCACTTAACTACTATTATTAGAAAAGCAGCGTGGCTTAGTGGAAAGAGCCCGGGCTTGGAAGTCAGAGGTCATGGGTTCTAATCCCAGCTCCACCACATAATAATAATAATAATGGTATTTGTTGAGCGCTTACTCTGTGCCAAGCACTATTCTAAGCACTGGGGTAATAATAATAATGGCATTTATTTAAAGCACTTACTATGTGCAAAGCACTGTTGTAAGCGCTGGGGAGGTTACAAGGCAATCAGGTTGTCCCACAGGGGGCTCACAGTCTTCATCCCCATTGTACAGATGAGGGAACTGAGGCCCAGAGAAGTGAAGTGACTTGCCCAAAGTCACACAGCTGACAATCGGCAGAGCCGGGATTGGAACCCCTGACCCCTGACTCCAAAGCCCAGGCTCTTTCCACTGAGCCACGCTGCTTCTGCTGTCACACATGCTGCCGCATGTGCTGCCACACATGTCTGCTGTGTGACTTTGGGCAAGTCGCTTCACTTCTCTGGGCCTCAGTTCCCTCATCTGTACAATGGGGATGAAGACTGTGAGCCCCACGTGGGACAACCTGCCAACCTTGCATCTACCCCAGCACGTAGAACAGTGCTTTGCCCCTTCTAGACTGTGAGCCCGCTGTTGGGTAGGGGCCATCCCTATGTGTTGCCGACTTGTACTTCCCAAGCGCTTAGTACAGTGCTCTGCACACAGTAAGCGCTCAATAAATACGATTGATTGATTGATAAATGCCATTATTATTATTATTGTCCCAGTGCGTAGAACAGTGCTTGGCACGTAGTAAGCGCTTAACAAATGCCATCATTATTATTATTATTGATCTCTGAGTGCATGGTGGAGGCAGGTGGGGTGGCTATTTCGGGGGAGAGCAAGGCGGGGTTGGAAATCAGCCTCATCTTTGTTTTCAGACAGACTGTCTCCCCGGAGGGTCCGCGGCAGGGGAGGGGATGTGGGGGGAGGGACGCGCATTCCGGGAGACGGTCCGGCTTCGAGAGGGACCCATCCCCTTTCCCTCTGTGCTGTCCCGCAGGGTGAAGGCGGCCGTCCCCAGCATCAAGCACTGCCTGGATCACGGGGCCAAGTCTGTCGTCCTCATGAGCCACCTGGGCCGCCCGGACGGCGTCCCCATGCCGGACAAATACTCCCTGGGGCCCGTGGCCGTGGAGCTCAAGGCCTTGTTGGGCAGGTGGGTGCCCGCTACGGGACGGGGCTTGGCGGGGAGGGGGGGCGGGGGCTCGCCTCGAGGCCGTAAGCGCTGGTCGCGGGCAGCGAAGGCGTCTGTTTGTTGTCCATTTGTTTCTACGGTGCTCTGCATCAGCCTTCTCTCTGATCTCCCATCCTCGTGTCTCTCTCCACTTCAATCCATACTTCATGCCGCTGCCTGGATTATCTTTGTCCAGAAACGCTCTGGGCATATCACTCCCCTCCTCCAAAATCTCCAGTGGCTACCAATCAATCTGCGCATCAGGCAGAAACTCCTCACCCTGGGCTTCCAGGCTGTCCATCCCCTCGCCCCCTCCTACCTCACCTCCCTTCTCTCCTACTCCAGCCCAGCCCGGCACCCTCCGCTCCTCCGCCGCTAATCTCCTCACCGTTCCTCGTTCTCGCCTGTCCCACAATCGACCCCCGGCCCACGTCATCCCCCGGGCCTGGAATGCCCTCCCTCTGCCCATCCGCCAAGCTAGCTCTCTTCCTCCCTTCAAGGCCCTGCTGAGAGCTCACCTCCTCCAGGAGGCCTTCCCAGACTGAGCCCCTTCCTTCCTCTCCCCTTCGTCCCCCTCTCCATCCCCCCCCTTCTTACCTCCTTCCCTTCCCCACAGCACCTGTATATATGTTTGTACATATTTATTACTCTATTTATTTTACTTGTACATATCTATTCTATTTATTTTATTTTGTTAGTATGTTTGGTTTTGTTCTCTGTCTCCCCCTTTTAGACTGTGAGCCCACTGTTGGGTAGGGACTGTCTCTATATGTTGCCAATTTGTACTTCCCAAGCGCTTAGTCCAGTGCTCTGCACATAGTAAGCGCTCAATAAATACGATTGATGATGATGAATACGATTGATGATGCACGCAGTAAGCGCTCAATAAACCGTCGGGGCCCCGGCTCTCACCCGTCTCCGCCCCCGCCAGGGATGTGCTGTTCCTCAAGGACTGCGTGGGGCCCGAGGTGGAGAAGGCCTGCGCCGACCCCCCGGCCGGCTCCGTCATCCTGCTGGAGAACCTGCGGTTCCACGTGGAAGAGGAAGGGAAGGGCAAGGATGCGGCCGGGAACAAGGTGAGCCGGAGCGGGCGGGGGGCTTGTCAGTCTTAGGATCACGTCACAGTCGCCCGGAGCGGATAGAGCGGCCTGGGAGTCGGGTCCTGATCCCGACTCCGCCACTCGTCTGCCGTGGGACCGTAGGCAAGGCACTTCTCCGGGCCTCAGCGTCCTCATCCGTAACGTGGGAATGAAGACCGTGATCCCCATGTGGGATAGGGACTGATTGGCGTATGTCTACCCCAGCGCTTAGAGCGGTGCTTGACCCCGGCTAGGGAACGAATCCCGAGTTGCTGGTGGAAATGGCGGATAGTCCCTGAGACCCCCTCCAAACTCTTGCCCCTTCCTGGTATTGCAGAAGCCTACCCTGATTTAAAATGGGGATCATCATCAATCGTATTTATTGAGCGCTTACTATGTGCAGAGCACTGTACTAAGCGCCTGGGAAGTACAAATTGGCAACACATAGAGACAGTCCCTACCCATCAGCGGGCTCACAGTCTGAAAGGGGGAGACAGAGAACAAAACCAAACATACTAACAAGATAAAATAAATAGAATAGATATGTACAAGTAAAATAGAGTAATAAATATGTACAAACATATATACAGGTGCTGTGGGGAAGGGAAGGAGGTAAGATGGGGGATGGAGAGGGGGAGAGGAAGGAAGGGGCTCAGTCTGGGAAGGCCTCCTGGAGGAGGTGAGCTCTCAGTAGGGCCTTGAATGGGATGAAGACGGTGAGCTCCATGCGGGACCGGGACTGGGTCCAACCTGATCAGCTTGGATCTTAGCGCTTAGAAGAGCGGTTTGAGCCGTAGTAAGCACTTAACAAATGCCGTCGTTATTAAGTGGCAAAACAACCGACGACGCTCGCCCGCTGCCCGGGATGGGCACGGCTCCCTGAGGTGCCACCTCCTGAATGCAATCCTGGAGTCCGAAGAAGGGAGCCCGAGAATGGATCATCATCATCAATCGTATTTATTGAGTGCTTACTATGTGCAGAGCACTGTACTAAGCGCTTGGGAAGTACAGGGATGGGCAGGCTGGTGGGGGCTGTGTTGTTATAACGATAACGGTACTTATTAAGCATTTACTATGTGCCAGGCTCGGGGCTGACCCACCCTCGGCCTGTGTTGTTATAACGATAATGGTACTTATTAATCGCTTACTATGTGCCAGCCGCTGTCCTGAGCACTGGGGTTGGACACAGTCCCTGTCCCTCATGAGGCTCACGGTCTCAACCCCCATTTTCCAGATGAGGTAACGGAGGCCCAGAGAAGTGAAGCGACTTGCCCAAGGTCACACAGCAGGCAAGCGGCGGAGCCGGGATTAGACCCCAGGACCTCCCGACTCCCGGGCCCGTGCTGGAACCAGTAGGCCGTAATCAATCCATCGGTCGTATTTATGGAGCGCTTACTGTGTGCAGAGCACTGGGCTAAGCGCTTGGGAAGTACAAGATGGCAACGTATAGAGACAGTCATCATCATCATCAGTCGTATTTATGGAGCGCTTACTGCGTGCAGAGCACTGGGCTAAGCGCTTGGGAAGTACAAGCTGGCAACGTATAGAGACAGTCATCATCATCATCAATCGTATTTATGGAGCGCTTACTGCGTGCAGAGCACTGGACTAAGCGCTTGGGAAGTACAAATTGGCAACATCTAGAGACAGTCCCCACCCAACAGCGGGCTCACAGTCTAAAAGCGGGAGACAGAGAATGAAACCAAACATACTAACAAAATAAATAGAATAGTCCCTACCCAACAGTGGGCTCACAGTCTAGAAGGGGGCTGGTAATCTCCTTGAGCGCAGGGATCATTTTGCTACTGACTCTCGATCCACGGTGCCACGCGGGCAAGGGGTTGGGACAAACTCTGGCCTCCGAACCCCGGCCCCGGCAGCCCGCCGTGGAGCCGGCCAGCTGGCTGGCAGCCCTGGCTCGCGAGGCCTTGGCGGTTTGGCCCCCGGCCCCTCTGACATTTGCTGAAGGTCAGCCCCGCGGTGTCTGTTTTTAGCCCCTCCCTGCCCCCTCGGGCCACCCCGCTCCACGGGGGGAATGCCGGCCCCCGGGGCTCTGCCCTTTGGCCACCGAAACGTGTGACATCCAACAGAAGCGTCGCCCGGACAGGCCCGAGCGAGATGCCAGGCTGGGGTGGCCGGTTCTCCGCCAGGTGCCCGCGGTCAGAGTGGGAACGGCCCAGAGCAGCAAGGGACAGAGCACATCTCTCCCGGAAATGCCAGGACCCGGGAAGGTTCACCTGCCAAACAGTCAATCGTATTTATTGAGTATTTATTAAATGACTAAACAACCGGCGATGCTCGCCTGCTGCCCGGGATGGGCACGGCTCCCTGAGGTGCCACCTCCTGAATGCAATCCTGGACTAATGTGCAGAGCACTGGACTAAGCGCTTGGGAATGTACAGACACATTCCCTGCTCGTCTACCCCCACCATGCTCGGAAGGGTTGGGAGGGACCAATAGAACAGACACATTCCCTGCTCACAACAACCTTACAGTCTACCCCCACCGTGCTCAGAATCAATCAATCAATCAATCGTATTTATTGAGCGCTTACTGTGTGCAGAGCACTGTACTAAGCTCAGAAGCCGCTTCCTAGGAGAAGCAGCGTGGCTCGGTGGAAAGAGCTCGGGCTTCGGAGTCAGAGGTCGTGGGTCGAATCCCGGCTCCGCCACATGTCTGCTGGGTGACCTTGGGCAAGTCATTTAACTCCTCTGAGCCTCAGTTCCCTCATCTGTAAAATGGGGATGAAGACTGTGAGCCCCCCGTGGGACAACCTGATCACCTTGTAATCTTCCCCAGCGCTTAGAACAGTGCTTTGCACATAGCGCTTAATAAATGCCATTATTATTATTATTATAAGGGCAGAGGTGAAGCAGCGTGGCTCGGTGGAAAGAGCACTGGCCTGGGAATTGGGGCGTCTGGGTTCGAATCCCTGCTCTTTTTCATTCATTCATTGTCGTATTCATTGAGCGCTTATGGTGTGCAGAGCGCTGCTCTTCCATTTGGCCGCCACGTGACTTCCCCTTCTAGACTGTGAGCCCATTGTTGGGTAGGGACCGTCTCTGTATGTTGCCGACTTGGACTTCCCCGGAGCTTAGTACAGTGCTCTGCACACAGTAAGTGCTCAATAAGTACGATTGAATGAACAAATTAAAAAATTCAATGACAGGTGTTAGCCTTAATATTCATTACTCTCTTTAAGAAAAATAACTTCCCCTCGCCACCTCCTCCTCTTCCTCCCCTGCCAGAGGGGTTCCCGCCTTCCGGACTCCCAAAGTCCAACTCCTGGGTGGCAGCAGAGCTTAAACAGTAACTTTTTTTTTTTCTTTTGAATGGCATTTATTAAGCGCTCACTATGTGCAAAGCACCGTTCTAAGCGCTGGGGAGATTACAAGGTGATCAGGTTGTCCCACGGGGCGCTCACAGTCTTCATCCCCACTTTACAGATGAGGGAACTGAGGCCCAGAGAAGTGAAGTGACTTGCCCAAAGTCACACAGCTGCCAAGCGGCGGAGCCGGGATTTGAACCCATGACCTCTGACTCCAAAGCCGAGGCTCTTTCCACTGAGCCACACTGCTTCTCAGCTTGGACTGGGGATGTGGTGGGATGGGGAGCCGGGGGTGGAGACCTGAGGTCGGAGGGAAATGGGGGAAGGGAAGCCCGGGAAGGGTCTGGTTGGGAAGCTGGGGTGGAAACTAATAATAATTCTGGTATTTGTTAAGCGCTTACTATGTGCCAAACTCTGTTCTAAGCGCTGGAGTAATAATAATAAATACGATTGATGATGATGGAGTAGATACAAGGTAATCAGGTTGTCCCACGTGGGGCTCACAGCCCTAATCCCCATTTTACAGATGAGGGAACGGAGGCTCGGAGAAGAGAAGTGGCTTGCCCAAAATCACACAGCTGACAAGTGGTGGATTCATTCATTCAAACGTATTTTCTGGGAGCTTACTGTGTGCAGAGCACTGTACTAAGCGCTTGGGAAGTACAAGTTGGCAACAACTAGAACCAACGTCCTCTGACTCCCAACCCCGGGCTCCTTCTGCTAAGCCGTGCTGCTTCTGTGGCGGAGAGTTGGGAGTCGGGAGAAAGCCCATGGGGGAGAGCTGGCCATCGGCTAGAGGATGGTAGTAATAATTATAATTGTGGCATTTGTTAAGCGCTTACTATGTATCAAGCTCAACCTCAGAGCCACGGATCTCTCTCAGGTCCTGGGCTAACCTGGTTTCCCTCCTCCTTCGATCCCGAGCCCCACGGGGGACAACCTGATGGCCTTGTATCTGCCCCAGGGCTCAGAACAGCGCTTGGCACATAGTGAGCGCTTAACAAATACCACAATATTATTATTCCCTGCGGTTGGCCTTCTGGACTGAGGCCGCATCTAGGAGTCAGGAGACATATCTATTACATATCTATTCTATCTATCTATTTATTTTATTTTGTTAGTATGTTTGGTTTTGTTCTCTGTCTCCCCCTTTAAGACTGTGAGCCCACTGTTGGGTAGGGACTGTCTCTATATGTTGCCAATTTGTACTTCCCAAGCGCTTAGTACGGTGCTCTGCACATAGTAAGCGCTCAATAAATACGATTGATTGATTGACATGGGATCAAGCCCCAGCTCGGCCACCGGCCTGCCGTGTGATGTTGGCCGAGTCGATTCCCTTCTCCGGCCTTCCCTTCCCTCATCCGTCAAACGGGGCCGGGTTTGCCAAGCAGGAATGTCGTGAAGCGGGATACCGTCGCTAGGGATATCATGACTAGACTGTGAGCCCGCTGTTGGGTAGGGACCGCCTCTATATGTTGCCCATTTGTCCTTCCCAAGCGCTTAGTCCAGTGCTCTGCGCACAGTAAGCGCTCAATAAATTAGAGAAAGAGCCCGGGCTTTGGAGTCAGGTCATGGGTTCAAGTCCTGGCTCCGCCACTTGTCAGCCGCGTGACTTTGGGCAAGTCACTTCACTTCTCTGGGCCTCAGTTCCCTCATCTGGAAAATGGGAATTAAGACTGTGAGCCCCCCCCCATGGGACAACCTGATCACCTTGTAACCTTCTCAGCGCTTAGAACAGTGCTTTGCACTTAATAAATGCCATTATTATTGTTATCATTATAGTGAGCGCTTAACAAATGCCAGCGTCATCATACCGGGGAAGCAGCGTGGCTCAATGGGAAGAGCACAGGCTTTGGAGTCAGAGGTCTTGGGTTCAAATGCCGGCTCTGCCAGTTGTCAGCTGTGTGACTTTGGGCAGGTCACTTAACTTCTCTGGGCCTCAGTTCCCTCATCTGTAAAATGGGGATTAAGACTGTGGGACAACCTGATCACCTTGCAACCTCCCCAGCGCTTAGAACAGTGCTGTGCACATAGTAAGTGCTTAATAAATGTCATTAAACCCAAGCGCTTAGTATAGTGCTCTGCATACAGTAAGCGCTCAATAAATTGATTGATTAAAAAAAATCAATACAAGTGAATGAGTGAACAAATGTCAATCAATCGTATTTATTGAGCGCTTACTGTGTGCAGAACACTGTACTAAGCACTTGGGAAGTCCAAGTTGGCAACATCTAGAGACGGTCCCTGCCCAACAGCGGGCTCACAGTCTAGGAGGGGGAGACAGACGACAAAACAAAGCATATTAACAAAACAAAATAAATAAGTACAAGTAAAATAAAGAGTAATAAATGCGTCCAAACATCCACCCATATATACAGGTGCTGTGGGGAGGGGAAGGAGGGGGCTCAGCGTGGGAAGGCCTCCTGGAGGAGGTGAGCTCTGAGACTTGTCCTTCCCAAGCGCTTAGTACGGCGCTCTGCACAGAGGAGGCGCTCAATAAATACGATGCAATGAGTGAATGAATGAATTGGGAGCCAACCTGAAGATGGGTTCTCTCCATCATTATCCTTTTGCCCCGTCAGGTCAAGGCTGACGCAGCCAAGGTGGAGGCCTTCCGAGCCTCCCTGTCCAAGCTGGGAGATGTCTATGTCAACGACGCCTTCGGCACTGCCCACCGTGCTCACAGGTATCGGGGGGGGGGGCCCACCTGCGACCCGTGGAGGGGAGTGGGCGGCCGTGCCCAGTGGTTAGAGCCGGGCTCGGTAGGAGGGAACTCCATTTGACCCCAGGGCCGAGAGCCCGGGGAGCTTGCTCAGTGAAGCAGCACGGCGCCGTGGTTAGAGCACGGGCCCGGAAACCAGAAGGACCTGGGTTCTAATCCCAGCTCCGTCAGCTGTCCGCTGGGTGACCTTGGGCAAGTCGCTTCACTTCTCTGGGCCTTAGTTACCTCATCTGGAAAATAGGGGTTAAGACGGTGAGCCCCGTTTGGGACGGGACTACCCCGATCAATCAATCAGTCGTATTTATTGAGCGCTTACTGTGTGCAGAGCACTGTACTAAGTGCTTGGGAAGTGCAAGTTGGCAACATATAGAGACAGTCCCTACCCGACAGCGGGCTCACAGTCTAAAAGGCACTTAGAACAGTGCTTAACAAATACCATAAAAAAAAAATTAGCAGGCACATCACCTGCCTATAACGAGCTTACAGTTCATTCGTTCAATCGTCTTTATTCAGCACCTACTGTGTGCAGAGCACTGTACTAAGCGCCTGGGAAGTACAAGTCGGCAACATGTAGAGACGGTCCCTACCCAGCAACGTGGAGATGGAAATTAATTTGAATAAATAAATCTGGTGTTACAGATAATTTAAAGATGTGTCCATAAGTGCCGTGGGGTTGGGGCGAGTATCGGGTCCCGCTGACGTCGGCCCATCCTGCCTGAACCTCATTTCTGGATGGAGTCCGGCACCGCTCGGCCCCGGTGAAATCCCAAATACACCTTCCCTGGACCTGGACACGGTCTCCCTTCCGCCCCCAGTCAAACAGTCAGTCGTATCTATTGAGCGCTTTCTGTCTGCACTGTACTAGGCGCTTGGGAGAGCACAATGTAACAAAATAACGGAGGCCTGATGAAAGAGCACTGCCGTCTCGGGTCTGAGGTGAGGCCTCGGTCACGTCACCCACCTCTCCTAAGGACCCGAGCGTCCTTAGTTATTTAGACGGGGCGGGCGTTGCCGTTGGCACGCTTCGGGACCGGGAGGGAGGGAGGGAAGAGAGCGACCCTTTCTCTGTCTCCCAGCTCCATGGTCGGGGTGAACCTCCCGCAGAAGGCAGCCGGCTTCCTGATGAAGAAGGAGCTGGATTACTTCGCCAAGGCCCTGGAGAGTCCCGTGAGGCCATTCCTGGCCATCCTCGGCGGGTGAGAGGAGCCCCGTCGTGGCCACCTTGGCCCTGGGTGTGGGGTCAGAGGTCCCGGCTCATCCAGTGCCCTGGGAGGTTGCGGGACGGCGGAGTGTGGGGCTGTTGCTCTACCTGATGGCCCTTCCTAGTTGGCATCCCTTCCCGGCTGGAACCGGGGGTCCCGGAGTGACCCCGCTAGGGCGGCTAGTTGGGGGGGGTGGGTGTCGGCGGTGGTTTGGGAGGAAGGTGTGTGTGCCCCCCCACCCAACTGCTGTCTCCTGCGGCCCAGAGAAGTCAATCAGTCGTCTTTATTGAGCACTTACTGTGTGCAGAGCACTGTACTAAGCGCTTGGGAAGCCCAAGTTGGCAACATATAGAGACGGTCCCTACCCAGCAGTGGGCTCGCAGTCTAGAAGGGGGAGACCTTCTGTCCCTCATAGCTGTCGGGGTGGGTAGCACCCAACTTCCGGGTTCTCCCAGCTCTCGGGGGGTGGGGGGTCTGAAGGATTCAGCCCGGACTTTTAGGGAGAGCACGGGGGTCCCCGTGTACCGATTCTGCCCCCCACAAGAAGATGCGGGAGGCGGGCCTCTTCAGATGCCTTCCCTGGTCCTAGCTTTGGGGGCTGAAAGCCTGCTTGGGAGGGGGTGGAGGGAAGGAAGGTGCGTGGCATGGGGCGGGAGGGGCTTGGCCACCAGTCATTCATTCAATCGTACTTATTGAGCACTGTACTAAGCGCTTGGGAAGTACAAGTTGGCAACATATAGAGGCGGTCCCTACCCAACAGTGGGCTCACAGTCTAGAAGATCCCTGGGGGCTCCCCGTCCCCTTCCCCCATAGCGATGGGCTGGCCCTCCTCTGCCATTCTCTTCCCTGTCCCCCATTTCAGGGGTGGGGAAACGGAGGAGGGGCTGCCGCTGTCCAAGATGGGCACAGTGTCGTGGGCTCGCTCCCCTTTACCCGCACGCCCGGCTCAGCCGCCTCGGGCCTCACCCACCCTCCCTCCCTCCCGTCTAGGGCCAAGGTGGCGGATAAGATCCAGCTGATCAACAACATGCTAGACCAAGTCAACGAGATGATCATTGGGGGCGGCATGGCCTTCACCTTCCTCAAAGTGCTCAACAACATGGAGGTAGGAGACCCTTGGGGCTCCCAGCCGCGCCCCCACCTCGACTTCCCCCGGCCCCTCTCCGGCCCCAATCCCCCCGCTCCTCAGCACGCTCCCGTCTAGCTGTGCCGGTTTCGCTCCCCAAATCGTCGGCGGTGGGCGGGGAGGAAGGGCTGGGATCCCCCTCGGGATCATCCCTCTGTCCTGTGGCCGTTTGGACATCCAGACTACCGACGTCGGCTCTTCCCTACTGCGGGGCAACATAGCCCAAGACGTTAAGAAACGTGCCTGGTGCCTCCCTCGCTCTTCTGCCCTTGGGGTCTGACCCCGAGGGAGGGGCGGCAGCTTGGGACCCCTCCCCACTTTCACCGTTCCCCTCCGACAGATCGGCACCTCCCTCTTCGACGAGGAAGGCGCCAAGATCGTCAAAGACCTCATGGCCAAGGCGGAGAAGAACGGCGTGAAGATCACGCTGCCCGTCGACTTCGTCACGGCGGACAAGTTTGACGAGCACGCGCAGACCGGCCAGGCCACGCTGGCCTCCGGCATTCCCGCCCCGTGGATGGTGAGGCCCGGGGGTCGGCCGGGGTGGAAGGAGGGAGAAGCCGGGGGCAATCATTCATTCATTCATTGTCGTATTTATTGAGCGCTTACTGTGTGCACAGCACCGTACTAAGCGCTTGGGAAGTACAAGCTGGCAACGTTAGAGACGGTCCCTACCCAACAATCTATCAATCAATCGTATTTATTGAGTGCTTACTGTGTGCAGAGCACCGTACTAAGCGCTTGGGACGTACAAGCTGGCAACATATAGAGACGGTCCCTACCCAACAATCTATCAATCAATCGTATTTATTGAGCGCTTACTGTGTGCAGAGCACCGTACTAAGCGCTTGGGAAGTACAAGCTGGCAACATCTAGAGACGGTCCCTACCCAACGGCGG
This sequence comes from Tachyglossus aculeatus, assembly GCF_015852505.1. Classification (NCBI taxonomy): domain Eukaryota; kingdom Metazoa; phylum Chordata; class Mammalia; order Monotremata; family Tachyglossidae; genus Tachyglossus; species Tachyglossus aculeatus. The sequence continues at coordinate 13,706,915 of NC_052071.1, forward strand.
GCTCACAGTCTAGAAGGGGGAGACAGACAACAAAACAAAACATATTAACAAAATAAAATAAATAGAATAGTAAATGCGTACAAGTAAAATATATAGAGTAATAAATCTGTACAAACATATATACAGGTGCTGTGGGGAGGGGAAGGAGGTAGGGCTGGGGGGATCCCAAGCGCTTAGTACAGTGCTCCACACACAGTAAGCGCTCAATAAATACGATTGAATGATTGAATCCTCAGGACTGGCTCCGGAACTTCTGGACACCCTTTGGGAACCCTAACTCTCTCCATCACTCCCTCAGCATTTTCCTCCTGCTTCCCTTTTTTTCTTTTCATGGTATTCGTTAAGCGCTTATTAAGAGCCAGGCACTGCACTAAGTACTGCGGTATATACAGATTAATTAGGTCGGACCCAGTCCCTGTCCCGCATGGGGCTCACGGTCTTAATCCCCATTTTCAGATGAGGTCATTGAGACACAGAGAAGTGCAGTGACTTGTCATTCATTCATTCATTTGATTGTATTTATTGAGCGCTTACTGTGTGCAGAGCACTGGACTAAGTGCTTGGGAAGTACAAGTTGGCAACATAGATACGCACATAAGTGCTGTACAATATATAATTTATAGATATGGATGTAAGTACTGTACGCTAGTGATCTGTCGAGAGGACGCATACTTTGGTTGGACTGACCGATCTCATCTTGGACAGATGTCCAGGGTCACCCAGCAGACAAGTGGCAGAGCTGGGATTAGAACCCAGGTCCTTCTGATTCCCAGCCCCATGCTCTATCCATCAATCAATCAATCAATTGTATTTATTGAGCGCTCACTGTGCGCAGAGCACCGTACTAAGCGCTTGGGAAGTCCAAGTTGGCGACATATAGAGACAATCCCTACCCAACAGTGGGCTCACAGTCTAAAAGGGGGAGACGGAGAACAAAACCAAACATACTAACAAAATAAAATAAATAGAATAGATATGTACAAGCAAAATAAATAGAGTAATAAATATGTACAAACATATATACAGGTGCTGTGGGGAAGAGAAGGAGGTAAGATGGGGGGGATGGAGAGGGGGACGATGTGCCATGCTGCCCTCTCTCTCTCTCTCTAAAATGATATGTATTAAGCGCTTACGCCATGTCAAACACTGTTCTAAGCCCTGGGGGTTGGTAGAGATTAATTAAGTCAGACACCCCTGGGTTGCTCCATTGGAGGAGGAGGAGGAAGGTGTGTTAAATCCCCATTTTACAGAAAACAGATCCAGAGAAGTCCGGTGACCGGTTCAAGGTCACACAGCGTGCAGGCGGCAGAGCCAAGATGAAAACCCAGGTCTTCAACTCCCAGGCCTGAGTTCTTTCCCCTTGGCAATGTTAGGGCGGGGACAGAGGCTCCGCTGGACTGTCTAGCCGTCCAGGAGAAGCAATCAATCAGTCGTATTTATTGAGCGCTTACTGTGTGCGGAGCACTGTACTAAGCGCTTGGGAAGTCCAAGTTGGCAACACATAGAGACAGTCCCTACCCAACAGTGGGCTCACAGTCAAGAAGAAGCACGGTGGCATAGTGGATAGAGCATGGCCTAGGAGGCCGTAGGTCATGGGTTCTAATCCTGGCTCCACCACGCGTCTGCCGTGTGACCTTGGGCAAGTCACTTCACCTCTCTGGGCCTCAGTGACCTCATCTGTAAAATGGGGATTTAAGACTGCGAGCCCGACGTGGGACAGGGGCTTTGTCCAGTCTGATTTGCTTTTATCCACACCAGCGCTTAGTACAGTGCCTGGCACACAGTAAGCATTTAACAAATACCACCGTTAGTAGTAGTATTTGTATGAGAAGTAGCGTGGCTCACGGGAAATAGCACGGGCTTGGGAGTCAGAGGTCATAATAATAATAATTATTATTATTATATAATATAAATGCAATTATTATTATATAATATAATAATAATAATGATGATGGCATTTATTGAGCGCTTACTATGTGCAAAGCACTGTTCTAAGCACTGGGGAGGTTACAAGGTGATCAGGTTGTCCCACAGGGCCCTCACAGTCTTAATCCCCATTTTACAGATGAAGGAACTGAGGCCCAGAGAAGTCAAGTGACTTGCCCAAAGTCACACAGCTGACAAGTGGTGGAGCCGGGATTTGAACCCACGACCTCTGACTCCAGAGCCCGGGCTCTTTCTACTGAGCCACACTGCTTCTCCTACAAATACTACTACTAACTGTGGTATTTGTTAAATGCTTACTGTGTGCCAGGCACTGGGTCACGGGTTCTAATCCCGGCCCCGCCACTTATCAGCTGTATGACTTCGAGCAAGTCACTTCGCTTCTCTGTGCCTCAGTTCCCCCATCTGTAAAATGGGGGGTTAAGCTGGTGAGCCCCATGTGGGCCAACCTGATCTCCTTGCGTCCCCCCCCACCAACAGCGCTTAGAACGGTGCTTCGCACATAGTAAGCGCTTAACATCCCCCGGGCCTGGAATGCCCTCCCTCTGCCCATCCGCCAAACTAGCTCTCTTCCTCCCTTCAAGGCCCTACTGAGAGCTCGCCTCCTCCAGGAGGTCTTCCCGGACTGAGCCCCTGCCTTCCTCTCCCCCTCGCCCCCCTCTCCATCCCCCCATCTCACCTCTTTCCCTTCGCCACAGCACCTGTATATATGTATATATGTTGGTACAGATTTATTACTCTATTTTACCTGTACATATCTATTCTATTTATTTTATTTTGTTAGTATGTTTGGTTTTGTTCTCCGTCTCCCCCTTTTAGACTGTGAGCCCCCTGTTGGGTAGGGACCGCCTCTAGATGTTGCCAACTTGGACTTCCCAAGCGCTTAGTCCAGCGCTCTGCACACAGTAAGCGCTCAATCAATACGATTGATGATGATGACGACTGTCTCTATATGTTGCCAACTTGTACTTCCCAAGCGCTCAGTACCGTGCTCTGCACACAGTAAGCGCTCAATAAATATGATCGATGATGATGATGATGACTCTGTGTTGCCAACTGGGACTTCCCAAGCGCTTAGTCCAGCGCTCTGCACACAGTAAGGGCTCAATAAATGCGATTGATCGATTGATCGATTAACAACCACCACCGTTATTATTTGTAAAGTGCCGGCGTGGGCGCAGAGCACCGTGTTGAGTGTCGGGAGGTGGGAATTGGCCATCAGCCGGCCTTTCCCTGCGCCCGCCCGTCTCTCCCCTCCCGCCCAGGGCTTGGACTGCGGGCCGGAGAGCAGCAAGCGGTACGCGGAGGCCGTGGGCCGGGCCAAGCAGATCGTGTGGAACGGGCCCGTGGGGGTCTTCGAGTGGGAGCCCTTCGCCCGCGGCACCAAGGCCCTCATGGACGACGTGGTGGAGGCCACCGCCAAGGGCTGCATCACCATCATAGGTATCGCAGCGGGGGAAGCGGCAGGCTCTGGGGGGGGGAGGGCTTCCCGGAGGAGGCGGGCGGGGCGGACTGTCCCATCTGCCGTCTCACCCTGCCTGCCTGCCCTCAGGGGGTGGGGACACCGCCACGTGCTGTGCCAAGTGGAAGACGGAGGACAAAGTCAGCCACGTCAGCACCGGAGGCGGTGCCAGCCTGGAGCTCCTTGAGGGTGAGTAGAGCGGTCCCCCGGCTCCGCCACTTCATCATCATCAATCGTATTGATTGAGCGCTTACTGGGTGCAGAGCACTGGACTAAGCGCTTGGGAAGTACAAATTGGCAACATATAGATAGACAGTCCCTACCCAACAGTGGGCTCACAGTCTAAAAGGGGAACCAAACATACTAACAAAATAAAATAAATAGGATAGATATGTACAAGTTAAATAAATAGAGTAATAAATATGTACAAACATATATCCATATATGCAGGTGCTGTGGGGAAGGGAAGGAGGTAAGATGGGGGGGATGGAGAAGGGGACGAGGGGGAGGGGAAGGAAGGGGCTCAGTCTGGGAAGGCCTCCTGGAGGAGGTGAGCTCTCAGTAGGGCCTGCTCGGGGGGTCGCGTAACTAGTTCTTCATCATCATCAATCGTATTGATTGAGTGCTTACTGTGTGCAGAGCAGTGGACTAAGCGCTTGGGAAGTACAAATTGGCAACATATAATAACGCTTAATAATAATGATGATGATGGTATTTATTAAGTGCTTACTATGTGCAGAGCACTGTTCTAAGCGCTGGGGGGATACAAGGTGATCAGGTTGTCCCAAGTGGGGCTCACAGTCTTCATCCCCATTTTAGCGCTTACTTTGTGCTAAGCGCTGGGGGAGATAACCAGGTCCCACGGGGGGCTCACAGTCTTCATCCCCATTTTCCAGATGAGGGAACGGAGGCTCAGAGAAGTTAAGCAACTGGCCCAAGGTCACACAGCAGACAGGTGGTGGGGTAGGGATTCGAATCCGTGACCTCTGACTCCAAAGCCCGGGCTCTTTCCACTGAGCCACGCTGCTTCACACTTGGCAGCTGTGTGTGACCTTGGGCGAGTCGCTTCACTTCTCTGGGCCTCGGTTCCCTCCCCTGAGGATGAAGAGAGTGAGCCTCACGGGGGGACGGGGGCTGTGTCCAACCCGAATGCCATGTATTCACCCCAGCGCTCAGAACAGTGCTCAGCACACAGTAAGTGCCTCACAAATACTGTCAATCAATCAATCGTATTTATTGAGCGCTTACTGTGTGCAGAGCACTGTACTAAGCACTTGGGAAGTACAAGTTGGCAACATATAGAGACCGTCCCTGCCCAACAGTGGGCTCACAGTCTAAAAAACCGTAATTATTCTTAGTGGAAAGAGCCCGGGCACTTGGGAGTCAAAGGTGGGTTCTGAGCCCGGCTCTGCCGCTTGTTGGCTGTGTGGCTTTGGGCGAGTCCCTTCACGTCTCTGGGCCTCGGTTCCCTCATCTGGAAAATGGGGATGAAGACCGTGAACCCCCCGTGGGCCAACCTGATCACCTTGTAACCTCCCCAGTGCTCAGAACAGTGCCTGGCACGTAGTAAGCGCTTAATAAATGTCGTCATTATTATTAAATACCGTAATTATTCTTAGCGGAAAGAGCCTGGGCGCTTGGGAGTCAGAGGTCGGTTCTGAGCCCGGCTCTGCTGCTTGTCGGCTGTGTGGCTTTGGGCGAGTCCCTTCACATCTCTGGGCCTCGGTTCCCTCATCTGGAAAATGGGGATGAAGACCGTGAGCCCCCCCGTGGGCCAACCTGATCACCTCATAACCTCCCCAGCGCTCAGAACAGTGCTTTGTACGTAGTAAGCGCTTAATAAATGCCGTTATTATTATTAAATACCGTAATTATTCTTAGCGGAAAGAGCCCAGGCGCTTGGGAGTCAAAGGTCGATTCTAAGCCCGGCTCTGCCGCTTGTCGGCTGTGTGGCTTTGGGCGAGTCCCTTCACGTCTCTGGGCCTCGGCTACCTCATCTGGAAAATGGGGATGAAGACCGTGAGGCCCCTGTGGGCCAACCTGATCACCGTGTAACCTCCCCAGCGCTTAGAACAGTGCTTTGCACGTAGTAAGCGCTTAATAAATGCCGTTATTATTATTAAATACCGTAATTATTCTTAGCGGAAAGAGCCCGGGCGCTTGGGAGTCAAAGGTCGGTTCTGAGCCCGGCTCTGCCGCTTGTCGGCTGTGTGGCTTTGGGCGAGTCCCTTCACGTCTCTGGGCCTCGGTTCCCTCATCTGGAAAATGGGGATGAAGACCGTGAACCCCCCGTGGGCCAACCTGATCACCTCGTAACCTCCCCAGCGCTTAGAACAGTGCTTTGCACGTAGTGAGCGCTTAATAAATGCCGTTATTATTATCAAATACCGTAATTATTCTTAGCGGAAAGAGCCCGGGCGCTTGGGAGTCAGAGGTCGGTTCTGAGCCCGGCTCTGCCGCTTGTCGGCTGTGTGGCTTTGGGCGAGTCCCTTCACGTCTCTGGGCCTCGATTCCCTCATCTGGAAAATGGGGATGAAGACCGCGAGCCCCCCGTGGGACCTGGTTATCTCCCCCAGCGCTTAGGAGGGCGCTTGGCACAAAGTAAGCGCTAAAACGGGGGGTGAAGACTGTGAGCCCCACTTGGGACAATCTAATCACCTTGTATCCTCCCCGGCGCTTAGAACAGTGCTTGGCACATAGTAAGCGCTTAATAAATGCCATTATCATTATTATTATTAAACATCATCCTCATCAATCGTATTTACTGAGCGCTTACTGTGTGCAGAGCACTGGACTAAGCGCTTGGGAAGTACAAATTGGAGACAGTCCCTACCCAACAGTGGGCTCCCAGTCTAAAAGGGGGAGACAGAGAACAAAACCAAACGTACTAACAAAATAAAATAGAATAGATATGGACAAGTAAAATAAATAGAGTAATAAGAAAATAAATACTGTTATTATTATTATTTTGGAAATAGGGGTCGGTGTGCGTGTGGGCGCGGGGGGCCGGACTTGGGGCTTGGGCTTTTTATGGGCGCCGGGATGTCCTCATCCCCGCCACTTTTCCTGGGGTTGAAGACGGGGGGGGCTCAGGGTGCCCACCATTCCCGAGGCGCTCAAACAACTTCCATGTCTCTCCGTCTCTCAACCCAACAGGGAAAGTCCTCCCGGGAGTCGCCGCCCTGAGCAGCGCGTGAAGGGCAGCGTCTCCCACCCGCCAGCGTTCGCCAATCCTCCCTCCCCGACAGCGTGGCGCTTCTCGTTTCCCGCCGTGGCAGTAGCGGCATCAGCCCGTTCCCCGCCCCGGGGCATCTACTCCATCGCCATGGACGTATTTATATCCTGCCCTCCCCAGAGCCGGCCCGCGCTAAAATAAACCTCCCTGAAAAGCGCCAGCCGCGTGAGGCTCTGCCGCCCCTCTCCTCGTCGGTGCCCGGCACGGGCGCGTTCTCTGCTTCAATCAATCGATCGATCGTATTTATTGAGCGCTTACCGTGTGCAGAGCACTGTACTAAGCGCTCGGGAAGGACAAGTTGGCAACATATAGAGACGGTCGCTACCCAGCTGTGGGCTCACAGTCTAAAAGGGGGAGACGGAGAACAAAACCGGACAAAATAACGCTTCCCCTCGTCCGGCCTCCTCCCTGCAGCCCACCGTGCTTGCCGCATCCTCCCACCAGCCCACTTAGAGTGGTCGTGGCGGTCCCCGGGGTGGAGACAATCCCCCTTCTCAACCGTGAGCCCGCTGTTGGGTAGGGACCGTCTCTATATGTGGCCAACTTGGACTCCCCAAGCGCTTAGTACAGTGCTCGGCACACAGTAAGCGCTCAATAAGTACGACCGAATGCGCGAATCGCCTCCAGACCCCTTCCGGAGGGTCCGTGTGGCTATTCCTCCTCCAGTCCATTCGTTCGTTCCTTCATTGTCATGTTCGTTCAGTGCTGACCGCGGGCACAGCACTGTACTAAGCGCTCGGCCGAATACCATCTAACAATAAACAGACAACATTGATCAATCGTATTTATTGAGCGCTTACTACGTGCAGAGCACATTCCCTGCCTACTGCCAGCTGACGGTCTAGAGGGGCAGACGGACGTTAAATAAAGTAGGGATATATAAGTAAATTACGTCTAGCAGCGCGGCTCAGTGGAAAGAGCCCGGGCTTTGGAGTCCGAAGTCGTGGGTTCAAATCCCGCTCTGCCAGTTGTCAGCTGTGTGACTTTGGGCAAGTTAACTTCTCCGGGCCTCAGTTACCTCATCTGGAAAATGGGGATGAAGACTGTGAGCCCCCTGTGGGACAACCTGATCGCCTTGTAGCCTCCCCAGCGCTTAGAACAGTGCTTTGCACATAGTAAGCGCTTAGTAAATGCCATCATCATCATCATCAACGGTTCCTATCATCCCTCTTCTTCTCGCTGGGGTCTCCCCGTCCCCCGTGACCTCCACAAGTGTTTAAAAGTCACCCGCCCCTGACTTCTTCATCCAATCGTTCATTCAATCGTCTTTATCGAGCACTTACTGTGCGCAGAGCACTGTACTAAGCGCTTGGGAAGTCCAAGTCGGTAACATACAGAGACGGTCCCTACCCAACAACGGGTTCACAGTCTGGAAGAGGGAGATGGACAACGAAACAGGTTCGATGATTCCAATTCTACTCTTTCCGTTTCCGTCAAAAATAATAATGGCATTTATTAAGCGCTTACTATGTGCAAAGCACTGTTCTAAGCGCTGGGGAGGTTACAAGGTGATCAGGTTGTCCCACGGTGGGGCTCACAGTCTTAACCCCCATTTTACAGATGAGGGAACTGAGGCCCAGAGAAGTGAAGTGACTCGCCCAAAGTCACACAGCCGACAAGTGTGAAGCAGCGGGGCTCAGTGGAAAGAGCCCGGGCTTTGGAGTCGGAGGTCATGGGTTCAAATCCCGGCTCCGCCAACTGTCAGCTGGGTGACTTTGGACAAGTCGCTTCTCTGTGCCTCAGTTCCCTCATCTGCAAAATGGGGACTAAGACTGTGAGCCCCCCGTGGGACAACCTGATCACCTTGTATCCCCCCAGTGCTTAGAACAGTGCTTTGCACCTAGTAAGCGCTTAACAAATACCATTATTATTATTCTTAAGTGGCGGAACTTGACCTCTGACTCCAAAGCCTGGGCTCTTTCCACTGAGCCACGCTGCTTTCTCTGTCAAGAAAGACGGCCTAGTGGAAATCAATCAATCAATCAATCGTATTTATTGAGCGCTTACTGTGTGCAGAGCACTGTACTAAGCGCTTGGGAAGTACAAGTTGGCAACATATAGAGACAGGAAAGAGCCCAGGCCTGGGAGTGGGAGGACCCGGGTTCTAATTCCAGATCCACCGCCCAAGTGCTATGTGACCGTGTGCCTCAGTTCCCTCACCTGCCGATTTGTACTTCCCAAGCGCTTAGTACAGTGCTCTGCACACAGTAAGCGCTCGATAAATACGAATGAATGAGAGGCTATATTATTAAGGCCTGAATGAATGAGTACCACAACAACAATAGAGCGACACATTCCCTGCCCGCAGCGAGCTCACACTCTAGACTAGGCCAGACATGAGGGGGAAGTGAGAACCTAACTCTGTGCAAAACACTGTCCTAAGCGCTTGGGAGAGTCACTTAACTCCCTGGAAAGAGCAGAGGTTGTGGGTTCTAATCCCGGCTCCGCCACTTGTCAGCTGGGTGACTTTGGGCAAGTCACTTCACTTCTCTGGGCCTCAGTTCCCTCCTCTGTAAAACGGGGATTAAGACTGTGAGCCCCGCGTGGGACAACCTGATGACCTGGCGTCTACCCCAATCAATCAATCAATCAATCGTATTTATTGAGCGCTTACTGTGTGCAGAGCACTGTACTAAGCGCTTGGGAAGGACAAGTTGGCAACATATAGAGACTGTCCCTACCCAACAGTGGGCTCACAGTCTAACGGCGCTTGGCACGTAGTAAGCGCTTCACAAATGTCATCATCATCATCATTCATTCAGTCGTAGTTATTGAGCGCTTTCTGTGTGCAGAGCACTGGACTAAGCGCTTGGACTGTATAATTGTACCTATTTATTACTCTATTTTACTTGTATAGATATAGATATGCACAAGTAAAATAAATAGAGTAATAAATATGTACAAACATATACATATATACAGGTGCTGTGGGGAAGGGAAGGAGGTAAGATGGGGGGATGGAGAGGCTCTGCACACAGTAAGCGCTCAATAAATACGATTGAATGAATGAATGAATGAATGAATGTGAGCCCGTTGTTGGGTAGGGACCGCCTCTATCTGTCCCCGACTTGTCCTTCCCAAGCGCTTAGTCCAGTGCTCTGCACACAGCAAGCGCTCAATAAGTAGGGACCATCTCCAGATGTTGCCAACTTGTGCTGCCCAAGCGCTTAGTCCGGTGCTCTGCACACAGTAAGCGCTCAATAAATACGATTGAATGAATGAATATGTTTGTACGTATTTATTACCCTATTTTTACATATTTATTCTATTTATTTTATTTTGTTACTATGTTTTGCTTTGTTGTCTGTCTCCCCCTTCTAGACTGTGAGCCCGCTGTTGGTTAGGGACCGTCTCTAGATGTTGCCAACTTGTCCTTCCCAAGCGCTTAGTCCAGTGCTCTGCACACAGTAAGCGCTCAATAAATACGACTGAATGAATGAGTGAGTAGGGCCCGGCCCTCTCCTTTCCCTCGGCGGTGCCGGCCGCGCACCAGCAGGGGGCGGCAGAGGGCCGGGCGGGGTTCCCGTGGTGCCCCGGGCCCGCCGCGGGGGCTGCCGGGAGTTGTAGTCCGCGCGCGCTGCAGTCGGCCCGGGCCCGGCGCGGGGGCTGCCGGGAGTTGTAGTCCGCGCGCGAGCGCTGTAGTCCGCCCGGGCCCGGCGCGGGGGCTGCCGGGAGTTGTAGTCCGCGCGCTGTGGTCCGCCGGGGCCCGGCGCGGGGGCTGCCGGGAGCTGTAGTCCGCCCGCGGGGGCTGCCGGGAGCTGTAGTCCTCGCGCTGTAGTCCGCTCGCCTGCTCGTCCTCCGCCGGTCCGGCCCGGCCCGGCCCGGCCCGGGCACCGACACGTGAGCCCACCCCCCCCACCCCCCCGTCCCCCCCACCCCCACCATCCCCCCCCCCCCAACCGCCCCCCCCCCGTCCTCCTGCCGGTCTGTGCGGGGCCCTCCGCTCCCGCTGACCTTTGACCTCCCTTCTATCCGCACACAAAAGGGCTTTCTTGTTTGATGATGATGATGATGATGATGGCGGCATTTATTAAGCGCTTACTATGTGCGAAGCACTGTTCCCAACCCCCGTCTTTCCGTCCCTCCCTCCCATCTTTCCCTCCCTCTCTCTTCTCTTCCTTTCTCCTTCTCTCCCTTCCTTCCCCGTGCCTCTCTCCTTCTCTCCCCCCCCCTCCGCCTCTCACTTCCTCTCCCTCCCTTCTGCCTCTTTCCTTCCCTCACATCTCTCCCTTCTTTCCCCCTGACTCTCCTCTCCCTCTCTCTCCCCCCGTGCCTCTTTCTTCCTCCCTCCCTTCTGTCTGTTTCCTTCCCTCACATCTCTCCCTTCTTGCCCCTGCCTCTCCTCTCCCTCTCTCTCTCTCCCCCGTGCCTCTCTCTTCCTCCCTCCCTTCTGCCTCTTTCCTTCCCTCACATCTCTCCCTTCTTTCCCCCGACTCTCTCCTCTCCCTCTCTCTCCCCCCGTGCCTCTCTCTTCCTCCCTCCCTTCTGCCGCTTTCCTTCCCTCACATCTCTCCCTTCTTTCCCCCGACTCTCTCCTCTCCCTCTCTCTCCCCCCGTGCCTCTCTCTTCCTCCCTCCCTTCTGCCTCTATCCTTCCCTCACATCTCTCCCTTCTTTCCCCCGCCTCTCTCCTCTCCCTCTCTCTCTCCCCTCTGCCTCTTCCTCCCTCCCTCCCTTCTGCCTCTTTCCTTCCCTCACATCTCTCCCTTCTTTCCCCCGACTCTCTCCTCTCCCTCTCTCTCTCTCCCCCGTGCCTCTCTCTTCCTCCCTCCCTTCTGTCTCTTTCCTTCCCTCACATCTCTCCCTTCTTTCCCCCGACTCTCTCCTCTCCCTCTCTCTCCCCCCGTGCCTCTCTCTTCCTCCCTCCCTTCTGCCTCTTTCCTTCCCTCACATCTCTCCCCTTCTTTCCCCCTGCCTCTCCTCTCCCTCTCTCTGTCCCCCCTGCCTCTCTCTTCCTCTTCTTCTCTCCTCTCCCTTTCTCTCCCTCCTCCCTGCCTTTTCCCTTCCCTCTCCCCTGCCTCTCTCCTTCCCTCTCCCCCCTTCTTCTCCCGTCTTCTCTCCTTCCCCCTCTCCCCCTCTTCTCTCCCTTCCCCCACTCTTCCTTCTCTCCCACTCTCCTTTCTCTCTCTTCTCTCCTTCCCTCCCTCTCTTCCTCCTCTCCCTTTCTCTCCCTCCTCTCCTTCCCTCTTCTCCCTCTCCCCCGCCTCTCTCCTCCTCTCCCTCCCTCCCTCCTTCTTCCTTCCCTCCCTCTTCCCTCCCCTCTCCCGCTCCCTCACTTCTCTCCCTCTCCCCCGTGCCTCTCCCCTTCTCTCCCTCCCTCTTTCCTCCCCTCCCCTCTCTCTCCCCTTCCCTCTCTTCCCCCTCCCTCCCTCCCCGCCTCTCTTCCCCCTCCCTCCCTCCCTCTCTCCCCACCTCCCCCCTCCCTCTCTCCCCACATTCCCCCTCCCTCTCTCCCCCCTCCCCCTCCCTCTCTCCCCCCTCCCCCTCCCTCTCTCCCCCCTCCCCCTCCCTCCCTCTCTCCTTCTCTCTCCCCCTCCCTCCCTCTCTCCTTCTCTCTCCCCCTCCCTCCCTCTCTCCTTCTCTCTCCCCCTCCCACCCTCTCTCTCTTCCTCTCTTCCTCCCACCCTCCCTGATGTCTCCCCCCCCAGCCCCCCCAACTCGCTGGTGGTTTTAGTCTCTAGAGGTGTTTGCTGATGTAGGAATTTGGCTGGAGGAGCCCTGTTTTTCCCTGTTTCCTGCCCCTTCCTTTCTTTTTCTCTCCATATCTCCCCCCACTTTTTTCCTCTTCTCTTTTCCCTTCCTCATTTATACTCTTTTCAATCACTTATATTCATTGAGTGCTTACTGTGTGCAGAGCACTGTACTAAGCATTTGGGAGAGTACAATGCAACAGAATTACCAACACGTTCCCTGCCCATAAAGAGCTTACTCATTTCCTCTTCCTCTCCTTCCCTTCCCTTTTCCTCTCTCCTTGTTCCTTTCCCCCCATCTCCTCCTTCTTTTCCCTTTCCCCTTACCCCCATGTCCTCCTTCCTTTCCTTCTCCCTTTTCCCCCCATCCTCCCCTCTTCATATCTCGCTCTTCCTCACCTGCCTTCTGGAGGCCCAGCTGGTTCGGATGCCGGCTGGGGCCGGGGATGATGGACCCGTTGTCCGGGGGCTGGGAAGCCTTTTCCATCAGTGTTATTTATTGAGCGCCTAGAGCCTTCAGATGTAGATGTAATAATAACTGTAGTATTCATTAAGCACTTACCATGTGCCAGGCACCGAGAAGCAGTGTGGCTCAGTGGAAAGAGCCCGGCCTTGGAAGTCACAGGTCATGGATTCTAATCCCGACTCCGCCGCTGATCAGCTGTGTGACTTTGGGCAAGTCAGGCTTCCCTGGGCCTCAGTGACCTCATCTCAGAAATGGGGATTGACTGTGAGCCCCACATGGGACAACCTGATTACCTTGTTTCTACCCCAGCGCTCAGAACAGTGCCCGGCACATAGTGAGCGCCTAACAAATGCCATCATCATCGTTATTATTATTATTTCTAAGTACCGGGGCGAATACAGGCAAATCAGGGGAGGGTCCAGTGTGGGGGCCGAGTTCTTTGGGCCTCCCGTGGGCCGGGTTGGACCCTGGCTCAGGCCACACTTGCTCCGTGCCCCCAGACTCAATGCCAAGTGTCCTAGGGAAGAGATGGGAAAGCAGATCTGGGAGGTTCACCTCGCCTCGCTGCAAAGAAGTGCCCCCTTATAAGCAGAAACAGACCGGTTTATTGGATAAACCACAGTCCTGGGACTCAGAAGGACCTGGGTTCCAATCCCGGCTCCGCCACTTGTCTGACGTGTGACCTTGGGCAAGTCACAACTGCCCTGGGCCTCAGTTGCCTTATCCGCGAAATGGGGATTAAGAGCGTGAGCCCTATGCGGGATGGTGACTGTGCCCAACCTGAGCCCACTGTTGGGTAGGGACTGTCTCTATGTGTTGCCAATTTGAACTTCCCAAGCGCTTAGTACAGTGCTCTGCACACAGTAAGCGCTCAATAAATACGATTGATTGATGGATTGATAAACTTGTATCTACCCCAGTGTTTAGAGCGGCGCTTGGCACATGGAGCTTAACAAATACCATTATTATTAGTATTATTATTGGCTGGCGGACGCCCTGAACCATCAGGGAGCGGGGCAAAGTCCTCTGTGTTGGGCCCCGTTTATGATAATAATAATGATGGTACTAGTTAAGCGCTTACTAGGTGCCGAGCACTGTTCTAAGCGCTGGGGTAGACACAAGTTAACCAGGTTATGCCCCCTTGCCGTAACCGTGAGGCGTCGTCCACCCTCTGATCCCTGCACCGATAATCAGTCCATCGATGGTATTTATTGAGTCTTTCACTCTGGGCAGACACCGCACTAAGCGTTTGGGAGAGTACAATCCAACATCATCAGTCGTATTTATTGAGCGCTTACTGTGTGCAGAGCACTGTACTAAGCGCTTGGGAAGTACAAATTGGCAACATATAGAGACAGTAGCCACGTTTCCCTGCCCACAGGATTTGCAGGTGGGCGGGAAGTACTTCTGAAATGATTTAGATTGGCACTTCCTCCATGCCTCCCACGGCCCCAAGCTTTGAGTGCCCTGTCTGTTGTCGATGGGAGCTTACTGAGCGATGGGAGCGTACTGAGTGCCCACCACGGTCTGCAGACCCAGCTCCACCTGCGTTTCCTGAGGTCGGAGTCCCCCACCGCGCTGGTAGGGACGGTCTCTCTATGTTGCCAATTTGTACTTCCCAAGCGCTTAGTACAGTGCTCTGCACATAGTAAGCGCTCAATAAATACGATTGATGATGATGATGGTATCTCATGGCCAATTTGGGCCAGAAAAGGGGAACTGCCAGAGGGGAGGTTGATGCCTCGGATCTGCATCTTCATTCTTGCTTTGGTCCCGGGACCGAATCCACCGCCATTAGACCCCCTCCGTTGACCCACGCCCGCTCTCTCTCTCTGCCTCTGGTGTTTGGGTCGGTCTGCCAGATAGAGAAGCAGCGTGGCTCAGTGGAAAGAGCCCGGGCTTTGGAGTCGGAGGTCATGGGTTCAAATCCCGAGCCCACCAACTGTCAGCTGTGTGACTTTGGGCAAAGCGCTTCACTTCTCTGGGCCTCAGTTCCCTCATCTGTGAAGTGGGGATGAAGACTGTGAGCCCCCCGTGGGGCAACCTGATCAGCCTGTAACCTCCCCAGCGCTTGGAACAGTGCTTTGCACAGAGTAAGCGCTTAATAAATGCCATCATCATTACTATTATTATTATTGCTGAGATCCGGGAGTCCTCCCTTCCCTGCCTGCCTCTTTCCTCCAGTCAGTCAATGAATGGTACTTACTGAGCACTTACTACTTGCAGAGCACTGTACTAAGCGCTTGGTCCAACAGAATTATCTATCTGCTGCCAAATTGTACTTTCCAAGCGGTTAGTACAGTGCTCTGCACACAGTAAGCGCTCAATAAGTACGGTTGAATGAATTAGCAGACCCATTCCCTGCCCAAAACGAGCTTACAGTCCGGAGGGCCCACAGGCCTCGCCGAAATCTGGGAGTCCACCCTTCCCTCTTTCATCCTTCCCTCCATCCCTGTCCACCCAATTCCCTCCCTTCACGTCCGCCCCGTCTCTCCCTCCCTGCTGGAACTTTCTTCCCTTCCCTCCCTCCCTCCCTGCCTGCACCTGTAATAATCCTAATAATAATGGTGGTATTTATTAAGCGCTCACCGTGTGCCAGGCACCATTCTAAGCCCTGGGGTAGATACAAGATAATCGGGTCGGACACGGTCCCTGTCCCACATGGGGCTCACAGGCTTAATCCCCGTTTTACAGATGAGGGAACTGAGGCCCAGAGAAGTGAAGTGACTCGCTCAAGGGCACAGCAGACAAGTGGCAGTGCCGGGATTAGAACTCGTGGCCGTCTGAGGTCCAGGCTCTACCCCCTAGGCCGTGCTGCTTTCCTCCTCCCTCCCTGCCCATCTTCCTCCCAAAGAGCCCATCGGTGGGGCCCAGGGGAGGGGGTTAAGATGTGGGCTTGGCCCGAGGTGGTCACCCCTGGTTCAGGTTGCCAGGCAACCCCGTTGGCCCGGAGACGAGTCCGGTAACCATGGCAGCGCAAGCAGCACGGAGCGGTTGTCCACGGCTGCCTGTTGTCCGCCGTCCCGTTGTCGGGGGCGATGCCTCCTCCGGGATCGGCCGGGCTCCCCTCTCCGCCCCGCCACTCTCACCGTCCGCGTACCCCTTCCCCCTCGCCCCATTTCACCGATTCGGAAAAACGATCCTCACTCGTCCCCTGCGGTGGACTTTGTCCCCAGCTCGAACCCCAATATCTAGAGGCAAAGTTGGGGGCGTCACCTCGAATTATGGCATTCGTTAAGTGCTTACTATGTGCCAGGCGCTATACTAAGCACTGGGATCGATATAAGCAAATAAGCCCCCATCCCACATGGGGCTCCCAGTCCCAATCCCCATTTTCCAGATGAGGGAACTGAGGCCCAGACTAGTGAAGTGACTTGCCCAAAGTCACACAGCAGGCGAGTGGCAGAGCCGGGATTAGAACCCATGACCTCTTCACTTTCAGGCCTGTGCTCTGTCCACCACACAGTCAGGGATGTGTACTGAGTAACTACTGCATGCAGAGCACTGTGCTAGACACTGGGGCTCACACCAGCCACGTAGTCTTTTGGATTCTCCCCCAGCGTTTAGTTCAGTGCTCTTCTAGACTGTGAGCCCACTGTTGGGTAGGGACTGTCTCTATATGTTGCCAACTTGTACTTCCCAAGCGCTTAGTACGGTGCTCTGCACACAGTAAGCGCTCAATAAATACGATTGATTGATTGCTCTTCACACTGCAGGTACTTAATAAATACCATTATTATTAATGGGGGAGGCGGGCGGTCGGGAACACTTACCCTACAGTTTCTAAATAGGACAGGGACTGTGTCCGACCTAATTATCTGCCACCTCCCCCAGTACTTGGTAGAGTGCTGTGGCCTTGATCCAGAAAAGCACTGCCAAAAAGATCAGTCAGTCAATCGATGGCATTTATTGGGCGATCAATCAGTCAATCAATTGTATTTTTTGAGCATTTACCCTGCGCAGAGCACTGTACTGAGGGCTTGGGAGAGTACAATATCGCAGAGGTGGTAGACACATTCCCTGCCCACACAGAGTGTACAGTCTAGAGGGGGATCTAAATCAGAGGGAGATTTTAATCCCCATTTCACAGATGAGGTAACCGAGGCCCAGAGAATCAATCAATCAATCGTATTTATTGAGCCCTTACTGTGTGCAGAGCTTGTACTGTGGGAAGTACAAGTTGGCAACATATACAGTCCCTACCCAACAGTGGGCTCACAGTCTAAAAGCGGGAGAAGGAGAACAAAACCAAACATACTAACAAAATAAAATAAATAGAATAGATATGTACAAGTAAAATAAATAGAGTAATAAATATGTACACACATATATACATATATACAGGTGCCGTGGGGAAGCGAAGTGATTTGCCCACGTGGCAGAGCTGGGATTATTAGAACCCAGGCCCTCTCGTTTCCAGGTCCCAGCTCTTTCCACTGAGACACGCTGCTTCCTCTTATTAAAATACTCTCCCAATCGCTTGGTACAGTGCTGTGCACACGGTATGCGCTCAATAAATACCATTAATTGGTTGATGGTATCACCCTGTAAATTCAAAGTTCGTGTTTCTCCCGGATTCACCCGAGTGTTTCTGGAGCCTTACGTTTCCGTGACTCTAGGCCAGAGGGGGAGACAGATATTAGTAGAAATAATCAATCAATCAATCGTATTTATTGAGCGCTTACTGTGTGCAGAGCACTGTACTAAGCGCTTGGGAATATAGAGACAGTCCCTACCCAACAGTGGGCTCACAGTCTAGAAGACTGGTATTTTTATGGTATTTGTGAAGTGCCTACTATATGCCAGACGCTGTACTGAGCACAGGGGTAGATCCAAGCTTATCAGGTTGGGCGCAGTCCGTATCCCACGGGGTGCTCGCGGGTTAATCCCCATTTTACAGATGAGATCACCGAGGCACGGAGAAGTTAAGTGACCTTCCCAAGATCACAGAACAGATGAAATAAATAAATTACAGACACGTACATAAGTGCTGTGGAGCGGGAAGGGGGAATGAACAAAGGGAGCAAGTCAGGCGACACAGAAGGGAGAGGGAGAAGAGGAAAGCGGGGCTTAGGGAAGGCCTCACGGAGGAGGTGTGCCTTCATTAAGGCCTTGAGGGTCATTGTCCGTGGGACCCGAGGAAGGGGGATGTCCCAGGCCGGAGGGAGGATGTGGGCGATGGGACAGCGAGGAGATCATCATCAATCGTATTTATTGAGCGCTTACTATATGCAGAGCACTGTACTCTGTACGACAGACGAGACGGCGGCACGGTGAGAAAGTTGGCATTAGAGGAGCGAAGTTCGTTGGCTGGGTTGGCATAGGAGGGCGGCCAGGCGAGGTAGGACGGGGCGAGGTGATGGACCGCTTTAAAGCCGATGGTGAGAAGTTGTTATTTGATGTGGAGGTGGATGGACAACCCTGGAGTTTCTTGAGGAGCGGGGAAACGCCTCCGGAAAGTTTCTATAGAAAAAGGATCCGGGCAGCAGAGTGAAGTAACCCAACGTTTCCCGACAATCATCTTCTGTAGGGGAAGGTACCTGGTGGTACTTGAGCTGAGATGTAATTTATTTAGGGTAAAATCTGTGGCAGCCTCTAGGGAAGAGTCAGAGGACCTGGATTCTACTCCCTGCCCTTCCACGTGCCAGCTGTGTGATCTTGGACAAGTCACTTAACTTCTGTGTGCCTCAGTTCCCTGATCATATGATAGACTGTGAGCCCACTGTTGGGTAGGGACTGTCTCTATGTGTTGCCAATTTGTACTTCCCAAGCGCTTAGTACAGTGCTCTGCACATAGTAAGCGCTCAATAAATACGATTGATGATGATGATGATGATATATGTTTGTACATATTTATTACTGTATTTATTTTACTTGTACATATCTATTCTATTTATTTTATTTTGTTAGTATGTTTGGTTTTGTTCTCTGTCTCCCCCTTTTAGACTGTGAGCCCGCTGTTGGGTAGGGACTGTCTCTATGTGTTGCCAACTTGGACTTCCCAAGCGCTTAGTACAGTGCTCTGCACACAGTAAGCGCTCAATAAATACGATTGATGATGATGATCTGCAAAATGGGGGTTCAGTCCCTGTTCTCCCTCCTACTTAGACCGTGAGCCCCACGTGGGACCTAATTATCCTCTATGTACCCCAGCTACAGTGATTGGCAAAAAATGAGCAATTAAATACCCCATTATTATTAGAGACCCCCACTGTCCACCCCCCATGATCTGAACTATTAAGGGTGGGCCCATTGTCTCTCCTCCAGTTGCAGGGGAAATATTGCTAGAGGTAAGCCAGATAAATCAGAATTTTATTTGCAAGAGGAGTCGGAATTGCCCTCTCTGTGTACCCCAGCGCTAAGTACAGTGCTTGGCATATAACGAGCACTTAAATACCCCATTATTATTAGAGACCCCCACTGTCCACCCCCCATGATCTGAACTGTAAAGGGTGGGCCCATTGTCTCTCCTCCAGTTGCAGGGGAAATATTCCTGTAGGTAAGCCAGATAAATCAGAATTTTATTTGCCAGAGGGAGTCGGAATTGCCGCCACTGCACTCTTAAATAACTTCCCGGCCCCAGGAATCTGTGAAGTGTTTGTGCCGGGACTGCCTGTGAGTTATCAGGGAATTCTCCATCTCTTTCCTCTCCACACTTTGGTGGGTCCCATTCCCGCCCCCTACCCCCCAATTCCAGCCAACCTAGGACTTTTGCAAACAAACTCTGAGTTTGTACACACAGTCTGGAAGACCAGAAACTCAAGATCCCTAAGGGGAGTGGGTTAAACCGAACAGAGAAGCCCTTTATTGGCAGTGTGATCTAAAACCTCATTCTAAGTCTCAGGGGAGATGAACTAAGGTTCCTTCAAAGAATCCCCCCGAGAGGTTGCCCCCCACTTTATTTTCCCTCTGTGGATTTCTTCCTAAAGTGGATGCTTACGTGCCAGGTCTGCTAGTACTTTGGCTTGGAAAGGCGGAATGGGTCTTGGGAGTACTTTTGTGGTGCTGTGTTTTTGAATTCCTATGTTGCAGCTTTTCTGGCAGGGATCAAACTATGAGAGGGAGAGAGAGAAGGAGAGAAAGAGAGAGGGAGAAGGGAGGAAGAGAGAGTAAGGGAGAAGGGAAAAGAGAGGGGGAAGGAAGAGAGGGAGAAGGGAGGAAGAGAGAAAAGAGAAGGGGAGAGAGAAAGGGAGAAAAGGAGGGAGAAGGGAGGGAGAGAGAGAGGGAGGAAGAGGGAGACAAAAACGGAGAAAGGAGGAAGAGAGGGAGAAGGGGGGAAGAAAAAGGAAGAGAGGGAGAAGGGGGGAAGAAACGGGAGAAGGGAGGGAGAGAGGGAGGAAGAGGGAGACAAAAACGGAGAAAGGAGGAAGAGAGAGGGAGAAGGGGGGAAGGAAGAGAGAGGGAGAAGGGAGGAAGAGAGAAAAGAGAAGGGGAGAGAGAAAGGGAGAAAAGGAGGGAGAGGGAGGGCAAGAGAGGGAGGAAGAGGGAGACAAAAACGGAGAAAGGAGGAAGAGAGGGAGAAGGGGGGAAGAAAAAGGAGGAAGAGAGGGAGAAGGGAGGGAGAGAGAGAGGGAGGAAGAGGGAGACAAAAACGGAGAAAGGAGGAAGAGAGGGAGAAGGGGGGAAGAAAAAGGAGGAAGAGAGGGAGAAGGGATGAAGAGAGAGGGAGAAGGGGGGAAGAAAAAGGAGGAAGAGAGGGAGAAGGGAGGGAGAGAGAGGGAGGAAGAGGGAGACTCTATTACTCTATTTATTTTACTTCTACATATTTATTCTATCGTTTTTATTCTGTTAATATGTTTTGTTTTGTTCTCTGTCTCCCCCTTCTAGACTGTGAGCCCACTGTTGGTTAGGGACCGTCTCTATATGTTGCCAAATTGTACTTCCCAAGCGCTTAATACAGTGCTCTGCACACAGTAAGCTCTCAATAAATACGATTGAATGAATGAATGAATGAGGAAGAGGGAGACTCTATTACTCTATTTATTTTACTTTTACATATTTATTCTATCTTTTTTATTCTGTTAATACGTTTGGTGTTGTTCTCCGTCTCCCCCTTCTAGACTGTGAGCCCACCGTTGGGTCGGGACTGTCTCTATATGTTGCCAAATTGTACTTCCCAAGCGCTTAGTACAGTGCTCGGCACACAGTAAGCGCTCAATAAATACGATTGATTGAATGAATGAATGAATGAGACAACAAGGGAGAAGGGAGGAAGAGAGAGGGAGAAGGGGGGAAGAAAAAGGAGGAAGGGAGGGAGAGAGAGAGGGAGGAAGAGGGAGACAGGGAGAAGGGGGGAAGAAAAAGGAGGAAGGGAGGGAGAGAGGGAGGAAGAGGGAGACAGAAAGGGAGAAGGGGGGAAGAAAAAGGAGGAAGGGAGGGAGAGAGGGAGGGAGGAAGAGGGAGACAGGGAGAAGAGGGGAAGAAAAAGGAGGAAGGGAGAGAGAGAGGGAGGAAGAGGGAGACAGAAAGGGAGAAGGGAGGAAGAGATATGTGAGTGTCAGCGAGGATTCATCAAGAAAGAACATTTTCATTAAAGCTCTGGGTGTGAGGATGCCTTCTTTGTTCATTCCCCGTCCAGATAAAATGTTCTTTTCTCATCAGCTGGTCCCAATATGTGCTAGGCTAGTGTCTCCCCTCCCACCCTCCCCAGGAGTAAACAGAGAAACCCAGCCCGAGGTTCAAGTTGCTAGAGGAAACTGTCCCCTTTTCCCCCCACTCTGAGGCCGCACATTTTGGAGTTTTATTCCCTCGCCACCGTTTATGACCACGAAATGTAAGGAGCTAAGTGACCAAATAGTCACTGGCCGGGCAATTCGAGAAATAGTCCTAGTGGTGCGGCCGGCTTTTTGTCAGCCCCGGGATTTAGGAAAGGGTCCAAGCGGGAAGCTGTTCAGTTTGGATTTAGCCTGCCGGCCTCCTCCTCCTTGCTTTCCTGCAGGTTTGCAATCCCAGATGGAGTTGGACACACAAAGAGCCGGCGTTGTTGCATTGTTGTTGCATTGTCTGTTAATGCAGAGGAAGGAGAAGGTTTTGTAGGCCAAGAGGTGGCCAGGATGGGCAGGTGGGTTTCCAGGGACCACAGCCCCTCTCCCTGCATCTAGGTTTGAAGAATCGTCATCATCATCAATCGTCTTTATTGAGCGCTTACTGTGTGCGGAGCACTGTACTAAGCGCTTGGGAAGTACAAATTGGCAACATATACAGTCCCTACCCAGCAGTGGGCTCACAGTCTAAAAGGGGGAGACAAGACCAAACGGACTAACAAAATAAAATAAATAGAATAGATATGTACAAGTAAAATAAATAAATAAATAGAGTAATAAATATGTACAATTGTATTTATCGAGCGCTTACTGTGTGCAGAGCACTGGACTAAGCGCTTGGGAAGTACAAGTTGGCAACATATAGAGACAATCAATCAATCAATCGTATTTATTGAGCGCTTACTGTGTGCAGAGCACTGGACTAAGCGCTTGGGAAGTACAAGTTGGCAACATGTAGAGACGGTCCCTACCCAACAGTGGGCTCACAGTCTAAAAGGGGGAGACAGAGAACAAAACCAAACGTACTAACAAAATAAAATCAATCATCAATCAATCGTATTTATTGAGCGCTTACTGTGTGCACAGCACTGGACTAAGCGCTTGGGAAGTCCAAGTTGGCAACATATAGAGACGGTGCCTACCCAACAGTGGGCTCACGGTCTAAAAGGGGGAGACAGAGAACAAAACCAAACGTACTAACAAAATAAAATAAATAGAATAGATATGTACAAGTAAAATAAATTAATAAAGAATAATTTATAAGAAGAATAAATTAAGAAGAATAATAAGAATAATAAAGCTCAGCCGCGGCACACAAGCCCTTTGTCGTTGCAAAGGTGCTTTGCAGTCTGCTGGTGGTTTCCCTGGAGTCCCACAGTTCAATCAATCAATCAATCAGTCGTATTTATTGAGCGCTTACTGTGTGCAGAGCACTGTACTAAGTGCTCGGGAAGTACAAGTTGGCAACATATAGAGACCGTCCCTACCCAACAGTGGGCTCACAGTCTAGAAGATTGGTGATCTTTTAATGGTATTTTTTAAGGGCCTACTATATGCCCTGTACTAGGCGCTGGGGTAGACACAAGCTAATCAGGTCGGGCACAGTCCATGTCCCACATGGGGCTCACGGTAAAAAACCCCATTTAACAGGTGAGGAAACTGAGGCATGGAGAACAATAACAGTAAGCGCTTAAAAAGTACCATTATTTTATGACAAGCATTGTTCTAAGCACTGGTATATATACAGGGTAATCAGGTTGTCCCACGTGAGGCTACAGCTTTAATTCCCATTTTGCAGATGAGGTAGTTGAGGCACAAAACTAAGTGGCTTGCCCAAGGTCACACAGCAGACAAGAGGTACAGCTGGGATTAGAACCCACATCCTTTAACGCCCAAGCCTGGGCTCTTCCCACTAAACCACGCTGGGGCGGATACAAGCAAATCGGGTTGGACACAGTCCCCTGCCCCACGTGGGGCTCACAGTCTCAATCCCCATTTTTCAGATGAGGTAACTGAGGTACAGAGAAGTTAATAATAATAATAATAATAATAGCATTTATTAAGCGCTTACTATGTGCAAAGCACTGTTCTAAGAGCTGGGGAGGTTACAAGGTGATCAGGTTATCCCACGGGGGGCTCACAGTCTTAATCCCCATTTTCCAGATGAGGGAACTGAGGCCCAGAGAACTGAAGTGACTTGCCCAAGGTCACACAGCAGACAAGTGGCGGAGCTGGGATTAGAACCCATGACCTTCTGACTCCCAGGGCCATTACACCATGCTGCTTCCCAGCATGGGGAAGAGAATAATAATGATGATGATAATAATAATAATAATAATAATAATAATAATGGCATTTGTTAAGCGCTTACTATGTGCGAAGCAAAGCAGTGAACTGACTTGCCCAAGGTCACACAGCAGACAAGTGGCGGAGCTGGGATTAGAACCCATGACCTTCTGACTCCCAGGGCCATTACACCATACTGCTTCCCAGCATGGGGAAGAGAATAATAATAATAATAATAATAATAATAATAATGATGGCATTTTTAAGCGCTTACTATGTGCGAAGCAAAGCAGTGAACTGACTTGCCCAAGGTCACACAGCAGACAAGTGGCGGAGCTGGGATTAGAACCCATGACCTTCTGACTCCCAGGGCCATTACACCATGCTGCTTCCCAGCATGGGGAAGAGAATAATAATAATAATAATAATTAATAATAATAATAATGGCATTTGTTAAGCGCTTACTATGTGAGAAGCAGAGCAGTGAACTGACTTGCTCAAGGTCACACTGCAGACACATCATCATCATCATCATCATCATCATCATCAATCGTATTTATTGAGCGCTTACTATGTGCAGAGCACTGTACTAAGCGCTTGGGAAGTACAAATTGGCAACACATAGAGACAGTCCCTACCCAACAGTGGGCTCCCAGTCT
This sequence comes from Tachyglossus aculeatus, assembly GCF_015852505.1. NCBI lineage: Eukaryota > Metazoa > Chordata > Mammalia > Monotremata > Tachyglossidae > Tachyglossus > Tachyglossus aculeatus. The sequence continues at coordinate 13,731,199 of NC_052071.1, forward strand.
AAAAGGGGGAGACAGAGAACAAAACCAAACGTGCTAACAAAATAAAATAAATAGAATAGATATGTACAAGTAAAATAAATAAATAAATAAATAAATAGAGTAATAAATATGTACAAACATATATACATGGTGGAGCTGGGATTAGAACCCAGGTCCTCTGACTCCCAGGGCCGTTTTCTAGGGCCTGGCAGAAGGGCTTAACAAATACCAGAATTATTCTTATTATTTCCAACACACCAGGCTGCTTTGGAGGGGAGGGAGAAGAGAGGTGGTCGGTTCAATATCTTTGGCTTCGTAAATGTGACGAATGCGAGGCAGGGGAGAGAAACCAATCAATCAATCGTATTTATTGAGCGCTTACTGTGTGCAGAGCACTGTACTAAACGCTTGGGAAGTACAAGTTAAGTGCAATGAGAAGGGTTGCGGAAGGAACCGGGATTTTGAGTTTTTTCTGCCGCTTGGTTTGTTCCTTAGCAGTTAGAGCACAGGCCTGGGTTGTCAGAAGTGCCTGGCTTCTGATCCCGGCTCTGCCGCTCGTCTGTAATTTATTCATTTATATTAATGTCTATCTCCCCCTCTAATCTGTAAGCTCACTGTGGGCAATCAATCTATCAATCAATCGTATTTATTGAGCGCTTACTGTGTGCAGAGCACTGTATAAGCGCTTGGGAAGTCCAAGTTGGCAACATCTAGAGACAGTCCCTACCCAACAGTGGGCTCACAGTCTAGAAGGGGGAGACAGAGAACAAAACCAAACATACTAACAAAATAAAATTAAAATAGATATGTACAAGTAAAATAAATAAATAAATAGAGTAATAAATATGTACAAACATATATACATATATACAGGTGCTGTGGGGAAGGGAAGGAGGTAAGATGGGGGGATGGAGAGGGGGAGAGAATGTGGGCAGAGAATGTGGCTGTTATACTGTTCTAATGAAGCAGCGTGGCTCAGTGGAAAGAGCCCGGGCTTTGGAGTCAGGGGTCATGGGTTCAAATCCCGACTCCGCCAACTGCCGGCTGTGTGACTTTGGGCAAGTCGCTTCACTTCCCTGGGCCTCAGTTCCCTCATCTGCAAAATGGGGATTAAGGCTGTGAGCCCCCCGTGGGACAACCTGGTCACCTTGTAACCTCCGCAGCGCTTAGAACAGTGCTTTGCACAGAGTAAGCGCTTGATAAATGCTATCAGAGAAGCAGCGTGGCTCAGTGGAAAGGGTACGGGCTTTGGAGTCAGGGGTCATGGGTTCAAATCCCGGCTCCGCCAACTGTCAGCTGTGTGACTTTGGGCAAGTCGCTTCACTTCCCTGGGCCTCAGTTCCCTCATCTGCAAAATGGGGATTAAGGCTGTGAGCCCCCCGTGGGACAACCTGATCACCTTGTAACCTCCCCAGCGCTTAGAACAGTGCTTTGCACAGAGTAAGCGCTTGATAAATGCTATCAGAGAAGCAGCGTGGCTCAGTGGAAAGGGTACGGGCTTCGGAGTCAGGGGTCATGGGTTCAAATACCGGCTCCGCCAGCTGCCGGCTGTGTGACTTTGGGCAAGTCGCTTCACTTCCCTGGGCCTCAGTTCCCTCATCTGCAAAATGGGGATTAAGGCTGTGAGCCCCCCATGGGACAACCTGGTCACCTTGTAACCTCCCCAGCGCTTAGAACAGTGCTTTGCACAGAGTAAGCGCTTGATAAATGCTATCAGAGAAGCAGCGTGGCTCAGTGGAAAGGGTACGGGCTTTGGAGTCAGGGGTCATGGGTTCAAATCCCGGCTCCGCCAACTGTCGGCTGTGTGACTTTGGGCAAGTCACTTCAATCAATCAATCAATCAATCGTATTTATTGTGCGCTTACTGTGTGCAGAGCACTGTACTAAGCGCTTGGGAAGTACAAGTTGGCAACGTATAGAGACAGTCCCTACCCAACAGTGGGCTCACAGTCTAAATTCACTTCCCTGGGCCTCAGTTACCTCATCTGCAAAATGGGGATGAAAACTGTGAGCCCCCCGTGGGACAGCCTGATCACCTTGTAACCTCCCCAGCGCTTAGAACAGTGCTTTGCACATAGTAAGCGCTTAATAAATGCTATTATTATTCTTATTCTTGAGGCTTGGAGGAGAACCGGAGGCGTGGGTGTAGTGGGGGAGGCCTTTCCTCCAATCTGCAGGGTGGATTTAGTCATCTAATAATAATTCTGGTATTTTTTAAGCCCTTACTATGTGCCAGGCACTGTTCTAAGCCCTGGGGTAGATAAAAGATAATTGGGTTGGACACAGTCCCTGGCCTCTTGGCCTGGTTGGGCTAGTGCCCGTCCTGGGAGTCAGAAGGTCATGGGTTCCGATCCTGGCTCTGCCGCTTGTCTGCTGTGAGACCCTGGGCAAGTCACTTCACTTCTCTGGGCCTCAGTTACCTCATCTGTAAAATGGGGATGAAGACTGTGTGGGACAGGGACTGTGTCCAGCCTGATTTGCTTGTATGCACTCAATACTTGCTCCTTACTCATCCTCCCTCCCTTCCCCGCAGCACATACGTATATATCTGTAATTTATTGATTTGTGTCTATTAATGTCTGTCTCCCCCTCTAGACTGTGACCTCGTTGTGGGCAGGGCATGTGTCATTGTGCTCTCCCATGCGCTTATAACAGTGCTCTGCATACAGTAAGCGTTCAATAAATAGGACTGAATGAATAAACCAACCCATCCTGGTGCTTAGCACATAGTGAGCACTTCACGAGTACCGTAATTATTATCACTGTTGTCAGTATTATTATTATTATTACAATGACTCAGGACAGTGACGCTCGGTGCCTCGCTTTACCCTGCTGGAAGATTAAGATGTGAAGCAGAACGGCCTAGTGACGGGAGCCCGGGCTTGGGAGTCAGAGGTCCTGGGTTCTAATCCCGGCTCCGCCACTCGTCTGCAGTGTGACCTTGGGCAAGTCACTTAACTTCTCTGGGCCTCAGTGACCTCATCTGTAAAATGGGGATTGAGACTGTGAGCCCCAAGTGGGACAACCTGATCACCTTGTATCTTCCAGCGCTTAGAATAGCGCTTGGCACATAGTAAGTGCTTAACAAGTACCATAATAATATTATTATATTATATATTTATTATTATATATATTTATTTATATCAGAACAGTGCTCTGCACATAGTAAGCGCTTAAATTTCATCATCATCATAAGCAGCGTGGCTCAATGGAAAGAGCACAGGCTTTGGAGTCAGAGGTCATGGGTTCAAACCTCGGCCCCGCCAATTGTCAGCTGTGTGACTTTGGGCACTTAACTTCTCTGTGCCTCAGTTCCCTCATCTGTAAAATGGGGATTAGGACTGTGAGCCCCCCGTGGGACAACTTGATCGCCTTGTAACCTCCCCAGCGCTTAGAACAGTGCTTTGCACATAGCAAGCGCTTAATAATGCCATTATTATTATTATAGTAATATTACTATTAATCGATGGTATTTGTTGAGAGCATTTCCTGCGTGCAGAGCACTGTAGTAAGTGCTCGGAAGGGGACAGTAGAGACCACCCCCTGGCCTTTCCTGGCCAGGCCTGGGGAATAATAATAACAATCAATCAATCATATTTATTGAGCGCTTACTGTGTGCAGAGCACTGTACTAAGCGCTTGGGAAGTACAAGTTGGTAACATATAATAATAATAACAATAATAATAATGTTGGTATTTGTTAAGCACTTACTATGTGCGAAGCACTGTTCTAAGCGCTGGGGGGGATACAGGGTGATCAGGTTGTCTCACATGGGGCTCACAGTCTTCATCCCCATTTTCCAGATGAGGGAACTGAGGCCCAGAGAAGTGAAGTGACTTGCCCAAGGTCACACAGCTGACAAGAAGGGAGAAGAGTGTGTGTCCTGGGGGCTGCAGGAGCAATGTTCTGGTCTGGCCTTGGGGGGAGCGTAGACAGTAGCCGGTGGGCTGGCTTTATTCCCGGTTTTATTCCTGGGCGCAGACAGGCAGCGCCGTCAGCCAATAGGAAGCGGGCTGCGGTCCCGGTCGTCCAATGGCGTGTCCCGGAGCCGCGAAGGGGGCGGGCGTAGGGCGGGGGGGCTCCCTCCTGCCCCCTGGCCCAGGGGGGGAGGGTTGTCCGGGGTGCAGACAGGCAGCGCCGTCAGCCAATAGGAAGCGGGCTCCGGTCCGGGCCGTCCAATAGCGTGCCTCGTAGCCGCGGGGGGGCGGGCGGGGGGCGGTGGCTCCCTCCTGCCCCCTGGCGGCGGCGGGGAGGGGGCAGCGCCGTCAGCCAATAGGAAGCGGGCTCCGGTCTGGGCCGTCCAATGGCGTGCCTCGTAGCCGCGGGGGGGCGGGCGGGGGGCTGGCGGCTCCCTCTTGCCCCCTGGCGGCGGGGGGGGAGGGTTGTCCGGGGCGCAGACAGGCAGCGCCGTCAGCCAATAGGAAGCGGGCTCCGGTCCGGGCCGTCCAATGGCGTGCCTCGTAGCCGCGGGGGGGGGCGGGCGTAGGGCGGGGGGCTCCCTCCTGCCCCCTGGCGGCGGCGGCGGGGAGGGTTGCCCGGGGCCGGAGGGGGCGGGGCGGGGGCGTTTCCCAAGTAGCCCGCCCGGGATGGGGGCGGGGGTCGCTTGGCAGAGGAAGGAGGGGGGGAGGAGGAGGAGGAGGAGGAGGAGGCCGAGGCCGCTCCTTCCTGCATATTTCCTCCTCCGGTCCTTCCCCCTTTATTGATTGGTTTTTCTTTTATTTCCTTTTCTTTTATTTTTTTCTTTGCACTCTTTGCCAAAGCAGCCTCCCCCAACCACCAGCAATTATTCCCAACTTTTCCCCCCGCTCCCCCGGCCGGACTCAGCCGCCCTGGGACCCCCCACCCCAAAAAGAGGGACACCCCCCCATCCCCCACCCCAGCCAGGGGGCCCGGCAGGTAAGCAGAAGGGGGGTGGGGGGCCCAGTGGGGGGGGGGGGGTCCCGGCCTGTATCAATAAATACGATTGGTTGATTGATTGATTGTCCCCGGGTGGGATGCCGGGCTCTTGTCTGCCCCTCGGGCCTCCCCAGCTTGAAAAGAGGGGTGGGGGGGAACCCCAGGCTGGGGAGAGGGGTGGGAGGGGGACCCAGCCTGGGAAAAAGGGTTGGGGGGGACCCCTAGCTTGGGAATAAGAGTTGGGGGCACCCCCAGCCCGGGAGTAGGGGGGAGGGGACTCCTAGGCCAGGAATAGGGGTGGGGGGGGGGACTTCTAGACTGGGGAAAAAGGGTTGGGTGGGACCCCTATCTTGGGAATAAGAGTTGGGGGGACCCCCAGCCCGGGAGTAGGGGTGAGGGAACTCCTAGGCCAGGAATAGGGGTGGGGGGGGGGGATCCCTAGCTTGGGAATAAGAGTTGTGGGGATCCCTAGCTTGGGAATAAGAGTTGGGGGGATCCCCCAGCCCGGGAGTAGGGGTGAGGGGACTCCTAGGCCAGGAATAGGGGTGGTGGGGGGACTCCTAGCCTGGAGAAAAAGGGTTGGGGGGATCCCTAGCTTGGGATTAAGAGTTGGGGGGACCCCCCAGCCCGGGAGTAGGGGTGAGGGGACTCCTAGGCCAGGAATAGGGGTGAGGGGGGGAAGTCCTAGCCTGGGAAAAAGGGTTGGGGAGGACCCCTAGCTTGGGAATAAGAGTTGGGGGGACCCCATCCTGGGAATAGGGGTGAGGGGACTCCTAGGCTAGGAATAGGGGTAGGGGGGACCCCTAGCCTGGGGAAAAAGGGTTGGGGGAACCCCTAGCTTGGGAATGAGTTGGAGGGACTCCTATCTTGGGAGTAAGAGTTGGGGGGACCCCTAGCTTGGGAATAAGAGTTGGGGGGACCCCAGCCCGGGAGTAGGGGTGAGGGGACTCCTAAGCCAGGAATAGGGGTGGGGGAGGACTCTTAGTCTGGGAAAAAGGGTTGGGGGGGACCCCTATCTTGGGAATGAGATTTGGAGGGACCCCTATCTTGGGAGTAAGAGTTGGGGGGACCCCTAGCTTGGGAATAAAAGTTGGGGGACCCCCCAGCCCGAGAATAGGGGTGGGGAACCTTTAGCTCAGGAATATGTTGCTAACTATATGTTGCCAACTTGTACTTCCCAAGCGCTTAGTACAGTGCTCTGCACACAGTAAGCGCTCAATAAATACGATTGAATGAATGAATGAATAGGGGTCGGGGACCCCCCAGGCCAGGAATAAGGGTTGGGGTGATCCCCAGTCTGGGAATAGAGGTGGGGGCACCCCTAGCCTGGGAATAGGGGTGGGGGGGACCCCCAGGCAGGGAATAAGGGGTGGGGGGATCTCCAGTCTGGGAATAGAGGTGGGGGGACCCCTATCCTGGGAATAGGTGTGGGGGGACCCCTAGGCCAGGAGTAGGGGTGGGGGGACCCCTAGGCCGGGAATAGACTGTGAGCCTGCTGTTGGGTAGGGACCGTCTCTGTATGTTGCCAACTTGTACTTCCCAAGCGCTTAGTACAGTGCTCTGCACACAGTAAGCGCTCAATAAATACGATTGAATGAATGAATAGAGGCGGGCGGAACCCCTGGGCCCGTCCAGGAAGGCTGCCCTGCCACTGGCCCGCTTGGCTTTCCATGCCAGGGAGCTGGGAGCTTGGGGAACTCAGGGATCCGGGGGTGGGTGGGAGGAGGGGAGTGGATTAGACCCCCACACACACCCGGTGGGCCCAAGCCCTGTTGAAAGACAGTGTCTAGCCTCTTGTCAATCACAACCAAAAATAATCATAACCTAATTATAAAAATAACCGACCTCGCTTGGTGACTTGGGCAAGTGGGCTTCTCTGTGCCTCAGTTTCCTCAACTGTAAAATGGGGATTCAGTCTTATCACCACCTACTTAAGGCTGTGAGCCCCATCCGCGACAGGTACTGTGTCCATCCTGATTAACTTGTATCTATCTCGGCGCTTAGAACAGTGCAAGACACATAATGAGCACTTTACTAATATAGCAATAATGATAATATCCAGGTGGGATTTCAGCGTGAGGGAGGAAGATGAGGTGAGCAGTCCCATCCCCTGTCGGAGCTGGTTTGTGTATGGTGGGTTTTTTTTTTTTTGGTTTTTAATTTTAATTCAGCTCCGGGTAACACCTTGGGGGTTAGGAGAGGTCACATTCCAGGATTCATTGTCCCTCCCCAGAAGATGGGCTGTCCACCCGTCTTCCCAAAGCTCTTGGTCTTTTTTTCGAGAAGCAGCGTGGCTCAGTGGAAAGAGCCCTGGCTTTGGAGTCAGAGGTCATGGGTTCGAATCCCGGCTCCGCCAACTGTCAGCTGGGTGACTTTGGGCAAGTCACTTCGCTTCTCTGGGCCTCAGTTCCCTCATTTGGAAAACGGGGATGAAGACTGTGAGCCCCCCGTGGGGCAACCTGATCACCTTGTAACCTTCCCAGCGCTTAGAACAGTGCTTTGCACGTAGTAAGCGCTTAATAAATGCCTTTATTATTATTATTTTTCTTGGCAAAATCTCTTCCTCTCGGGGGAGCTTGGTGGGGTGGCCCTGTGGGGGTGAGGCTGCGCAGGGGGCAGGTCAGAGAAGCAGCGTGGCTCAGTGGTAAAGAGCACGGACTTTGGAGTCAGAGGTCATGGGTTCGAATCCTGGCTCCGCCACATGTCTGCTGTGTGACCTTGGGCAAGTCACTTAACTTCTCTGAGCCTCAGTTACCTCATCTGTAAAAATGGGGATTAAGACTGTGAACCCCACGTGGGACAACCTGATCACTTTGTACCCCCCCCCCCAGCACTTAGAACAGTGCTTTGCACATAGTAAGCGCTTAACAAATGCCAACATTATTATTATTATTATTATTATTAAGATGTTGGATTCCTTGGATTCCGATTAACTTCCAGGTGCCTTTCCCAAAATGATTCCTCAATTTCCAGCCGAAAAGGCAGGTCCAGGCCTCTCTTCCGGCTCCGCGGATCCCCTGGGTTTCCGGGGCTGAAGCCGAGTTGATTTTTAAAGTTTTTCCTTTGGGCGGACGGGAGTGCGGTGCTTTAAAAGGGATGGCTTTATCCCTCCAGAGGTAGAGTGCGAGTTCGAATCCAACCCAACCCACGCCGTGGTGGAGAACCATTTTTTGGGGAGGTGGCGAGGGGAAGGGTCTCTCCTCTTTTGAGGACTTGGCGAGAAATCCGTCGCTGGATTTCACTGAGAAGCAGCATGGCCTGGTGGCTAGAGCACGGACCTGGGATCCGGAGGACCTGGGTTCTAATCCCGCCTCCGCCACTTGTCTGCTGGGTGAACTCGGGCCAGTCACTCCACTCCTCCAGGCCCGCTTCATGGAAAGAGCACGAGCTTGGGAGTCGGGGGATCAATCAATCAATCGTATTTATTGAGCGCTTACTGGGTGCAGAGCACTGGACTGCGCGCTTGGGAAGTACAAGTTGGCGCTTGGGAAGTACAAGAGGGGGATATGGGTTTTAATTCTGGCTCTGCCACTCGTCTGCTGCGTGACCTTGGGTGAGTCACTTAACTTCCCTGGGCCTCAGTTACCTCATCGGTCAAATGGAGATTAAAAATGTGAACCCCACGTGGGACAACCTGATTGCCCCCTAACAACCCCAGTGCTTAGAATAGTGTTTGACACTTAGTAAGCCCTTAACAAATACTGTAATTAATATTATTAATTATATTAATAATATATTATTATTATTATTATTATTATTATTATCTGTAAAATGGGAGTTAAAACTAGGAACCCTGTGTGGACTGTGTCCGAACTGATTCTGTTGTATCTAATAATAATAATAATAATAGTGATGGCATTTGTTAAGCGCTTGCTATGTGCAAAGCACTGTTGCCTGGGACGTAGTAAGTGTTTAACAAATACCATTAAAAAATGGATTTTTTTTTTCTCTCGAGCCCGGATTCTGATGTTGAAAAAAGCGTAAACCGTGGAAGGCGAGACCCCCCCGGGAGACATCTGAGAATGATGGGAAGCAGCATGGCTCAGTGGAAAGAGCCCGGGCTTTGCAGTCAGAGGTCATGGGTTCAAATCCCGGCTCTGCCCGTTGTCAGCTGTGTGACTTGGGCAAGGCACTTCTCTGGGCCTCAGCTACCTCATCTGTAAAATGGGGATGAAGACTGTGAGCCCCATGTGGGACAACCTGATCGCCTTGTAACCTTCCCGGCGCTTAGAGCAGTGCTTTGCACGTAGTAAGCGCTTAATCAATGCCATCATTATTATTATTATAATAATGAGAGCGCTGAGAGCGGTTTAAGGGAAGGATCTTCTGGGGGCAGGGTTGGCACCTTGAGGGGCTGGGTGGTCGGAGGCGTCTGTGGTTATGAGTTGGACGGAATTACTTCAGAGCACCAACCCCAACCCAAGCAGGGGGCTACTCCTCTCTTAAAGGCTGCCTTTATAACGAAGCCCTCTCCTCTCCCATCCCCCTTGGGTCCTTTGATCCAGATTTTAAAGGCAATCTTCCCACCCCCCCCCTTGAGAAACAAGGGCAGTTCTCACACTCCCTGGCCTCCCCCTCCCCTTCTGGCCTCATTCCCCACCCCTCGCTGTCCCCTGGACTTCTTGGGGTGGGTCGAGGTGGGCAGAGCCCAGCGATGGAGAGGGGCAGGAAATGTCTCCTTGGGGGGAAATGCTTGCCGCGAGGTTGGCTCCTCCATGGCGACTGGGCATTGGGAAGAATGGCACTTAAAGAGGCATTCTTGGGGACGGTCCATGGAAAGGAAGCGTCTGTTCCGTCTCACGGGAAGTTTGTGTTTTGGGGGGGGAAGAGGCGGTCTTTTTGGTGTGGGGAGAGGGGGTCTTCACTCCCCACCCCCTCACCCCTTTGGCAGAGAACTGGGCAGCGGACGGGAGGATCTGGGGGAGGATTCAGGGTGCCCGCTTCCCCACCCAGCCAGAACTAATTGCGTCGGACTCTGCGCGTGGAATTCCCTTGGCTGCCCAATTTCCTGCTTCCAGGAGTGTTTTGTCTTTGGCCTCGATACGTGCCTCGATGCCATCGCCTTCATTTTACTCATTTTTTGCTTCCTCTTGTGGTATTCAAGTCCCTAAAACCCGAGTGGGAAGCGACCTCGAGAGGTCATCCGGTTCAACCCCCTGCCAACGGGCAACTTCTCTGTGCCTCAGTTCCCTCATCCCCACAGCACCTGTATATATGTTTGTACATATTTATTACTCTATTTATTTTACTTGTACACATCTATTCTATTTATTTCATTTTGTTTGTATGTTTGGTTTTGTCTCCCCCTTTTAGACTGTGAGCCCACTGCTGGGTAGGGACTGTCTCTATATGTTGCCAATTTGTACTTCCCAAGCGCTTAGTACAGTGCTCTGCACACAGTAAGCGCTCAATAAATACGATTGATGATGATGATGATGATATTTATTTTATTTTGTTAGTATGTTTGGTTTTGTCTCCCCCTTTTAGACTGTGAGCCCACTGCTGGGTAGGGACTGTCTCTATATGTTGCCAATTTGTACTTCCCAAGAGCTTAGTACAGTGCTCTGCACACAGTAAGCACTCAATAAATACGATTGATGAGGATGATGATGATATTTATTTTATTTTGTTAGTATGTTTGGTTTTGTCTCCCCCTTTTAGACTGTGAGCCCACTGCTGGGTAGGGACTGTCTCTATGTGTTGCCAATTTGTACTTCCCAAGCGCTTAGTCCAGTGCTCTGCACACAGTAAGGGCTCAATAAATACGATTGATGATGATGATGATCTGTAAAATGGGGATTAGGACTGTGAGCCCCCCGTGGGACAACTTGGTCACCTTGTAACCTCCCCAGCGCTTAGAACAGTGCTTTGCCCAGAGTAAGCGCTTAATAAATGCCATTATTATTATAGTAATATTACTATTAATCGATGGTATTTGTTGAGAGCGTTTCCTGCGTGCAGAGCACTGTAGTAAGTGCTCGGAAGGGGACAGTAGAGACCACCCCCTGGCCCTTCCTGGCCAGGCCTGGGGAATAATAACAACAACAACAGTAATAATAATAATAATAATAATAACGTTGGTTCTAAGCGCTGGGGGGGGATACAAGGTGATCAGGACCGTCCGCTTTGGCGTGAGCCTTTTTTTTGCTGCCGTGGTGGTTGTCGTTAGCTCTTGCATTTTCCACTCTCTGCCCAGCCTGTAGCGGAAAGAGCTTGGGGCGACGAGTCAGAAATCAATCAATCAATCAATCGTATTTATTGAGCGCTTACTGTGTGCAGAGCACTGTACTAAGCGCTTGGGAAGTACAAGTTGGCAACATATAGAGACAGTCATCATCAATCGTATTTATTGAGCACTTACTGTGTGCAGAGCACTGTACTAAGCGCTTGGGAAGTCCAAGTTGGCAACATATAGAGACAGTCCCTACCCAACAGTGGGCTCACAGTCTAAAAGGGCTTCTGGAAATCTGGGCTTCTAGTCCCACTTTGGCCACCGGCCTGTGGGAAGCCTTGGGCGAGTCACTTAACCTCCCTGTGCTTCCCCGTCGGCGAAATGGCGATACAAGACTTCTTCTCCCTACCTTTAGAGTGTGAGTTCCGTGCGGGACAGAGACTCTGTCCAATTTGATTATCTTGTGCCTACCCCAGTGCTTAGCAGAGTGCTTCAGCACAAATAAACACCCAATCAATAGATCCCGTAAGTCGGGGCCTGGCTCCAGTGGAAGGTCTGAGACCCTGACCGTCGGAGGTTGTCACCCAGACTATTCCACGGACTGATCGGCCTTGTATTCTACTGCAGAGGGAAGCTTCTATCAATCAATCAATCAATCAATCAATCACATTTATTGAGCGCTTACTGTGTGCAGAGCACAGGACTAAGCGCTTGGGAAGTCCAAGTTGGCAACATATAGAGACAGTCCCTACCCAACAGTGGGCTCACAGTCTAGAAGGGGGAGACAGAGAACAAAACCGAACTTATTAACAAGATAAAATAAATAGAATAGATATGTACAAGTAAAATAAATAAATAGAGTAATAAATATGTACAAACATATATACGTATATATAGGTGCTGTGGGGAAGGGAAGGAGGTAAGACGGGGGATGGGGGGGCGAGGGGGTCTTAATAATAATGATGGTATTTGTTAAGCGCTTACTATGTGCAAAGCACCGTTCTAATTGCTGGGGTAGACACAAGGTCATCAGGTTGTCCCACGGGGGGCTCACTGTCTTCATCCCCATTTTACAGATGAGGGAACTGGGGCCCAGAGAAGTGAAGTGACTTGCCCAAAGTCACACAGCTGGCAATTGGCAGAGCTGGGATTTGAACCCGCGACCTCTGACTGCAAAGCCCGGGCTCTTTTCCACCGAGCCACGCTGCTTCCCATCTTAATGATGGTAATTGTTAATGCTTACTATGTGCCCAGCACTGTTCTAAGCGCTAGAGGTAGGTCCAAGGTGATGAGGTTGTTCCACGTGGGACTCACAGTCTTCATCCCCATTTTACAGGTGAGGGAACTAAGGCCCAGAGAATTTAAGTGACTTGCCTAAAGTCACACAGCTGACAAGTGAGAAGCAGCATGGCTCAGTGGAAAAGAGCCCGGGCTTTGGAGTCAGAGGTCGTGGGTTCAAATCCCGGCTCCGCCAATTGTCAGCTGTGTGACTTTGGGCAAGTCACTTCACTTCTCTGGGCCTCAGTTACCTCATCTGTAAAATGGGGATCAGGACTGTGAGCCCTCCGTGGGACAACCTGATCACCTTGCAACCTCCCCAGCGGTTAGAACAGTGCTTTGCACATAGTAAGCGCTTAATAAACGCCATCATTATTATTATTATTATTAAGTGACAGTCAGGATTTGAACCCACGACCTCCGACTCCGAAGCCCGGGCTCTTTCCACCAAGCCAAGAGGCTGAGGAAGTCCACAGACCGGCTCAGAGCGGAGGAAGGATAGTTTCTCCAAGCTGTCTTGGGGGAAGACAGAGAACAAAACCAAACATACTAACAAAATAAAATAAATAGAATAGATATGTACAAGTAAAATAAAAATAAATAGAGTAATAAATATGTACAAACATATATACCTATATGCAGGTGTTGTGGGGAAGGGAAGGAGGTAAGATGGGGGGGGATGGAGACAGATGAGAGAATTGAGGACCAGAGAAGTGAAGTGACTTGCCCAGGGTCACACAGCTGACAAGAGGCGGAGCCAGGATTAGAACCCATGACCATCCACTGAGCCAAGCTCCTTCTCAGTACAGTGCTCTGCACAAAATAAGCGCTCAATAAATTCAATTGAGTGAATGAACGAGCTCATTATGGGCTTAAAACATGTCTTTAAATATGGTGTTTGTTAAGCACTTACTATGTGCCAAGCACTGTTCTGAGCGCTGGGGGAGATACAAGGTCATCAGGCTGGACACAGTCCTTGTCCCCCCAAGGGGCTCACAGTCTCAATCCCCATTGTACAGATGCAGTAACTGAGGCACAGACAAGCGAAGTGATTTGCCCAAGGGCCCACACAATTCCGCTGTACTCTCCCAAGCGCTTAGTACGGTGCTCAGCGCATAGTAAGCGCTCAATCAATGCCAGTGACGATGATGATGGCAGGCTGGGGTGGCACTTTAGGGCCAGCTCTTTGTGGTGTCTCTCTGGTACGGTACTGTAGAGACGCAGTGATTCACAATCAGTCAGTCAGTCGTATTTATTGAGCACCTACAGCGTGCAGACCACTGTACTGAGCACCGGAATGCAGCTTGGCCTAGTTGATAAGCACGGCCGTGGGAGTTGGAATTCCCTCTCTCTGCCGGGTGACCTTGGACAAGTCATTTCACTTGTCCGGGCCACAGTTACCTCATCTGCCAAATGGGGATTCAGGCCGTGAATCCCACGTGGGACGGGGATTGTATCCAACCTGATTATAGCCTGTGTCTACCCCAGTGCCGGGCATTTGGTAAGAGCTTATAAGTAAGGGCTTTGGAGTCAGAGGTCATGGGTTCGAATCCCGGCTCCGCCGCATGTCTGCTGTGTGACCTTAGGCAAGTCACTTCACTTCTCTGAGCCTCAGTTACCTCATCTGGAAAATGGGGATTAAGACTGTAAGCCCTAGGTGGGACGACTTAATCACCTTGTACCCCCCCCCCAGCGCTTAGAACAGTGCTCTGCACATAGTAAGCGCTTAACAAATTCCGTTATTATTATTATTATAACGAATAACATTTTTTTTAAAAAAGGCAGAGGCCTGAGGCCAGCCTGGATACGGGGGTATTTGGGAGAATTGAGTTTTTCAATTGTAGTGAAATGAGATTCTGGGTGATTTTATTTATGAGGGGAGTATGTCTGTGTGTGTGTGTTTGTGTGTGTGCGCGTGCATGTGTGCTAGTGACAGTGAAATTAGTAATAACCTGTATATATGTATATATGTTTATTTTACTTGTACATATCTATCCTATTTATTTTATTTTGTTAATATGTTTGGTTTTGTTCTCTGTCTCCCCCTTTTAGACTGTGAGCCCACTGTTGGGTAGGGACTGTCTCTATATGTTGCCAACTTGTACTTCCAAGCGTTTAGTACAGTGCTCTGCACACAGTAAGCGCTCAATAAATACGATTGATTGATTGATTGATTAGTCGCCTCTTGGACATTTCACCAGCCCCTCTCCTCCCAGCCCAGTAACCCCAGGGGTGTAGCAGATAGAGCACAGGCCTTCGTGTCAATAGGTCAGGGGTTCTCATCCCGACTCCGCCACTTGTCCGCTGTGTGACCTTGGGCAAGTCACTTCACTTCTCCGGACCTCAGTGACCTCATCTGTAAAATGGGGATTAAGACTGCGAGCCCCCTCGGCTGTCCAACCTGACCTGCTTGTATCCACCCCAGTGCTTAGTACAGTGCCTGGTGCAGAGTAAAAGCTTAACAAATACCACAATTATGGGGAGCAGGGACTGTTCAACCTAATTACCTTGTCTCGATCCCAGCGCTACGTATAGTGCTTGGCACATAGTAAGAGCTTAACATACCACAATTATTATAGTTTCTAGGACTCAAGTTCTTTTTGTTGTTGTTGTTGTTTTAAATGGGAGCCTCAGGGGCTCAAATCCTGGAACTAGTATTCCAGGAACTGGTATTACTCTATTTATTTATTTATCACTCTATTTATTTATTTATTTATTACTCTATTTATTTATTTATTACTCTATTTCTCTATTTATTTATTTATTACTCTATTTATTTATTTATCTATTTATTTATTTATCTTGTACATATCTATTCTATATATTTTATTTTGTTGGTATGTTTGGTTTTGTTCTTTGTCTCCCCCTTCTAGACTGTGAGCCTGCTGTGGGGTAGGGACTGTCTCTATGTGTTGCCGCCTTGTACTTCCCAAGCGCTTAGTACAGTGCTCTGCACACAGTAAGCGCTCAATAAATACAATTGATTGATTCAGGACACCAGCAGCCTAGAATGAACAGCAGAGATTCTGTTTCCTCTCCCCTAGTTTGTCTCAGCTCCCTGAGGGTCTGAGCCGGTTCTTTCCCAAGATTTTATAATAATAATAATGACGGTATTTATTAAGCACTTACTATGTGCAAAGCACTGTTCTAAGCGCTGAGGAGGTTACAAGGTGATCAGGTTGTCTCACAGTTTTAATCCCCATTTTACAGATGAGGGGACTGAGGCACAGAGAAGTTAAGTAACTTGCCCAAAGCCGCACAGCTGACAGTTGGCGGAGCTGGGATTTGAACCCATGACCTTTGACTCCAAAGCCCAGGCTCTTTCCACTGAGCCACGCCGCTTCTCCCTGCCATAGCCCTTGAGTACAGAACTTTCAACTCTGTTATTTCCCCCCATGCTTATAATAATAATAATAATGATAGCATTTATTAAGCGCTTACTATGTGCAAAGCACTGTTCTAAGCGCTGGGGGGTTACAAGGTGATCAGGTTGTCCCACGGGGGGCTCACAGTCTTCATCCCCATTTTACAGATGAGGGAACTGAGGCCCAGAGAAGTGAAGTGACTTGCCCAAAGTCACCCAGCTGACAGTTGGCGGAGCCGGGATTTGAACCCACGACCTCTGACTCCAAAGCCCGGGCTCTTTCCACTGAGCCGTGCTGCTTCTCTAATTCTAGTGCCTATCTTCTCCCCTCTACTAGATTGGACGCTTATTCTTGGGCAGGAATCCTAAGGATTAACTCCATTGTTCTCTTGCGGGCGCCTAGTACAGTGCCCGCCCAGAGTTTATCCTTGATAAATGCTGTTGATTGACTTCAGTCGAGAGGCCTTGTCACTGAGCAGGCTGGAAGTAGGCCTTCTGGGGTCCTTTCTGATCCCCGAACTGCCAGACAGGGTGATCAAGAAGAGTTTGGGCGTCAGTCTACCTGTCTGAGAAATGGGCCTGTGAGTCTTTGGAGAAGTGTCGAAGCTAGCTTTACCCCTGGAAGAGAGCGTTGGATGAAAGGTGCTTTTTGGCCGGGAAGGTGCGATTACTACAGAGTCCAGAGCAAGTGTTTATTTTTAATAAGCTTTGCTATTCACTCTCCCTTTGGCGATCGAGCGAGGGCCGAACTGACTGGGAGAGTAAAATTGAGTCTTCCCCGTTTCCACTATCGGTTTTTCCGTTGCGTGACTTCCATGCCTTCCCTCCCCCCTAGTTTTTTTTAACCCCCTGGATGCTCTGATAAACCGAAATTCGGAAGAGTTTTCCCAGCGGCTCAAAAGGTGCCGCTCTGCTGAGGAAGAATCGTTTCGAAAACGTTTATCAATTTGCATGAACCAGAGAAAGGGCGAGGACTCCTTCAAAGCCTTCCAACATTCCGTGAGAGATTAAAGAGAGGGAAAAGGGAAAGAGAGAGAGGCCTAAGCAAATGAAACCTTCCTTTTCCTCCCGAGGCTTGAGTCATTTTCGCTTTGTGACACACACTGATTATAGCCAGTGAGTGAATCTGGGCCATTAGAGTTTTCGACACATTGGATTCCATTAGTCCAATTAATCCAGCGCTTAGAACAGTACCAGCGCTTAGAACAGTGCTCAGCGCTTAGAACAGTGCTTTGCACATAGTAAGCGCTTAACAAATGCCATCATTATTATTATTATTATTATTAATGACGGAGTATTTCGCCACACCGGGACCTTCTCCGGTCTTCTTCAGGCACGTCAGAGCCCAAGTACCCGAAAAGCGGGATGAAAAGCGGGAAGGGTGAACGTCCCTCGGAGGCGGAAGAGCAGGAGGAGGGAGGGGATTTCAGGATTTTGTGAGTTCTTCCAATGCGCCGCTTCCCCTCAGCCAGGGCACAGATCCCACTCCCTTTTGTTTTTCCCTCAGCCTCCCGGTCCGAGCCCAGCCGCCAATCCGGACCCACTGTCCCGCCGTAAACATTCTGCCCGGCCCTCGCCGAGAGGACGAAGCCGGCTTTTGTCTTTTTCCGAGAGTGCGTTTTCCCCTGCACATGCTTCTCATTATCCGAGGGGCCCGTGGCTTCCATCGGGAAGGGTTAGCGGAGAGACCGCGGGATTGAAAGGGAGGATGGCGGAGGATGCATGCCTGGCATAGTTGCGGCCGGGGGGATTGCTGACATCAGACAGTGTCCGTGGCAAGTAGCAATAAGGGGAATGGAGCTGGGAGGTGGGGGTGAGGAGAGGAAAAAAGATGTGTGTGCGTGTGTGTGCGCCTTTAAATCGGAGAAAAAGAATGAAAAATCCAGGCAGGCTTGACATACATTTAACAAAACTGCTCTAGAAACTTGAGCGCAAGTTGATAGGAATAGTTCAATTAAAATCTTCTCATTAGCCCGTTAATTAGAGCATCATATCCTCATTTGGGTGACTTTTTTTTCTGGGGTATGAATTTTCGTCTCATTAATGACATTTCTTCTGAGATATAAATTGCAGACAGCAGGGTCTGGGACGGGGAAATTACTGCGGTGAGCGTCTTTTAGAGGAATGTCTCGACCTCCTTCTCGCATTTCCATGTTCTCTTCCGGCCGGGTCAGTCCATTGTGGATAGCCAAATTCTCTTTCCGGCTTTTGGGGTGACCAGCTCAGATCTGCCGTTGAGAGGCCCCTTGAGAGTTAAAATGTGGGGACCCCGTTCTCAAAGGGCGACCACTTGTGGGGCCAAACCCGACTTTGAAGAAAAAGTGGAAGAAAAGTTTTTTCCTAGAGGAAAAAACACAGGTCTGGGAGTAAGAAGACCTAATTCTGGCTCTGCCACCTGGCTGCTGGGTGACCTTGGGCAAGTGACCCAGTTTTTCTGCACCTCGGTTTCCTGGTCTTTACAGTGGGGAATCCAGTTCCTGCTCTCCGTCCTACTTAGACTGTGTTGGGCAAGGCCTGGGTCCAACTTTTCTGATCTCCCATCCTGTCTCTACTCGCTTCAGTCTACACTTCACTCTGCTGCCCGGATCATCTCTGTACAGAAACGCTCTGGGCATGTCACTCCTCTCCTCAAAAATCTCCAGTGGCTGCCTGTCAACCTACGAATCAAGGAAAAACTCCTCACTCTCGGCTTCAAGGCTGTCCATCACCTCGCCCCCTCCTACCTCGCCTCCCTTCTCTCCTTCTCCAGCCCACCCCACACACTCTGCTCCTCTGCTGCTCACCTCCTCACTGTACCTCGTTCTCGCCCGTCCCGCCGTTGACCCCCGGCCCACGTCCTACCTCTGGCCTGGAATGCCCTCCCTCCTCACATCCACCAAACTAGCTCTCTTCCTCCCTTCAAAGCCCTACTGAGAGCTCGCCTCCTCCAGGAGGCCTTCCCAGACTGAGCCCCCCTTTTTCCTCTCCTCCTCCCGTCCCCATCGCCCCCCTCCCTCCCTCCTCTCCCCATCGCCCCCCTTCCCCTCCCCACTCACTTCTGTATATTTGTACATATTTATTACTCTATTTTATTAATGATGTATATACAGCCATAATTCTATTTATTCTGATGGTATTGACACCTGTCTACTCGTTTTGGTTTTTTTTTGTCGGTCTCCCCCTTCTAGACTGTGACCCCGTTGTTGGGTAGGGACCGTCTCTGTACATTGCCGATTTGTACCTCCCGAGCACTTAGTACAGTGCTCTGCACACAGTAAGCGCTCAATAAATACGATTGAATGAATGAATGAACATAATTACCTTGAATCTGTCCCAGAGCTTAGTTTAGTGCTTGGCACATAGTAATCTTTTAACAAAAAACTTCAATTATTATTATTCCAGGGGCGGAGTAGGGGGCTGAGTAGGGGTTAGTGTACTTAGGATTCATGCTGTTGGTGGACAAATGTGGACTTCAGCAGCCCCTCTCCCTTTGTTTCCCAACCCGCCACCCCGGCCTGAGCCGACCAGTCCCAGGAGGTTGAAAGTAATAATAATAACTGTGGTATTTGTTAAGCACTTAGTATATGCCAGGCTCTGTACAAAGTGTTGGGGTGGATACAAGCAAATTAGGTTGGACACGGTCCCTGACCCACGTGGGGCTCACCGTCTCAATCCCCGTTTTAGGATGAGGTCACAGAGGCCCAGAGAAGTCAAGTGTCTTGCCCGAGGTCACACAGCAGACAAATGGCGGAACCCATGACCTTCTGACTCCCAGGACGGTGCTTTAAATCTCTTCCACCCTGTAGAGAGGGAAGGGATGCAGGGCCTCAGCCCTAGTCCATCCCTACCTTTGCTACCAGGTCGGAACTTCCCACGTGGTGGGGAAAAGCTGTGGCGGGGGATGAATTTTGAACCAGTGTAGTAATCTTAAGATTTGTTCCAGCCCTCCACCCCACCGTCCTGCCCCAGTGACTCGATGGTTCCAATCAGGTGATTGATTGATGGATGGGAGAGGTCGGCCTCCGTCTCGTGGGCAAGGAGAGAGTCCCCTGGCCTTTGGGACGTCGTGTCTTTCTTGCCGTGGGAAGCCCCCTCCCTCTTGTTCCGTCGCGGGGTGAAGGGCTCAGGTTAGCGAAGGGAGCAGTTTCTGTGGGCATCCATTTAGGGAGGCGAGATTCATTCGTTCCTTCAATCGTATTTATTGAGCGCTTCCTGTGTGCAGAGCACTGTACTAAGCGCTTGGGAAATACACGTTGGCAACAGACAGAGACGGTCCCTACCTAACAGCGGGCTCACGGTCTAGAAGGGGGAGACAGAGAACAAAACAAAGCATATTAACAAAATAAAATAAATAGAATAAATATGTACAGAGAAGGGATGTGCCTTTGACAGGCAGAAGGGCGAGGAGGCCCAGGACATTTGATTAAAGATAAGGAGACTTCTAGAATGGGCGGTTGGGTTGAGATGTGGGCGTTTGGGGAGGGGAAGTGTAAGATGGAGAGAAGCAGCATAGCCTAGCGGATACAACCCGGGATCGGGAGTCAGAGGACCTGGGTTCTAATCCCATCTCTGCCACTCGTCCGCCGGGTGGACTTGTGCCAGTCGCTTCACTTCCCTGGGCCTCAGTGACCTCATCTGTAAAATGGGGATTAAGACCGTGAGCCCCATGTGGGGCAGAAACTGTGTCCAACCTGATTTGCTTGTATCCACCCCAGTGCTCAGTACAGTGCCTGGCACACAGTAAGCGCTTAACAAATACCACAATTGTGTGGTTGGAGGGAGGTTGGAGTCAGTGAGTTAACTGTGTAGAGTGCAGAATTTGGGTCTCAGCACTGGGGAGGGGGGCAGAACAAGGAGAAGATAGGGTCGCAGCCTTCAATAAACTGACAGTCTGATGGAAGAGGAAAGGCACGTACACACTCCCATAAACACCTCTCGCTCTCTCTCGCTGTCTTTGCCTTCAGGATTTGTCATTGAACGGTGGAGACTGTTCGTACACCCACTACGCACACGGTTTCTCTCATCTCTCCCAGTGCTTAGTACAGTGCTTGGCACGGATTAAGTGGTTAGCATGCACCCCAGTTATTACTGGGCAGACTGAGATGTGAGGACTAGAAATAAAGTACAGAAGTCTGAGGCAAAGACCAGCGAAGACTCAGAATTCAAACCACAGAAAGGTACGCACGCTCCTCATTTGCAAGTGTGGAGTGACTGGGGGGGGGCGGTCAGCTGGTGTCAATCCAGGCAGACTGCATGGAGGAGGAGAGTGGGTTTGTGGTGTTTGGGAGGCAGAGGGGTGAGAGGCTAGCTCACGCAGTGATTTGGAGATGGGAGAGTCAAACGTCTCGGGGATAGTGGCGCGCCAAAGTGTAAACTTGCCGTGGGCAGGGAATTATTGTCCTCTCCCAAGCACTTAGTACAGTGCTCTGCACACAGTAAGCGCTCGATAAGTACGATTGACTGACTCAAGGCAACCCTGTGAGACTCTCCGGGGTTGGTATTTTTCCTCTGGGCTTTGCCTCCCGTTTCGGCCCCTGCCTTCCTGGGAAAGGCAAGGAAGCAACGTGTCTAGTTATGCAACGGCAGCAGCGTCCCAACGGGTTCCCGGGGTTGGCAGTCGGCGGGGCGGCCCGGCCAGTATGGGAAGGGAGGGGTGGGGAGGGAGGTTGCCTCCTTGCCTCCTCCCTTCCCCCTCTGGGCAGTGACTGGGGCTCTGTGGAATGAAGCTAAGGAACGCTGGCCCCTGTCCACGCACCTGCTCCAGCTGCACCTGAGCTCCACTGGGCTGGCTCGAAGAACCGGGTGTGGGAGAAAGGGATCCCGGGGAGGTGGGCCAGCCAGGAGCCCCCCGGGCCAGTGTGGCCACCAGTGCGAACCAGCGGCCCCCCCACACCCAGCAGTCAGCCTCCTGAGCTCCCCAGCTGGGCAGCCACCCAGGGCGAGAGCCCGCGGGCGGGGAGGGCCCGCGTCCCACGGGCCATTTCGCAAGCCGGGACGCCACCCAAATCTGGGGGGCGTGGGGCTACAGAGTTGGCCTTCCCCAGGTGGGGTCCCACCCGGGGTCTCGCGGCGTGGCCCGGCGGCGAGACTAACCTCCTTGGGCAACCCCCTGGTCCGGTGGGCAGGGGGCACAGAGTTGGCTTTCCACAGGTGTGGTCCCGTCTGGCCTTGGCATCGCCGGGTCCCGTCGGGGAGGTGGGCGGTGAGCCCGGGGCCGGGCGAGACCCTTCTCCTCGGGCCGCGGACAGAGCCTGCTTGTTTCCCTGAAAGCGGACCTGCAGATGGCTGTCCCCAATGTGTCTCTGGTGAGTTAGGGGGGGCCACCCACGGCGGCCAAGCCTGGGAGTAGAGCCAGGGGACCGGTTTACTGCTCTGGATGAGGCGGGGGCCGCGGAGAGAGCGGAGAGAACGGCATCCTTGGCCACCTGTGGGGTCAGGGAAGGGGGCTACCCCGAGCCTTCAAAGCTGCGGGGGTCCCGGCAAAGAAAAAACCTTTTGGGGATTGGTGTTCCCGAAAGAATCGGCCCCTAAGGTACAGGGCCCTGCTGGTGGCCGAAGCCACCCCTCCGTCTCTTGTTCCATAATTACGGTAATAATAATAATGTTGGTATTTGTTAAGCGCTTACTATGTGCAAAGCACTGTTCTAAGCGCTGGCATAGAGACAAGGTAATCAGGTTGTCCCACGAGGGGCTCACGGTCTTCATCCCGTTTACGGATGAGGGAACTGAGGCCCAGGGAAGTGGAAGTGACTTGCCCAAAGCCACACAGCCGACAAGTGGCGGGGCCGGGATTTGAACCCGCGGCCTCTGACTCCAAAGCCCGGGCTCCTCCCACTGAGCCACGCTCATAGTTGATAGAGCACAGGCCTGAGAGTCAGGAGGTCATGGGTTCTAATCCCGGCTCCACCACTTGTCTGCTGTGGGACCTTGGGCAAGTCACTTGACTTCTCTGGGCCTCAGCGACCTTATCTTTAACATCATCAATCGTATTTATTGAGCGCTTACTATGTGCAGAGCACTGTACTAAGCGCTTGGGAAGTACAAATTGGCAACATATAGAGACAGTCCCTACCCAACAGTGGGCTCACAGTCTAAAAACATGGGGATTGAGACTGTGAGCACCTTGTGGGACAGGGACTGGATCCAACCTTATTTGTTTGTATCCACCCTGCGCTTAATACAGTGCCTGGCACATAATAAGCACTGAACAAGTACCGTATTTGCTCGGTACTTATTCTACGTCAAGCGCTGTGCTGGGGTAGCTATAATACAACCAGATCAGACACAGTCCCTATCTCCCACAGGGCTCCCAATATAAGTGGGAGGGAGAAAAGGTGTTTGACCCCCATTTTTCCCTACCGATGAGAAAACTGAGGCGCAGAGAGGTTAAGCAACTCGTCGAGGGTCACACAGCAGGCAAGCGGCAGAGCTGGGATTAGAACCCAGGTCCCTCTTAGCTCCATTCAGCAAGTTTTCCTCTGGTCCCTGCAGCTGAGGCAGAGCAAGCCCTCTTTGTTGTGCAATGGCCCGGCTCCCCATCATCAACATCAATCGTATTTATTGAGTGCTTACTATGTGCAGAGCACTGTAGTAAGCGCTTGGGAAGTACAAATTGGCAACATATAGAGACGGCCCCTACTCAACGGCGGGCTCACAGTCTAAAAGGGGGAGACAGAGAACAAAACCAAACATACTAACAAAATAAAATAGAATAGATATGTACAAGTATTCATTCATTCATTCAATCATATTTATTGAGCGCTTACTGTGTGCAGAGCACTATACTAAGCGCTTGGGAAGTACAAGGCCCAACACTGGTGAAGTTCACAGCGACTACCAGGGCTACGGGGCAGCTGTGGCCCCATGTCATGGTCATTTTGGGCCCGGCACAAAAGCGAAAAGCTTTGCTCACACTTGGCAGCACTCTTGCCCTCCTGCTGGCTCGGTGCCCTTCATTTGTTCCTTCAGTCGTACTTATTGAGCGCTTACTGTGTGCAGAGCACTATACTAAGCGTCTGGGAGAGTACAATAGAACAATAAGCAGACATTCCCTCCCCCCAATGAGCTTACGGTCTCCCTGTTCTCGCAGGGGTATGCCAGGCAGAGGCGAGGGAGGGCGGGCAGTGCCAGCCACTGATACTGGAATCAACTCCTCTGTTCAGTCCTCTCATATCTATTCTATTTATTTTATTTTGTTAGTATGTTTGGTTTTGTTCTCTGTCTCC
The DNA here is from genome assembly GCF_015852505.1 of Tachyglossus aculeatus. Classification (NCBI taxonomy): domain Eukaryota; kingdom Metazoa; phylum Chordata; class Mammalia; order Monotremata; family Tachyglossidae; genus Tachyglossus; species Tachyglossus aculeatus. The sequence continues at coordinate 13,755,092 of NC_052071.1, forward strand.
CCCTTCTAGACTGTGAGCCCGCTGTTGGGTAGGGACTGTCTCTATACGTTGCCGACTTGGACTTCCCAAGCGCTTAGTCCAGTGCTCTGCACACAGTAAGCGCTCAATAAATACGATTGATTGATTGATTGATTCAGGTCCGAGGTTCACCCGCTGACCTGTCTGGGAAGCTCCATCTTCTTTGTCACAGAGTGGAAGGAGGCCGGGGTGGGGAGACTTGGAATTTAGGAAATATGTTAAAACTTGGGAAGTTGTCATGACTCCCAGGAAACTCACTCTGGGGTGGTTTGGGCCTAGAGGAGTTTGTCGCGAGGAGGGGTTTTCCGGACAAGTTTGTTGTAAAGGACGGAGGATGCCGAGGAAACGGAGTCGCCCAAATTGTGCTTTCCCCTTAGGGAAGATCGTCTACGCGGGGATCCTGAAGTTCAGGACGTGCCCCAGTTGGTGCCGAGTGTGTGAGCCTGTAAGCGGATCCCGGGCTTGGGAGTCAGAGGTCGTGGGTTCTAATCCCGGCGCCGCCACTTGTCAGCTGGGTGACTCTGGGCCAGTCACTTCACTTCTCTGTGCCTCAGTAAAATGGGGATGAAGACTGTGAGCCCCACGTGGGACAACCTGATTACCTTGTATCCCCCCCAGCGCTTAGAACAGCGCTTGGCGTGTAGTGAACGCTTAACAAATACCGTCATTATTGTTATTATTATTATTAAGCTTGTTGTGGGAAGGGAATTTGTCTAGTTGTTATTTTGTACTCACCCAAGCACCGAGTACAGTGCTCTGCGCGCAGTAAGCACTCAATAAATACAACTGAATGAAAATGAATGTTTGTGTGTGTTTAGGCTTGTATAATCTTGTATCAATCAGTGGTATTTATTGAGTACTGTGTGCAGAGCACTGTACTAAGCGCTTGGAAGACTATAATACACGGCACTGAGTACAGTGCTCTGCGCACAGTAAGCACTCAGTAAATACAACTGAATGAAAATGAATGTTTGTGTGTGTTTAGGCTTGTGTAATCTTGTATCAATCAGTGGTATTTATCAAGTTCTTTACTGTGTGCAAAGCACTGTACTAAGCGCTTGGAAGAGTATAATACACGGCACTGAGTACAGTGCTCTGCGCACGGTAAGCACTCAATAAATACAACTGAATGAAAATGAATGTTTGTGTGTGTTTAGGCTTGTATAATCTTGTATCAATCAGTGGTATTTATTGAGTTCTTTCCTGTGTGCAGAGCACTGTACTAAGCGCTTGGAAGAGTACAATACGTGGCCTAATGGCAGGAGCACGGGCTTGGGAGTCAGAGGACATGAGTTCTAATCCCAACTCCGCCACTTGTCTGCTGGGTGACTTCTCTGTTGCCTCAATTACCTCCTCTGTAAAATGGGAATGAAGACGGTGAGCCTCATGTGGGGCAACCTGATTACCTTGTATCTACTCCAGCGCTTAGAGCAGTACTTGGCACGTAGTAAGCGCTTAATAAATAATAATAATAATTATTATTACACTATAACAGAGTTAATAGGCACATCGGAGGAGTTCAACGGGTCAAGCCGAGTTAAAGGGAGCTTTTTTCCCTGGCCTCTTTCTATTTTCCTGGCGATAGAATCGTCTGGAATAAGCAGACTAAACTTCATCAGAGAATCAAGTTTCCTTGACTTCCCAAATTTCCTCCACCCCTCCTTGGTAGCCCACGTTGGTGAGAGGGAAAGCCCAGCTAGCCCTTCTTAATTTTATTTATTTCTATGAATGTCCGTCTCCCCCTCTAGACTGTAAGATCATTGCAGGAAGGGAATGTAGCTGTTCTATTGTACTCTCCCGAGCGCTTAGTACAGTGCTCTGCACACAGCACTGTCTATGCAATTGACTTTTCCTCGTCTCCCACTCCCTTCTGCGTCACCCTGACTTGCTCCCTTTATCATCATCGTCATCAATCGTATTTATTGAGCGTTTACTATGTGCAGAGCACTGTACTAAGCGCTTGGGAAGTACAAATTGGCAATGTATAGAGGGCTGGGCCCACTGTTGGGTAGGGACTGTCTCTGTACATTGCTCTGCACGCACTAAGTGCTCAATAAATGCAATTGATTGATTGAATTTGTGGGTCCAGGCCCCACTGAAGCTTCTGGACCCAAGAGAGGGGCAGCCCTTGCCCGTTCCCCATTTCTACCCAGCTGTGAGCTCGTTGTGGGAAGGGAGTGTGTCACTTAGTACAGTGCTCTGCACACAGTAAGCGCTCAAAAAGTAGGAATGAATGGGGAGAGGGGGTCTCTCCACCCCAACCCTCCGGTGGAGGATTCTGCCCTGATCCAGCGTGGCCTAGGTGATAGAGCCCGGGCGGGCCTGGAAGTTAGAAAGACCCGGGTTCTAATCTGGCTCTGCCACTTGTCTGCTGTGCGATCTTGGACAAGTCTCTTCACTTCTCTGGGCCTCAGTTACCTCATCCGTAAAAATGGGAATTGAGGCTGTGAGCCCTATTTGGCACACGCACTGTGTCCAACCTGATTACTTTGGGCAAGTCACTTCAGCTCATTTAGAGAAGCAGCGTGGCTCAGTGGAAAGAGCCCGGGCTTTGGAGTCAGTGGTCGTGGGTTCAAATCCCGGCTCCGCCACTTGTCAGCTGTGTGACTCAGGGCAAGTCACTTCTCTGTGCCTCAGTTCCCTCGTCTGTAAAGTGGGGATGAAGACTGTGAGCCCCCCATGGGACAACCTGATCACTTTGTAACCTCCCCAGTGCTTAGAACAGTGCGTGGCACCTAGTAAGTGCTTAATAAATGCCCCCATCCGTAAAATGGGGGTTAAGGCTGTGAGCCCTATGTGGGACAAGGATTGTGTCCGACCTGCTTAGCATATATTCATTCATTCATTCAATCATATTTATTGAGCGCTTCCTGTGTGCAGAGCACTGTACTAGGCGCTTGGGAAGTACAAGTTGGCAACATATAGAGACGATCCCTACCCAACAGCCGGCTCACAGTCTAGAAGGGGGAGACAGACAACAAAACAAAACATATTAACAAAATAAAATAAATAGAATAAATATGTACAAATAAAATAGAGTAATAAATACGTACAAACATATGTACGTATATACAGGTGATGTGGGGAGGGGAAGGAGGTAGTGGATAGTGAATGTAGTGGGTAGACGTAGTGGATAGAGAATGGGCTTGGGAGTCAAGTCATGGGTTCCAATCCTGCCTCCGCCGCTTGTCCATCTCAGCGCTTATTACGGTGACGGGAACCTAGTAAGCGCTTACCAAATACCACTTAAAAAAGAAAGAAAAGATCCGGGCCAGGCCCACTAAGACAGCTTCCTGGCACTTGGCCGGTGGACCGTGAGGAGACGGAATTCCCAGCTGGTTCCCTCCAGGAATGAGAACTTGGGGGAGGGGGGAGGGGGTGAAGGAGCTGGGGAGGGCCACACTGTTTGAACGCCTTCATTCTCTCCACAGGTCGAGGCAGGGGTGACCGGAGAGTCGTTGCAGCGTCGTGCCGTTGGCGGTGGAGCATGAGCAGAGAGCCCAGCCCCTGCCCGAGGAGGCCCGCCTGAGGGGCAGCAGAAATCGGTATGGATGGAGGTGTCTAGGCTGATGTTGCGGGACTGGGGAAGGCGCCCCAGGGCAGCAAGAGAGGCTTCTCTAGAGAGGCAACTAGATAGGTCCCCTGGGATTAAATAATAATAATAATAATAATGATGGTCTCCCCCTTCTAGACTGTGAGCCCACCGTTGGGTAGGGACTGTCTCTATATGTTTCCAACTTGTACTTCTCAAACGCTTAGTACAGTGCTCTGCACACAGTAAGCGCTCAATAAATACGATTGATTGATTGATTCTCCTTTTGGGATCCCTGCCATTGAAGCAGAACATCTGGCCCAGGCTGCTTTGGGGCAGTGGAGAGGGAATAGTGAAGTCGCAGCTCACTGTGGGCAGAAAATGTCACTGTTTTTTGTTGTATAGATTGATTGATGGTATTTATTAAGCGCTTACTATGTGCCAAGCACTGTTCTAAGCGCTGGGGAGGTTGCAAGGTGATCAGGTTGTCCCGCGGGAGGCTCACAGTCTTCATCCCCATTTTCCAGATGAGGGCACAGAGAAGTGAAGTGACTTGCCCAAAGTCACACAGCTGACAATTGGCAGAGCCGGGCTTTGAACCCGCGACCTCTGACTCCAAAGCCCGGGCTCTTTCCACTGAGCCACGCTGCTTCTCTCCCCTTTTAGACTGTGAGCCCACTGTTGGGTAGGGACTGTCTCTATATGTTGCCAACTTGGACTTCCCAAGCGCTTAGTACAGTGCTCTGCACACAGTAAGCGCTCAATAAATACGATTGATTGATTGATTGATTCTCCTTTTGGGATCCCTGCCATTGAAGCAGGCTGCTTTGGGGCGTTGGAGAGGGAGTAGTGAAGTCGCAGCTCATTGTGGGCAGGAAATGTCACTGTTTTTTGTTGGATAGTACCCTTCCAAGCGCTCAGTACGAAGCAGCATGGCTAGAGAAGCAGCGTTGCTCAGTGGAAAGAGCCCGGGCTTTGGAGTCAGAGGTCATGGGTTCAAGCCGCGGTTCCGCCAATTGTCAGCTGGGTGACTTTGGGCAAATCACTTCACTTCTCTGGGCCTCAGTCACCTCATCTGCACAATGGGGATTAAGACTGTGAGCCCCCTGTGGGACAACCTGATCACCTTGTAACCTCCCCAGCGCTTAGAACAGTGCTTTAAGCGCTTAATAAATGCCATCGTTATTATTATTATTGTGGAAAGAGCACAGGCTTGGAAGTCAGAGGTTGTGGGTTCTAATCCTGGCTCCACCACTTGTCAGCTGTGTGACTTTGGGCAAGTCACTTCACTTCTCTGGGCCTCAGTCACCTCATCTGTAAAATGGGGATTAAGACTGTGAGCCCCCTGTGGGACAACCTTGTAACCTCCCCAGTGCTTAGAACAGTGCTTTAAGCGCTTAATAAATGCCATCATTATTATTATTATTATAGTGGAAAGAGCACAGGCTTGGAAGTCAGAGGTTGTGGGTTCTAATCCTGGCTCCGCCACTTGTCAGCTGTGTGACCTTGGGCAAGCCACTTAGCTTCTCCGTGCCTCAGTTACCTCATCTGTAGAATGGGGATGAAGACTGTGAGCCAACTTGATATCTTGCCAACTTGTACTTCCCAAGCGCTTAGTACAGTGCTCGGCACACAGTAAGCGCTCAATAAATATGATTGATTGATTGATTGATTGAGCCCCACAGGGGACAACCTGATTACCTCATATCTACTACCCCAGCGCTTAGAACGGCACTTGGCACATCATAAGCGTTTAACAAATACCAACATTATTATTATTATTGTGATTAGTAAGTGCTCAATATGTATGATTGAATGAATGAATGAGTGAATTAAGTGCTGAGGTGCTGAGGGAGGGATGAATGAAGGGAGCAAAATCCAAGTACAAGGGCAATGCAGAAGGGAGCGAGAGGAGAGAAAATGAGGGCTTATCCAGGGAAGGCTTCTTGGAGGAAATGTGCCTTCAGTAAGGCTTTGAAAATCGTATTTAATGAGCGCTTATTGTATTCAGAGCACTGTGCTAAGCGCTGAGGAGATTACAACACAATAGAATCAGTATATATGAGCCTCACCCTTAAGGAGCTTACAGTAGTTATCTCACAGATCTCCATGGAGCAGTGCATAGAGCCTGGGAGTCTAGAGATCATGGGTTCTAATTCTGACTCTGCCGCTTGTTCTCTGTGTGTCCTTGGGCAACTCACTTCACTTCTCTGGGCCTCAGTTCCTTCCTCTGTTAAAATGAGAATCGAGACAGTGAGCCCCACGTGGAGCATGGACTGCGTCCAGCCCAGTTGGCTTGTATCCATTCAATCATATTTATTGAGCGCTTACTGTGTGCAGAGCACTGGACTAAGTGCTTGGGAAGTACAAGTTGGCAACATCTAGAGACGTACAGTGCCTGACGTACAGTAAGCGCTTAGCAAACGTTGTTCGTTATTATTATTAGAGCTCACGACCGGAAAAAAGGCTTTTAGGGCCGCAGGTTCTGTCCGATGAAGCTTTCTGCTGTCCCAGTCCTCAGATGGATTTTTATTAAATGACCTCTGGCACTAAGCCCCTTCTCGATCCACGTAGTGATAAACAGGGGTTTCTACCTGGGCTTGGATTTTCTGGATTTTCAGGTCTTCACCCATAAGGAGAAGCAGCAGCATGGCATAGTGGCTAGAGCGTGGGCCTGAAAGTCCAGAAGGTCATGGGTTCTAATCCCGACTCTGCCACTTGTCTTCTGTGTGTCCTTGGCAAGTCATTTCACTTCTCTGGGCCTCAGTTACCTCATCTGGAAATTGGGGATTGAGACTGGGGACAGGGACTGTGTCCAACCCGATTTCCTTGATTCCACTCCAGTGCTCAGTACAGTGCCTGGCACACAGTAAGCGCTTACCAAATGCCACTATTGTTGTTATTATTATTACTAGTGGCAGCCTCCTGGGACAGAGACAGGGAGTCAGCCCGGTCCCTTTCCAATTCATGGATTCCCGCTCTCCCTGCAATTTAGATTGGGAGCCCCATTCATTCATTCATTCGTATTTATTGAGCGCTTACTATGTGCAAAGCACTGTTCTAAGCGCTGGGGGGATACAAGGGGATCAGGTTGTCCCATGTGGGGCTCACAGTCTTAATCCCCATTTTACAGATGAGGGAACTGAGGCCCAGAGAAGTGAAATGACATTGCCCAAAGTCATGTGGGACTGGGGCTGCATCTGCCCTGATAATCTTATATCTACCCCAGCATTTAGGACAGTGCTTGGCACAGAGTAGGCACTGAACCAACACCCCAATTATTGTTGCTTAATCCCTTTCCATCTCGGAGTCCTGGATGCATCCTTGGCCAGGGCCTGGCATCCTGGAAGGGCTCGCTCTGCCTGGCTGCCCGTCAGCATCCTCACCCTCAGGGCAGGAGGAGTAGGGCACGAGCTATGCCCACTGGATTGTAAACTCTTCGAGGGGTGGGATTGTGCCCACCCCACTGTATTCATAATCATAAATAATAGTAATTGTGGTACTTGTTAAGCACTTCCTTTGTGCCGAGCACTGGTCCTTCCCTTCCCCACAGCACCTGTATATATGTATATATGTTTGTACATATTTATTACTCTATTTATTTTACTTGTACATATCTATTCTATTTATTTTATTTTGTTAGTATGTTTGGTTTTGTTCTCTGTCTCCCCCTTTTAGACTGTGAGCCCACTGTTGGGTAGGGACTGTCTCTATATGTTGCCAAATTTGTACCTCCCAAGCGCTTAGTACAGTGCTCTGCACACAGTAAGCGCTCAATAAATACGATTGATGATGATGATGGTCTAAGGACTGGGGTAGATACAGGTTAATCAGGTTGGACACAATCCCACATGGGGCTCACACTCTTAATCCCCATTTTTACAGAGGACTTAACTGAGGGCCAGAGACGTGAAGTGACTTGCCTGAGGTCACACAGCTGACAAGTGGCAGAGCCCGAATTAGAACCCACGTCCTTCTGACTCCTTGTCCTGTGCTCTATCCACTAGGCCATGCTGTTTCCCTCCCTAGTGCTTAGTACAGTGCTCTGCGCTCATTAAACACCATCCACTGATTGATGTGCCCCACCCCTCCACGTCTTGCATCAAGAAAGGAGAATTAAGGCCCAGGAAGTCCTGACACCCAAGCCTGGGTTCTGCTCCACTGACTTCTGGAACTCTTGTACTTCCCAAGCGCTTAGTACAGTGCTCTGCACACAGTAAGCGCTCAATAAATACAATTGAATGAATGAATGAATGAACTCTTTCCTCCAGTAACCCGAGTGGGCTGTTTTTAACTCAGCCTTGCAGAGAGGGAGGGAGACTTTACCAGCCCAGGTGCCCAGGGACCAAAGTGAAAGAAGGGAACCCTTCTTGGACGATGCATTCATTCATTCAGTTGTATTTATTGAGCACTTACTGTGTGCACAGCACTGTACTAAGCGCTTGGGAAGTCCAAGTTGACAACATATAGAGACGGTCCCTACCCAACAGCGGGTTCACAGTCTAGAAGGGGGAGACAGACAACAAAACCAAACATATTAACAAAATAAAATAGAATAAATATGTACAAGTAAAATAGAGTAATAAATGTGTACAACATATATACATATATACAGGTGCTGTGGGGAGGGGAAGGAGGGGGAGAGGAAGGAGGGGGCTCATTCTGGGAAGTATATACATATATACATTGAGCCATGCTGCTTCTCCCACTCCCTTTATTCTCCCGCCTCCCTGCCTAGTATATATGAATATATTTATAATTTTATTTATAAATATTCCCCATAAATGAATATATTTATAATTTGATTTATAAAGATTCCCCACTGCTACCCTCCCTGCCCAGTGGCCTCCTCATCACCCTCCCACCTCATTGGCCTGGTGGGACCGAGGAGCCCCTTTGACACGCCCCGCCACCCCCTGGGAGAGCAATAATAATAATAATTGTGGTATTTGCTGAGCGCTTACTACGTGCCAGGCGAAGAAGCAGCGTGGCTCAGTGGAAAGAGCCCGGGCTTGGGAGTCAGAGGACGTGGGTTCTAATCCCGCCTCTGCCACTTGTGTGACCTTGAGCAAGCCACTTCTCTGTGCCTCAGTTCCCCATGGGGATGAAGCCCGTGAGCCCCATGTGGGACAGTCTGATGACCCTTGTATCTACCACAGCGCTTAGAACAGTGCCTGGCACATAGAAAGCGCTTAACAAATACTGTCATTATTATAAGCAGATCAGGTTGGACGTGGTCCCCGTCCCACATGGGACTCACAGTCTCAGTCCCCGTTTTCCAGATGAGGGAACAGAGGCCCAGAGAAGTGAAACGAGGTCACCCAGCAGAGAAGCTAGGGAGCCGGGACTAGATCCCAGAACCCGCCGTGGGCTGCTCACCTGGGCACCCCCCGTCCCTCCTGTCTTTCCCAGGCCAGGGGCATCCCGGGCGCCCCTTCCCGCCACGGCCCCGCCAGGCCCCGTCGTCGGCGATGAGGAATTCCGACGAGCAAGCGGCCACCACGGTGTTACAGCGTCTTCTGCAAGAGCAGCTGCGCTACGGCAACTCCAATGAGAACCGCGGCCTGTTGGCCCTGCACCAACAAGCCACGGGGAATGTGGCCCCCTTCCCCAGCGGGGGTGGCGGGCCGGGCGCCCAGGGGGAGGGCCTGAGCCCCCAGGAGCACCCGGCCCAGCTGGGCGGGGCCCACGCGGCCCGGCAGGAGCCCCAGGGCCAGGAGATCCAGGTGGACAGCAGCGTCATGGAGAAGCAGCTGCTGCCGAGGCTGGCGGCCGGCGAGGACCTCCCGACCTACGAGGAGGCCAAGGTCCAGTCGCAGTATTTCCGGGGTCAGCAGCACGCCAGCGTCGGGGCCGCCTTCTACGTCACGGGCGTGACCAACCAGAAGATGCGCACCGAGGGCCGGCCGGCCGTCCAGCGGGTCAACCCGGGCAAGGTTCACCAGGACGAGGGGCTCCGGGACCTCAAGCGGGGCCACGTCCGCTCCCTCAGCGAGCGGCTGATGCAGCTGTCGCTGGCCACCAGCGGGGTCAAGGCCCACGCGCCCGTCACCAGCGCCCCGCTCTCACCGCCGCAGCCTGGCGACCTCTACCAGGCCCCCGGCGGCTCGGGCGACTTCTACAAGCCCCCGGGGCCGGCCGGCCTGAAGGGCGTGGAGCCCAGGGGACCGCCACCGGAGTACCCGTACAAGAGCGTGCCCGCCCCGGGCAAGGAGGTGGCCCACTTCTATGGCGACCATCGCCTGAGCCAGCCGGGGAGAGCCGAGGGGCCGGTCGTGAGGTACCAGCACCCGCCCGAGTATGGGGCCATGAGGTAAGCCGAGACCCTTCCCCCCGATTCCTCCATCTCCGGCCCCCTGCTGCTCTCCCACAGGGGCGGAGGGAAGAGGGAGGTGGGTTGGTTTTGGGGAACGTTGGCGGGGAAGGGCGGACGGATGGGTGATGAGGAGAACCGGCCACCGTCTTGGATTTCTGGTGGTCATCTCAGACTCTCAACCCCCTCGCCCGTCTCTCCGTGCCCGAGCAGGAGAGCTGAGCGGGGCCGCTTCTACCCGCAAGGTGGATGGGAATCCTCTGGTTTCCCCAGGGCTCGGGGAAGGCTGAGACTCTCCTCGCTTCCGTGGTAAGCTCCTGCCGGAGACCCCGTGCCCTCAGGCAGTCAGTCAGTCGTATTTACTGAGCGCCTACCGTGTGCAGAACACCGTACTAAGAGCTTGGGAGAGTAAAATTCACAGGCACGTTCCCTGCCTACAGCAAGCTAATAGTCCGGAGTGGGGGAATCCTCTCCTTCGGCTTCTTTTTCAGTCCCACTGTTATTTCAGAAGCCCAGATATTTGGAAGCCCCCACAGGAAGAGCAGGGGTGGGTGGGAAGGATAATAGGGGAATGAAGTGGGGGCCGTCACTTGTGGTCATCCCTGGCCTGTCTTGCTCTTAGGGGGTGCTCGGGGATGATATGGTCGGGCTGCCCGATTCTCCACTTCGGGCCTCCTGTACCTTTGACTGTTTGACTGCCTAATAAGAATTGTGGTATTTGCGAAGAGCTTACTAGGTACTGAGCACTAGGCTAAGCGCTGAGGCAGATCCGTTACGCTCAGATCTGACCCAGTTCCTGTCCCACACAGGGCTCGTAGTTCAAGGGGGAGGAATTCATCACTATTTTCCAGGGGAGGAAAATGAGGTCCAGACACGTTCAGTGACGTGGCCAAGATCACAGTGCAGACAAGCGACGGAGCCTCCTGATTCCCAACCCTGTGCTCTTTTCACTCGGCCATGCTGCAACACTCCCAATGGTGGGGAGGGGACTCAAGGGCGTGACCAGGCTTGGAGAGTTCGACCGGGCCCGTTTCCGGTAGCCTCTTCCTCCTTATGTTGCCAACTTGTACTTCCCAAGCGCTTAGTACAGTGCTCTGCACACAGTAAGCGCTCAATAAATATGATTGATTGATTGGGTCAGTCTGGGAAAGAGAGGAGGTGGTGGTGGTTACAGAGAAGTTCAGGAAGGGTGGCTTTCTCCCCTGCTGCCCCCTTCCCGCCCATCACCCCCCATCCCACTTTCTCCCTGGGACGAGGTTTGGGTGATGATAGCGCTCTCCATCTTCCTCTCAGAGGCCTAGGCAGGCAAAGCTTGCCTTCAGGACATCTCTATTTTTGAAAGTCCTTCCATCACCTCAAGCTTACCATGTCCAAAACAGAACTCCTTATCTTCTCACCCAAACCCTGTCCTCCGCTTGGCTTTCTCATCACTGTAGACGGCACCACCACCCTTCCCGACACCTTGGCGTTATCCTCGCCTCCCGTCTCTCATTCAACCCACATATTCAAACCATCGCTAAAGCCCGTCGGTCCCACCTTCACAACATCGCTAAAATCTGCCAGTTTGAGTGCCCTGCTAAGCCCTAGGGCCTGGGGCCGCTGGGAGGGAAGAGACCGACAGAGGCAAGTCCAGCCTCCCGGCCGTGTCGTAGTGGATAGAGTAAGGGCCCGGCAAGTCAGAAGAGCTTGGGTTCTAATGCCGCCTGCGCCACTTGTCTGCTCTGTGACCTTGGGCAAGTGACTTCACTTCTCTGGGCCTCATTTACCTCATCTGTAAAATGGGGATTGAGACCATGAGCCCCACGTGGGACAGGGACTGCGTCCAGTCCGATTTGCTTGTATTGACTCCAGTGCTTAGTACAGTGCCTGGCCCATACTAAGCACTTTACAAATAACCATAATTATTATTATCTCCCCCTACTATTCAAAGCCTCATTGAAGGCACATTCATTCATTCATTCAGTCATATTTATTGAGCGCTTACTGTGTGCTGTACACTGTACTAAGCGCTGACCTCCTCCAAGAGGCCTTCCCTGACTAAGCCCTCCTTTCCTTTTCTCCCACTCCCTTCTGTGTCACCCTGACTCGCCCCCTTCATTCATCACCCCCCGCTCAGCCCCACAGCACTTATGTCCCTTTTTGTAATTTATTTCTTTACATTAACGTCCATCTCCCCCTCTAGACAGTAAGCTCTCTGTGGGCGGGGAACATGTCTGATTATTGAAATATTGTACTGTTCCAAGCATTTAGTACAATGCTCTGCGCACAGTAAGCACTCAGGAAGTACGATTCACTGACTGGCTAGCTTGTGGAAGAGCCAGGATTAGAAGCAGCGCGGCTCAGTGGAAAGAGCACGGGCTTTGGAGCCAGAGGTCATGGGTTCGAATCCCGACTCTGCCCCATGTCTGCTGGGTGACCTTGGGCAAGTCACTTAACTTCTCCGAGCCTCAGTTACCTCGTCTGTACAATGGGGATTAAGACTGTGAGCCCCACGTGGGACAATTTGATCACCATGTATCCCCCCCAGCGCTTTGAACAGTGCTCTGCACATAGTAAGAGCTTAACAGATGCCATCAAAAAAAAAACAACAAAAACCCAGGTCTCCTGACTCCCGGGCCTGTGCTCCATTTACTGTGCCATGGTGCTTCATGGTGGACTTTTGGTAGAGTTCTTACGGAGGGGAAAAACTGGATTAAAGGAGGAAGAAGTGGGGAGGGGCATTGCAGGGAATAATAATAATAATAATAATGGTGGCATTTATTAAGCGCTTACTACATGCAAAGCTTTGGCCCAAAGAAATGTCAGGGTGGAATTTGAAGCTGCTGAAAGCCCTGGCTAAGCCTGTGTCAGTGAGTAGCCTAGGGGTCATTTCCTCTCTCAAACAATGCAGGGGGTCTGCTCCGAGGTTGCCCAGCCAGCCCGCTGACTCGCCCCAGGATGAAGGAGGATGTGGGGAAGGTAACCCTTTAGCTGCTGCTGGGAATCCTCTGCCTCTCCCTGACACAGGCATTGTTACAAGGGGGTAATAATAATAATAATAATAAAAATAATGGTCTTTGTTAGGCGCTTCCTATGTGCCAGTCACTGTATCAAGCACTGGGCTAGATACAAGCAAATCACGGTGAACGCGGTCCCTGTCCTACGTGGGGCTCACAGTCTTCATCCCCAGTTTACAGATGAGGTAAACTCATGAGGTAGAGAAGCAGCGTGGCTCAGTGGAAAGAGCACGGGCTTTGGAGCCAGAGGTCATGGGTTCAAATCCCGGCTCCGCCAGTTGTCAGCTGTGTGACTTTGGGCAAGTCACTTAACTTCTCTGGGCCTTAGTTACCTCATCTGTAAAATGGGGATTAAGACTGTGAGCCCCCCCATGGGACAACCTGATCACTTTGTAACCTGAACAGTGCTTTGCACATAGTAAGCGCTTAATAAATGCCATTATTATTATTATTATTATTATCTCAGGGCTTAGAACAGTGCTTGGCACTTAATAAGCACTTAATAATAATAATAATAATAATTTTGGTATTTGTTAAGTGCTTACTATGTGCCAAGCACAATTCTAAGCTCTGGACAAATACCATCATCATTATTATTATTACACGAAGCCCTGGGGTTGATACAAAACAATCAGGTCAGAAACAGCCCCAGCCCCATTCGTAGCTCATATTCTGAGGGAAGGAGAACAGGTATATTGTCCTGAATTGCAGATGAGGAAACTGAGGCCCGGAGAAATGAAATGACAAGCCCAGGGTCACCCACGTCAGGACAGAGGAGTGGTTATTCTTTCTTTAAAAATACCCCAGGGTTGGAGATGCCTCAGTTTCTTGTGGTGGCCTGTTATTACTGAATCATTTCATGGCCTCTGTTGAGCACCTACTGTGTGCAGAGCACTGTACTGAACACTTGGGAGGGTCCAGTCCAATTGAATAGATAGACGTGATTCCTACCCGCAGGGTGCTTGCTCTTTAGAGGGGTGTTTCTTATCTTTCATTCACTCAGTCGTATTTATTGAGCGCTTACTGTGCAGAGCTTCTTTTTTTGTTAACGGCATTTTTTAAGCCCTTACTACGTGCAAAGCACTGTTCTAAGTGCTGGAGAGGCTACAAGGTGATCAGGTTGTCTCTCAGGGGACTCACAGTCTTAATCCCCATTTTTCAGATGAGGGAACTGAGGCCCAGAGAAGTGAAATGACTTGCCCAAAGTCACCCAGCTGACAAGTGGCAGAACTGGGATTTGAACCCACGACCTCTGACTCCAAAGCCCGGGCTCTTTCCACCGAGCCACGCTGCTCATCGTGTGCAGGGTACGTCTCTAGCGATCCCGTTGTGTTGGACTCTCCCGGCGGCCAGCCCCCAGGACCAGCATCATCATCAATCGTATTTATTGAGCGCTTACTATGTGCAGAGCACTGTACTAAGCGCTTGGGAAGTACAAATTGGCAACATATAGAGACAGTCCCTACCCAACAGTGGGCTCACAGTCTAAAAGCAGGCCCTCGGTGTCCGGCCTTCGGCGTCCGATGACCCCGGTCGCTCCGCTGGGAAAACGTTTCCATTTCGGATTCCCCATCTGGAGCATCAGCGGGACCCAGATCACCTTCATCCTTCTGTGCCTTCACAAGCGCTTAGCACAGTGGCTGGCACCCAGGGGTGCTCAGTACATACAGCATACAGAGGCAGTGTGGCTCAGTGGAAAGAGCCTGGGCTTTGGAGTCAGAGCTCATGGGTTCAAATCCCAGCTCTGCCAATTGTCAGCTGTGTGACTTTGGGCAAGTCACTTAACTTCTCTGGGCCTCAATTATCTCAACTGTAAAATGGGGATGAAGACTTTGAGCCCTCCGTGGGACAACCTGATCACCTAGTAACATCCCTAGTAACCTAGTGTGTGCGGGGGCTGGAGGGAGGAGAGAGGGGGGCTCGCCGTGGGCCCGGGTCAGCCAGAGAAGCAGCATGGCTCAGTGGAAAGAGCCCGGGCTTTGGAGTCACAGGTCGTGGGTTCAAATCCAGGCTCCGCCAACCGTCAGCTGTGTGACTTTGGGCAGGTCACTTCACTTCTCTGGGCCTCAGTTCCCTCATCTGGAAAATGGGGACTAATGTGAGCCCCCCGTGGGACAACCTGATCACCTTGTAACCTCTCCAGCGCTTAGAACAGTGCTTTGCACATAATAAGCGCTTAACAAATACCATCAGCATCCCCAGCGCTTAGAACAGTGCTTTGCACATAGTAAGCACTTAATAAATGCCATTATTATTATTATTATACCATTTCTACTACTACTGGTGGGGAGACTAGACAGATGCATGCTAGCACACACACACACTCACGCATGCGCACATGTACTCACTTGCACACACACACAGACTGTCATGCACATGCACACAGACTGTCATGAGTGCACATACGTGTAATCTCTCACTCGCACACACACACACGCATACTCTCGCACACTAACGTGCACTCAGTTCTAGAGCCGAAGTGCTAGAAGCATCCAGCATAAAAGGAGTTTGTAGGCTCTAGGCTTTGCAGGTAGGACGTGTGTCTGGTTAGATTGTTATATTGTACTCTCCCAAGTGCTCTGCGCACAGTAAGCGCTCAATAAAACACAGATGATGTAGTGGTTAGAGCACGGGCTGGGAGCCAGAAGGTCATGGGATCTAGTCCTGGCTCCGCCACTTATGTGCTGTGTGACCTTTGGCAAGTCACTTCACTTCTCTGTCCCCTCATCTGTAAAATGGGCATTGAGACTGTGAGCCTCACGTGGGACGCTTGTGCCCACCCCAGCGCTTAGTACAGTGCCTGGCCACTTAGCAAGCGCTCAATAAACGCCGTTATTATTATTATTTAATAATAATAAATGCAATTGACCGACTGGGCGCTTGCCCAAGAAGCAACGTGGCCCGACGGAAAGAGCCCGGATCTGGAAGCGGGAACCTCTCGGCTGCCGAGCGACCTTGGGCAAGTCGCTTGATTTCTCGGGTTCCTCGCCCGTCCGAGTGGGGATTCATTCAGTCGTATTTATTGAGCGCTTACTGTGTGCAGAGCACTGTCCTAAGCACTTGGGATGAAATCCCCGCCTCCCGGGTGGGTCGGGGCTGGCTTCTCGGGTTCCCCTCCCGTCAGGGCGGGGATGAAATCCCTGCCTCCCCGATGGGTCGGGGCTGGCTCCGTTCAGGTTGCATTCGAGCCACCTTAGCGTGGCTCCTGTCGCAGACACCACCCTTGTCGGCGGCTTTCGACCACCACCGGCCGCTCACTCCCCTCTCGTCCGGCAGGCCGGGCCAGGATGCGGTTCTGCAGAGGCCCCCCCACCATCACAGCCCCACCTCCTCGCTCACGTCCCTGGGCTCGTTGACCATGCTGCAGTCCCCGCCGCCGCCGTCCAGGCTCTCCCCGTGCCAGCCGCTGCCGCCGCCCCTGACCCCCAGCCCGGGCGACCTGGGCCCGCTCCTGCCCAGGGCCCCGCAGCCCCTCCACCCGGGGGACCCCTACCGCCTGGGCCAGCCGACCCTGCCCCCCTTGGAGCCGTACCCGCCCGGGCCCCGGGGCCAGCCTCCGGGCCCCTACCAGCCATTCCCGGCGGACCCGTTCGCCATCGTGGCCAGGGCCCAGCAGATGGTGGAGATCCTGTCAGAGGAGAACCGGGCCATCCGACAGGAGCTGGACGGCTGCTACGAGAAGGTGGCCAGACTGCAGAAGGTGAGGAGGAGGGCGGGCGGGTTCTGGGCGGCCGTCGTCCCTTCCGCCGGCTTCGGCTTCCTCCCCTCGTCAGGGTTTACTGAGGGCCTTCCGTGTGCCCAGTGCTGCGTTGAGCCCCTGGTAATAGTAACTGTAGTATTTAAGCACTTCCCGTGTGCCAGACGTCGGGATGGGTAGAGGCAAATCGGGTTGGACCCAATCCCCGCCCCACGTGGGGCTCACATGGTGTACAGAGCGCTGTGCTGGGCACCTGCTGTGCGCTGAGCATCTTCAGTGTGGAAAGCGCTAGGCTGGGTGCCTACTGGGTGCAAATCAATCAATCAATCGTATTTATTGAGCGCTTACTGTATACAGAGCACTGTACTAAGCCCTTGGGAAGTCCAAGTTGGCAACATCTAGAGACAGTCCCTACCCAACAGTGGGCTCACAGTCTAAAAGGGGGAGACGGAGAACAAAACCAAACATGCTAACAAAATAAAATAAATAAAATAGATATGTACATGTAAAATAAATTGAGTAATAAATATGTACGAACATATATACAGGAGCTGTGGGGAAGGGAAGGAGGTAAGATGAGGGGGATGGAGAGGGGGGCGAGGGGGAGAGGAAGGAAGGGGGAGCTGGGCTGGGTGCTTCCTGGAAGTAGATAGCATGTAGACACTTGAGACCGTACACGCGAAGGTTAAGAGTACTGAGTCCGCGCTCAACAAGTGGAGAGTTGTAATGGAAAGGCAACTGGTAGGTGAAGGGGCGCTTGTTGAGCGCTTGCTATATGCTAAGCACTGTTCTAAGCACTGGGGCAGAAACAAGTTAATCAGATTGGACAGAGTCCCTGTCAATCAATCAATCAATCAATCGTATTTATTGAGCGCTTACTGTGTGCAGAGCACTGTACTAAGCGCTTGGGAAGGACAAGTTGGCAACATATAGAGACAGTCCCTACCCAACAGTGGGCTCACAGTCTAAAAGGGGGAGACGGAGAACAAAACCAAACATGCTAACAAAATAAAATAAATAGAATAGATATGTACACGTAAAATAAATAGAGTAATAAATATGTACAAGCATATATACATATATGCAGGTGCTGTGGGGAAGGGAAGGAGGTAAGATGGGGGGATGGAGAGGGGGACGAGGGGGAGAGGAAGGAAGGGGGAGCTGGGCTGGGTGCTTCCTGGAAGTAGATAGCATGTAGACACTTGAGACCGTACACTCGAAGGTTAAGACTACTGAGTCCGCGCTCAACAAGTGGAGAGTCGTAATGGAAAGGCATCTGGTAGGCGAAGGGGCGCTTGTTCTCTGTCTACCCCTTCTAGACTGTGAGCCCACTGTTGGGTGGGGACGGTCTCTATATGTTGCCAACTTGTACTTCCCAAGCGCTTAGTACAGTGCTCTGCACACAGTAAGCACTCAATAAATACGATTGATTGATTGATTGCATAGGGTTAGGGCATGGGCCTGGGAGTCTGAAGGTTTGCTGCCATTTGTCTGCTGCATAGGGTTAGGGCATGGGCCAGGGAGTCACAAGGTTTGCTGCCATTTGTCTCATCCCCCTGGCCTGGAATGCCCTCCCTCTGCCCATCCACCAAGCTAGCTCTCTTCCTCCCTTCAGGGCCCTGCTGAGAGCTCACCTCCTCCAGGAGGCCTTCCAGGATTGAGCCCCCTCCTTCCTCTCCCCCTCGTCCTCCTCTCCATCCCCCTGTCTTGCCTCCTTCCCTACAGCACCTGTATACATGTATATATGTTTGTACATATTTATTACTCTATTTTATTTGTACATATGTATTTATTTTATTTTGTTAATATGTTTGGTTTTGTTCTCTGTCTACCCCTTCTAGACTGTGAGCCCACTGTTGGGTAGGGACTGTCTCTATATGTTGCCAACTTGTCCTTCCCAAGCGCTTAGTACAGTGCTCTGCACACAGTAAGCGCTCAATAAATACGATTGATTGTTGATTGCATAGGGATAGGGCACGGGCCTGGGAGTCACAAGGTTTGCTGCCATTTGTCTGCTGCATAAGGTTAGGGCACGGACCAGGGAGTCACAAGGTTTGCTGCCATTTGTCTCATCCCCCTGGCCTGGAATGCCCTCCCTCTGCCCATCCACCAAGCTAGCTCTCTTCCTCCCTTCGGGGCCCTACTGAGAGCTCACCTCCTCCAGGAGGCCTTCCCAGACGGAGCCCCCTCCTCCCTCTCCCCCTCGCCCCCCTCTCCATCCCCCCGTCTTGCCTCCTTCCCTTCCCCACAGCACCTGTATACATGTGTATATTTTTGTACATATTTATTACTCTATTTATTTTACTTGTAAATATCTATTCTATTTATTTTATTTTGTTAATATGTTTGGTTTTGTTCTCTGTCTACCCCTTCTAGACTGTGAGCCCACTGTTGGATAGGGACTGTCTCTATATGTTGCCAACGTGTGCATCCCAAGCGCTTAGTACAGTGCTCTGCACACAGTAAGCGCTCAATAAATACGATTGATTGATTGATTGATTGCATAGGGTTAGGGCACGGGCCTGGGAGTCTGAAGGTTTGCTGCCATTTGTCTGCTGCATAGGGTTAGGGCACGGGCCAGGGAGTCACAAGGTTTGCTGCCATTTGTCTCATCCCCCTGGCCTGGAATGCCCTCCCTTTGCCCATCCACGAAGCTAGCTCTCTTCCTCCCATCGGGGCCCTACTGAGAGCTCACCTCCTCCAGGAGGCCTTCCCAGACGGAGCCCCCTCCTTCCTCTCCCCCTCGCCCCCCCTCTCCATCCCCCTGTCTTGCCTCCTTCCCTTCCCCACAGCACCTGTATACATGTGTATATTTTTGTACATATTTATTACTCTATTTATTTTACTTGTACATATCTATTCTATTTATTTTATTTTGTTAATATGTTTGGTTTTGTTCTCTGTCTACCCCTTCTAGACTGTAAGCCCACTGTTGGATAGGGACTGTCTCTATATGTTGCCAACGTGTACATCCCAAGCGCTTCATACAGTGCTCTGCACACAGTATGCGCTCAATAAATACGATTGATTGATTGATTGATTGCATAGGGTTAGGGCACGGGCCTGGGAGTCTGAAGGTTTGCTGCCATTTGTCTGCTGCATAGGGTTAGGACATGGGCCAGGGAGTCACAAGGTTTGCCACCATTTGTCTGTTGCATAGGGTTAGGGCATGGGCCAGGGAGTCACAAGGTTTGCTGCCATTTGTCTCATCCCCCTGGCCTGGAATGCCCTCCCTTTGCCCATCCACCAAGCTAGCTCTCTTCCTCCCATCGGGGCCCTACTGAGAGCTCACCTCCTCCAGGAGGCCTTCCCAGACGGAGCCCCCTCCTTCCTCTCCCCCTCCTCCCCCCTCCATTCCCCCCGTCTTGCCTCCTTCCCTTCCCCAGTGCACCTGTATACATGTGTATACTTTTGTACACATTTATTACTCTATTTATTTTACTTGTACATATCTATTCTATTTATTGTATTTTGTTAATATGTTTGGTTTTGTTCTCTGTCTACCCCTTCTAGACTGTGAGCCCACTGTTGGGTAGGGACTGTCTCTATATGTTGCCAACGGGTATATCCCAAGCGCTTAGTACAGTGCTCGGCACACAGTAAGCGCTCAATAGGTACGATTGATTGATTGATTGCATAGGGGTAGGGCACGGGCCTGGGAGTCTGAAGGTTTGCTGCCATTTGTCTGCTGCATAGGGTTAGGGCACGGACCAGGGAGTCACAAGGTTTGCTGCCATTTGTCTGCTGCATAGGGTTAGGGCACGGACCAGGGAGTCACAAGGTTTGCTGCCATTTGTCTCATCCCCCTGGCCTGGAATGCCCTCCCTCTGCCCATCCACCAAGCTAGCTCTCTTCCTCCCTTCGGGGCTGAGAGCTCACCTCCTCCAGGAGGCCTTCCCAGACTGAGCCCCCTCCTTCCTCTCCCTCTGGTCCCCCCTCCATCCCCCGATCTTGCCTCCTTCCCTTCCCCACAGCACCTGTATATATGCATATATGTTTGTACATATTTATTACTCTATTTTACTTGCACATATCTATTCTATTTATTTTATTTTGTTAATATGTTTGGTTTTGTTCTCTGTCTACCCCTTCTAGACTGTGAGCCCACTGTTGGGTAGGGACGGTCTCTATATTTTGCCAACTTGTACTTCCCAAGCGCTTAGCACAGTGCTCTGCACACAGTAAGCGCTCAATAAATAAGATTGCTTGATTGATTGCATAGGGTTAGGGCACAGGCCTGGGAGTCACAAGGTTTGCTGCCATTTGTCTGCTGCATAGGGTTAGGGCATGGGCCTGGGAGTCACAAGGTTTGCTACCATTTGTCTGTTGCATAGGGTTAGAGCACGGGCCAGGGAGTCACAAGGCTTGCTGCCATGTGTCTGCTGCATAGGGTTAGGGCACGGGCCTGGGATTCACAAGGTTTGCTGCCATTTGTCTGCTGCATAGGGTTAGGGCACGGGCCAGGGAGTTACAAGGTTTGCTGCCATTTGTCTCATCCTCCTGGCCTGGAATGCCCTCCCTCTGCCCATCCACCAAGCTAGCTCTCTTCCTCCCTTCAGGGCCCTACTGAGAGCTCACCTCCTCCAGGAGGCATTCCCAGATTGAGCCCCCTCCTTCCTCTCCCTCTCGTCCCCCTCTCCATCCCCCCCATCTTGCCTCCATCCCTTCCCCAGCACCTGTATATATGTGTATATGTTTGTACATATTTATTACTCTATTTATTTTACTTGTACATATCTATTCTATTTATTTTATTTTGTTAATATGTTTGGTTTTGTTCTCTGTCTACCCCTTCTAGACTCTGAGCCCACTGTTGGGTAGGGACGGTCTGTATATGTTGCCAACTTGTACTTCCCAAGCACTTAGTACAGTGCTCTGCACACAGTAAGCGCTCAATAAATACGATTTGATTGATTGATTGATTGCATAGGGTTAGGGCACGGGCCTGGGAGTCTGAAGGTTTGCTGCCATTTGTCTGCTGCATAGGGTTAGGGCATGGGCCAGGGAGTCACAAGGTTTGCTACCATTTGTCTGTTGCATAGGGTTAGAGCACGGGCCAGGGAGTCACAAGGTTTGCTGCCATTTGTCTCATCCCCCTGGCCTGGAATGCCCTCCCTTTGCCCATCCACCAAGCTAACTCTCTTCCTCCCTTCGGGGCCCTACTGAAAGCTCACCTCCTCCAGGAGGCCTTCCCAGATTGAGCCCCCTCCTTCCTCTCCCCCTCGTCCCCGTCTCCATCCCCCCCGTCTTGCCTCCGTCCCTTCCCCACAGCACCTGTATATATGTGTATATGTTTGTACATATTTATTACTCTATTTATTTTACTTGTACATATCTATTTATTTTATTTTGTTAATATGTTTGGTTTTGTTCTCTGTCTACCCCTTCTAGACTGTGAGCCCACTGTTGGGTAGGGACTGTCTCTATATGTTGCCAACTTGTACTTCCCAAGTGCTTAGTACAGTGCTCTGCACACAGTAAGCGCTCAATAAATACGATTGATTGTTGATTGCATAGGGATAGGGCACGGGCCTGGGAGTCACAAGGTTTGCTGCCATTTGTCTGCTGCATAGGGTTAGGGCACGGACCAGGGAGTCACAAGGTTTGCTGCCATTTGTCTCGTCCCCCTGGCCTGGAATGCCCTCCCTCTGCCCATCCACCAAGCTAGCTCTCTTCCTCCCTTCGGGGCCCTACTGAGAGCTCACCTCCTCCAGGAGGCCTTCCCAGACTGAGCCCCCTCCTTCCTCTCCCCCTCGCCCCCCTCTCCATCCCCCCGTCTTGCCTCCTTCCCTTCCCCACAGCATCTGTATATATGTATATATGTTTGTACATATTTATTACTCTATTTTACTTGTACATATCTATTCTATTTATTTTATTTTGTTAATATGTTTGGTTTTGTTCTCTTTCTACCCCTTCTAGACTGTGAGCCCACTGTTGGGTAGGGACGGTCTCTATATTTTGCCAACTTGTACTTCCCAAGCGCTTAGTACAGTGCTCGGCACACAGTAAGCGCTCAATAAATACGATCAATTGATTGATTGATTGCATAGGGGTAGGGCACGGGCCTGGGAGTCACAAGGTTTGCTGCCATTTGTCTGCTGCGTAGGGTTAGGGCAGGGGCCAGGAAGTCACAAGGTTTGCTACCATTTGTCTGTTGCATAGGGTTAGGGCACGGGCCAGGGAGTCACAAGGTTTGCTGCCATGTGTCTGCTGCATAGGGTTAGGGCACGGGCCTGGGATTCACAAGGTTTGCTGCCATTTGTCTGCTGCATAGGGTTAGGGCATGGGCCAGGGAGTCACAAGGTTTGCTGCCATTTGTCTCATCCCCCTGGCCTGGAATGCCCTCCCTCTGCCCATCCACCAAGCTAGCTCTCTTCCTCCCTTCGGGGCCCTACTGAGAGCTCGCCTCCTCCAGGAGGCCTTCCCAGACGGAGCCACCTCCTTCCTCTCCCCCTCCTCCCCCCTCCATTCCCCCCGTCTTGCCTCCTTCCCTTCCCCACAGCACCTGTATGCATGTATATATTTTTGTACATATTTATTACTCTATTTATTTTACTTGTACATATCTATTCTATTTATTTTATTTTATTAATATGTATGGTTTTGTTCTCTGTCTACCCCTTCTAGACTGTGAGCTCACTGTTGGATAGGGACTGTCTCTATATGTTGCCAACGGGTACTTCCCAAGCGCTTAGTACAGTGCTCTGCACACAGTAAGCACTCAATAAATACGATTGATTGATTGATTGCATAGGGTTAGGCCACGGGCCAGGGAGTCACAAGGTTTGCTGCCATTTGTCTGCTGCATAGGGTTAGGGCGTGGGCCAGGGAGTCACAAGGTTTGCTGCCATTTGTCTCATCCCCCTGGCCTGGAATGCCCTCCCTCTATAGCTCTCTGCCTCCCTTCAGTGCCCTACTGGGAGCCCACCTCCTCCAGGAGGCCTTCCCCGATTGAGCCCCCTCCTTCCTCTCCCTCTTGTCCCCCTCTCCATCCCCCCATCTTGCCTCCTTCCCTTCCCCACAGCACCTGTATATATGTATATATGTTTGTACATATTTATTACTCTATTTTACTTGTACATACCTATTCTATTTATTTTATTTTGTTAATATGTTTGGTTTTGTTCTCTGTCTACCCCTTCTAGACTGTGAGCCCACTGTTGGGTAGGGACTGTGTCTATATGTTACCAACTTGTACTTCCCATGCGCTTAGTACAGTGCTCGGCACACAGTAAGCGCTCAGTAAATACGATTGATTGATTGATTGCATAGGGGTAGGGCATGGGCCTGGGAGTCACAAAGTTTGCTGCCATTTGTCTGCTGCATAGGGTTAGGGCATGGGCCAGGGAGTCACAAGGTTTGCTGCCATGTGTCTGCTGCATAGGGTTAGGGCACGGGCCTGGGATTCACAAGGTTTGCTGCCATTTGTCTGCTGCATAGGGTTAGGGCACGGGCCTGGGATTCACAAGGTTTGCTGCCATTTGTCTGCTGCATAGGGTTAGGGCATGGGCCAGGGAGTCACAAGGTTTGCTACCATTTGTCTCATCCCCCTGGCCTGGAATGCCCTCCCTCTGCCCATCCACCAAGCTAGCTCTCTTCCTCCCTTCAGGGCCCTACTGAGAGCTCACCTCCTCCAGGAGGCCTTCCCAGACTGAGCCCCCTCCTTCCTCTCCCCCTCGCCCCCCTCTCCATTCCCCCATCTTGCCTCCTTCCCTTCCCCACAGCATCTGTATATATGTTTGTACATATTTATTACTCTATTTATTTTACTTGTACATATCTATTTTATTTATTTTATTTTGTTAATATGTTTGGTTTTGTTCTCTGTCTACCCCTTCCAGACTGTGAGCCCACTGTTGGGTAGGGACGGTCTCTGTATTTTGCCAACTTGTACTTCCCAAGCGCTTAGCACAGTGCTCTGCACACAGTAAGCGCTCAATAAATATGATTGATTGATTGATCGATTGCATAGGGTTAGAGCACAGGCCTGGGAGTCACAAGGTTTGCTGCCATTTGTCTGCTGCATAGGGTTAGGGCACGGGCCAGGGATTCACAAGGTTTGCTACCATTTGTCTGCTGCATAGGGTTAGGGCACGGGCCAGGGAGTCACAAGGTTTGCTGCCATTTGTCTCATCCCCCTGGCCTGGAATGCCCTCCCTCTGCCCATCCACCAAGCTAGCTCTCTTCCTCCCTTCAGGGCCCTACTGAGAGCTCACCTCCTCCAGGAGGCCTTCCCAGACTGAACCCCCTCCTTCCTCTCCCCCTTGTCCCATCTCCATCCCTCCATCTTGCCTCCTTCCCTTCCCCACAGCACCTGTATATATGTATATATGTTTGTACATATTTATTACTCTATTTTATTTGTACATATCTATTCTATTTATTTTATTTTGTTAATATGTTTGGTTTTGTTCTCTGTCTACCCCTTCTAGACTGTGAGCCCACTGTTGGGTAGGGACTGTCTCTATATGTTACCAACTTGTACTTCCCAAGCGCTTAGTACAGTGCTCGGCACACAGTAAGCGCTCAATAAATACGACTGATTGATTGCATAGGGGTAGGGCACGGGCCTGGGAGTCACAAGGTTTGCTGCCATTTGTCTGCTGCATAGGGTTAGGGCATGGGCCAGGGAGTCACAAGGTTTGCTACCATTTGTCTGTTGCATAGGGTTAGGGCACGGGCCAGGGAGTCAGAAGGTTTGCTGCCATGTGTCTGCTGCATAGGGTTAGGGCACGGGCCTGGGAGTCACAAGGTTTGCTACCATTTGTCTGCTGCATAGGGTTAGGGCACAGGCCAGGGAGTTACAAGGTTTGCTGCCATTTGTCTCATCCCCCTGGCCTGGAATGCCCTCCCTCTGCTCATCCACCAAGCTAGCTCTCTTCCTCTCTTCAGGGCCCTACTGAGAGCTCACCTCCTCCAGGAGGCCTTCCCAGACTGAGCCCCCTCCTTCCTCTCCCCCTCTGCATTCCCCCGTCTTGCCTCCTTCCCTTCCCCACAGCATCTGTATATATGTATATATGTTTGTACATATTTATTACTCTATTTATTTTACTTGTACATATCTATTTTATTTATTTTATTTTGTTAATATGTTTGGTTTTGTTCTCTGTCTACCCCTTCCAGACTGTGAGCCCACTGTTGGGTAGGGACAGTCTCTATATTTTGCCAACTTGTACTTCCCAAGCGCTTAGCACAGTGCTCTGCACACAGTAAGCACTCAATAAATATGATTGATTGATTGCATAGGGTTAGAGCACAGGCCTGGGAGTCACAAGGTTTGCTGCCATGTGTCTGCTGCATAGGGTTAGGGCACGGGCCAGGGATTCACAAGGTTGGCTGCCATTTGTCTGCTGCATAGGGTTAGGGCACGGGCCAGGGAGTTACAAGGTTTGCTGCCATTTGTCTCATCCCCCTGGCCTGGAATGCCCTCCCTCTGCCCATCCACCAAGCTAGCTCTCTTCCTCCCTTCAGGGCCCTACTGAGAGCTCACCTCCTCCAGGAGGCCTTCCCAGATTGAGCCCCCTCCTTCCTCTCCCCCTCGTCCCCCTCTCCATCCCCCCATCTTGCCTCCTTCCCTTCCCCACAGCACCTGTATATATGTATATATGTTTGTACATATTTATTACTCTATTTTACTTGCACATATCTATTCTATTTATTTTATTTTGTTAATATGTTTGGTTTTGTTCTCTGTCTACCCCTTCTAGACTGTGAGCCCACTGTTGGGTAGGGACTGTCTCTATATGTTACCAACTTGTACTTCCCAAGCACTTAGTGCAGTGCTCGGCACATAGTAAGCGCTCAATAAATACGATTGATTGATTGATTGCATAGGGGTAGGGCACTGGCCTGGGAGTCACAAGGTTTGCTGCCATTTGTCTGCTGCATAGGGTTAGGGCACGGGCCAGGGAGTCACAAGGTTTGCTGCCATTTGTCTGCTGCATAGGGTTAGGGCACGGGCCAGGGAGTCAGAAGGTTTGCTGCCATTTGTCTACTGCATAGGGTTAGGGCACGGGCCTGAGAGTCACAAGGTTTGCTGCCATTTGTCTGCTGCATAGGGTTAGGGCATGGGCCAGGGAGTCACAAGGTTTGCTACCATTTGTCTGTTGCATAGGGTTAGGGCACGGGCCTGGGATTCACAAGGTTTGCTGCCATTTGTCTGCTGCATAGGGTTAGGGCACGGGCCAGGGAGTTACAAGGTTTGCTGCCATTTGTCTCATCCCCCTGGCCTGGAATGCCCTCTCTTTGCCCATCCACCAAGCTAGCTCTCTTCCTCCCATCGGGGCCCTACTGAGAGCTCACCTCCTCCAGGAGGCCTTCCCAGACTGAGCCCCCTCCTTCCTCTCCCCCTCGCCCCCCTCTCCATCCCCCCGTCTTGCCTCCTTCCCTTCCCCACAGCACCTGTATACATGTGTATATTTTTGTACATATTTATTACTCTATTTTACTTGTACATATCTATTCTATTTATTGTATTTTGTTAATATGTTTGGTTTTGTTCTCTGTCTACCCCTTCTAGACTGTGAGCCCATTGTTGGGTAGGGACGGTCTGTATATGTTGCCAACTTGTACTTCCCAAGCACTTAGTACAGTGCTCTGCACACAGTAAGCGCTCAATAAATACGATTTGATTGACTGACTGATTGCATAGGGTTGGGGCACGGGCCTGGGAGTCACAAGGTTTGCTGCCATTTGTCTGCTGCGTAGGGTTAGGGCACGGGCCAGGGAGTCACAAGGTTTGCTTCAATTTGTCTCATCCCCCTGGCCTGGAATGCCCTCTCTTTGCCCATCCACCAAGCTAGCTCTCTTCCTCCCATCGGGGCCCTACTGAGAGCTCACCTCCTCCAGGAGGCCTTCCCAGACGGAGCCCCCTCCTTCCTCTCCCCCTCACCCCACTCTCCATCCCCCCGTCTTGCCTCCTTCCCTTCCCCACAGCACCTGTATACATGTGTATATTTTTGTACATATTTATTACTCTATTTATTTTACTTGTACATATCTATTCTATTTATTGTATTTTGTTAATATGTTTGGTTTTGTTCTCTGTCTACCCCTTCTAGACTGTGAGCCCACTGTTGGGTAGGGACTGTCTCTATATGTTGCCAGTGGGTATATCCCAAGCGCTTAGTACAGTGCTCGGCACACAGTAAGCGCTCAATAGATACGATTGATTGATTGATTGCATAGGGGTAGGGCACGGGCCTGGGAGTCACAAGGTTTGCTGCCATTTGTCTGCTGCATAGGGTTAGGGCACGGACCAGGGAGTCACAAGGTTTGCTGCCATTTGTCTGCTGCATAGGGTTAGGGCACGGACCAGGGAGTCACAAGGTTTGCTGCCATTTGTCTCATCCCCCTGGCCTGGAATGCCCTCCCTCTGCCCATCCACCAAGCTAGCTCTCTTCCTCCCTTCGGGGCCCTACTGAGAGCTCACCTCCTCCAGGAGGCCTTCCCAGACGGAGCCCCCTCCTTCCTCTCCCCCTCGCCCCCCTCTCCGTTCCCCCGTCTTGCCTCCTTCCCTTCCCCACAGCATCTGTATATATGTATATATGTTTGTACATATTTATTACTCTATTTATTTTTCTTGTATATATCTATTCTATTTATTTTATTTTGTTAATATGTTTGGTTTTGTTCTCTGTCTACCCCTTCTAGACTGTGAGCCCACTGTTGGGTAGGGACGATCTCTATATGTTGCCAACTTGTACTTCCCAAGCGCTTAGTACAGTGCTCTGCACACAGTAAGCACTCAATAAATATGATTGATTGATTGATTGATTGCATAGGGTTAGGGCACGGGCCTGGGAGTCAGAAGGTTTGCTGCCATATGTCTGCTGCGTAGGGTTAGGGCACGGACCAGGGAGTCACAAGGTTTGCTACCATTTGTCTGCTGCATAGGGTTAGGGCACGGGCCAGGGAGTCACAAGGTTTGCTGCCATTTGTCTCATCCCCCTGGCCTGGAATGCCCTCCCTCTGCCCATCCACCAAGCTAGCTCTCTTCCTCCCTTCGGGGCTGAGAGCTCACCTCCTCCAGGAGGCCTTCCCAGACTGAGCCCCCTCCTTCCTCTCCCCCTTGTCCCCCTCTCCATCCCCCGATCTTGCCTCCTTCCCTTCCCCACAGCACCTGTATATATGTATATATGTTTGTACATATTTATTACTCTATTTTACTTGCACATATCTATTCTATTTATTTTATTTTGTTAATATGTTTGGTTTTGTTCTCTGTCTACCCCTTCTAGACTGTGAGCCCACTGTTGGGTAGGGACGGTCTCTATATTTTGCCAACTTGTACTTCCCAAGCGCTTAGCACAGTGCTCTGCACACAGTAAGCGCTCAATAAATATGATTGATTGATTGATTGCATAGGGTTAGGGCACAGGCCTGGGAGTCACAAGGTTTGCTGCCATTTGTCTGCTGCATAGGGTTAGGGCATGGGCCTGGGAGTCACAAGGTTTGCTACCATTTGTCTGTTGCATAGGGTTAGAGCACGGGCCAGGGAGTCACAAGGTTTGCTGCCATGTGTCTGCTGCATAGGGTTAGGGCACGGGCCTGGGATTCACAAGGTTTGCTGCCATTTGTCTGCTGCATAGGGTTAGGGCATGGGCCAGGGAGTCACAAGGTTTGCTGCCATTTGTCTGCTGCATAGGGTTAGGGCACGGGCCAGGGAGTTACAAGGTTTGCTGCCATTTGTCTCATCCCCCTGGCCTGGAATGCCCTCCCTCTGCCCATCCGCCAAGCTAGCTCTCTTCCTCCCTTCAGGGCCCTACTGAGAGCTCACCTGCTCCAGGAGGCCTTCCCGGATTGAGCCCCCTCCTTCCTCTCCCTCTCATCCCCCTCTCCATCCCCCCCAATTTGCCTCCATCCCTTCCCCAGCACCTGTATATATGTGTATATGTTTGTACATATTTATTACTCTATTTATTTTACTTGTACATGTCTATTCTATTTATTTTATTTTGTTAATATGTTTGGTTTTGTTCTCTGTCTACCCCTTCTAGACTGTGAGCCCACTGTTGGGTAGGGACGGTCTGTATATGTTGCCAACTTGTACTTCCCAAGCACTTAGTACAGTGCTCTGCACACAGTAAGCGCTCAATAAATACGATTTGATTGATTGATTGATTGCATAGGGTTAGGGCACGGGCCTGGGAGTCTGAAGGTTTGCTGCCATTTGTCTGCTGCATAGGGTTAGGGCATGGGCCAGGGAGTCACAAGGTTTGCTACCATTTGTCTGTTGCATAGGGTTAGAGCACGGGCCAGGGAGTCACAAGGTTTGCTGCCATTTGTCTCATCCCCCTGGCCTGGAATGCCCTCCCTTTGCCCATCCACGAAGCTAGCTCTCTTCCTCCCATCGGGGCCCTACTGAGAGCTCACCTCCTCCAGGAGGCCTTCCCAGATGGAGCCCCCTCCTTCCTCTCCCCCTCGTCCCCCTCTCCATCCCCCCGTCTTGCCTCCTTCCCTTCCCCACAGCACCTGTATGCATGTATATATTTTTGTACATATTTATTACTCTATTTATTTTACTTGTACATATCTATTCTATTTATTGTATTTTGTTAATATGTTTGGTTTTGTTCTCTGTCTACCCCTTCTAGACTGTGAGCTCACTGTTGGATAGGGACTGTCTCTATATGTTGCCAACGGGTATATCCCAAGCGCTTAGTACAGTGCTCTGCACACAGTAAGCGATCAATAAATACGATTGATTGATTGCATAGGGTTAGGGCACGGGCCTGGGAGTCTGAAGGTTTGCTGCCATTTGTCTGCTGCATAGGGTTAGGACATGGACCAGGGAGTCACAAGGTTTGCTACCATTTGTCTGTTGCATAGGGTTAGGGCATGGGCCAGGGAGTCACAAGGTTTGCTGCCATTTGTCTCATCCCCCTGGCCTGGAATGCCCTCCCTCTATAGCTCTCTGCCTCCCTTCAGGACCCTACTGGGAGCTCACCTCCTCCAGGAGGCCTTCCCCGATTGAGCCCCCTCCTTCCTCTCCCTCTTGTCCCCCTCTCCATCCCCTCATCTTACCTCCTTCCCTTCCCCACAGCACCTGTATATTTGTATATATGTTTGTACATATTTATTACTCTATTTTACTTGTACATATCTATTCTATTTTGTTTTGTTAATATGTTTGGTTTTGTTCTCTGTCTACCCCTTCTAGACTGTGAGCCCACTGTTGGGTAGGGACGGTCTCTATACTTTCCCAACTTGTACTTCCCAAGCGCTTAGCACAGTGCTCTGCACACAGTAAGCGCTCAATAAATATGATTGATTGATTGATTGCATAGGGTTAGGGCACAGGCCTGGGAGTCACAAGGTTTGCTACCATTTGTCTGCTGCATAGGGTTAGGGCACGGGCCAGGGAATCACAAGGTTTGCTGCCATTTGTCTCATCCCCCTGGCCTGGAATGCCCTCCCTCTGCCCATCCACCAAGCTAGCTCTCTTCCTCCCTTCGGGGCCCTACTGAGAGCTCACCTCCTTCAGGAGGCCTTCCCAGACTGAGCCCCGTCCTTCCTCTCCCCCTCGTCCTCCTCTCCATCCCCCCGTCTTGCCTCCTTCCCTACAGCACCTGTATACATGTATATATGTTTGTACATATTTATTACTCTATTTATTTTACTTGTACCTATCTATTTATTTTATTTTGTTAATATGTTTGGTTTTGTTCTCTGTCTACCCCTTCTAGACAGTGAGCCCACTGTTGGGTAGGGACAGTCTCTATATGTTGCCAACTTGTACTTCCCAAGCGCTTAGTACAGTGCTCTGCACACAGTAAGCGCTCAATAAATACGATTGATTGTTGATTGCATAGGGATAGGGCACGGGCCTGGGAGTCACAAGGTTTGCTGCCATTTGTCTGCTGCATAGTGTTAGGGCACGGACCAGGGAGTCACAAGGTTTGCTGCCATTTGTCTCATCCCCCTGGCCTGGAATGCCCTCCCTCTGCCCATCCACCAAGCTAGCTCTCTGCCTCCCTTCAGGGCCCTACTGAGAGCTCACCTCCTCCAGGAGGCCTTCCCAGATTGAGCCCCCTCCTTCCTCTCCCCCTCGTCCCCCTCTCCATCCCCCCATCTTGCCTCCTTCCCTTCCCCACAGCACCTGTATATATGTATATATGTTTGTACATATTTATTACTCTATTTTACTTGTACATACCTATTCTATTTATTTTATTTTGTTAATATGTTTGGTTTTGTTCTCTGTCTACCCCTTCTAGACTGTGAGCCCACTGTTGGGTAGGGACCGTCTCTATATGTTACCAACTTGTACTTCCCAAGTGCTTAGTACAGTGCTCTGCACATAGTAAGCGCTCAATAAATGCGATTGATTGATTGATTGATCGTTAAGCGCTTGCTATATGCCAAGCACTGTTCTAAGCACTGGGGCAGATACAGGTTAATCAGGTTGGACAGAGTCCCTGTCCCACGTGGGGCTCCCACTCTTAATCCCCAGTTTACCGATGAGGGAACTGAGGCCCAGCAAAGTGAAGTGACTTGCCCAAGGTCACACAGCAGACGTGGCGGAGCCGGAATTAGAACCCAAGTCCTTCTAACTCCCCAGGCCCGGGCTTTTCCCGCTATGCCCTGTTGCTTCTCAAACACCAGCTTTGGACCAGGCTGACTCGTCTTTGAGGATAGCCCGGACCGCGTGCCTGCTGGCCTCATTCGTTCAATCATATTTCAGTTGTCTTTATTGAGTGCTTACTGTGTGCAGAGCACTGTACTAAGCGCTTGGGGAAATACACCATGCCCGTATTAGAAGTGGGCCTGACTGGCATAGGAAAGACCTCCAATTCAATCAGTCGGTCAATCCATCAGTGGTATTTATCAATTCATTCATTCAATCATACTTATTGAGCACTTACCGTGTACAAAGCACTGTACTGAGTGCTTGGGAGAGTACAGTAGAACAACAAACAGACACATTTGTGCCCACAACAAGGGCACAGTCTAGAGGGGGAGAAAGACATTAATATAAATAAATAGATAAATTACAGATAAATTACAGGTATATATATATATATATATACATATATATATATATATATACACTATATATTTGTGCTGCGGGGCTGGGTGGGAGGATGAATGAAGGAGCAAGTAAGAGCGGCGCAGAAAGGAGTGGGAGGAGAGGAGGGTTTAGTCAGGGAAGGCTTCTTGGAGGTGTCTTCAGTAAGGTTTTGAAGTGGGGGAGAGCAATTATCTGTCTGATACGAGGAGGGAGGGCGTTCCAGGCCAGGGGTAGGATGTGGACGAGAGGTCGGCGGCGAGACAGGCGGGATGGAGGTACAGTGAGAAGGTTAGCATTAGAGCATTATTGAGTGCTTACAGTGTGAAGAGCACTGTACTAAGCACTTGGGACAATACAATTCCTCCGAGGTGGAAATGTGCGGCCCCCACTCCCCCCACCCGGCCCTCAGGCTGCATTTTCCTCTTACCCACCAGCCCACGCACGCTAGCAAACCCAGCCGGCCTCTTCCTGCCTCTGGAATCATTTATTCCCTCTCCCCCCAGCCCTGCTTCCTTTCTCTCCAGCCACATGTGCCCCTTTCCTGCAGGCACCTGGAGAGAGAATGGAAGGAAACTTATGGTGGTGTCAGTCTCCCCTGCAGATGAACGACCCCTTGGGTCTCCATCCCATAGGGGTATTGGAGAGTTGGGCACTGCCCCGAGAGGCAGAGCAAGCGGCCAGGGTGGGGTGCAGGATTGCCAGCCCCACCTCGGGGACACAGCTCTGACGGCGACTGGTTGTTTGTCCTCCGGAAGCCGCAGCAGCCGCCCGGTGTCCTTAGGAGACTCCGCGATGGAAATTCCAGGGGCCTGAGTTCTCCCCCTCCGGATCCGGTTCCCGCAGGAAGGCCGGGCCCCGCGCGCTGCCTTTATCCGGCTGTTCCGGGAAGAAGGGTCCGGATGGGAGTTTCTCCTCCCCGGTCCACCCCACTCCCTCCCTCCCGGTGCCTCATCCGTTGCCGGGGCCCCTCCCGTCACAGAGCTGCGAGGAAATCGAGGAAATCTTGGCTTCCCACGGTCCAGCTGGTCTGGGGCCTGGAGCCCGGCTTCCTCCTGCTGCTCCTGGGCTAGCAATCCCTCCACCATCCCCTGGGCTGATCTGTGACCCTCAGCTTCCCGAATTCCAGGGGCCAAGGGTGCCTTTGGTTCAGATTCGGCCAGGAGCCCACCCATCTTCCTCCTCCAGGAGGCCTTCCCAGACTGAGCCCCTTCCTTCCTCTCCCCCTCGTCTCCCTCTCCATCCCCCCCATCTTACCTCCTTCCCTTCCCCACAGCACCTGTATATATGTATATATGTTTGTACATATTTATTACTCTATTTATTTTACTTGTACATATCTATTCTATTTATTTTATTTTGTTAGTGTGTTTGGTTTTGTTCTCTGTCTCCCCCTTTTAGACTGTGAGCCCACTATTAGGTAGGGACCGTCTCTATATGTTGCCAACTTGTACTTCCCAAGCGCTTAATACAGTGCTCTGCACACAGTAAGCGCTCAATAAATACGATTGATGATGATGATGATGATGATCTTCACATCCCCTAGGGAAGGGTCACCAGGCCACCTCCATCTTTACCTCCCTTTCTCCCCTCCCCTCCCCTATCCAGCTTTGATTTAATAATGATGGCATTTATTATGCGCTTACTATGTGCAAAGCACCGTTGTAAGTGCTGGGGAGGTTACAAGGTGATAGGGTTGTACCACGGGGGGCTCACAGTCTTAATCCCTATTTTACAACTGAGGGAGTTGAGGCCCAGAGAAGTGAAGCGACTTGGCCAAAGTCACACAGCTGACAGCTGGCAGAGCCGGGGTTTGAAACTGTGACCTCTGACTCCAAAGCCCGGGCTCTTTCCACTGAGCCACGCTGCTTCTCCTGTTCTTTGATCAGAGTGGTCGGCTTGGCTCAGAGCAGGGCAGCGGCCTGGAGAACTGTGAGGAGGGGCCTTGTACCTCCCCAGCGCTTAGAACAGTGCTTTGCACATAGTCAGCGCTTAATAAATGCCATTATTATTATTATAGGGGCCGGTGGGGAGAGGAAGAGGGTCTCACAGTCACCGCTCCGGCTCCAAGACGCCGGCATGGGGCTGGACGGAGAAAGCCCCCTCTGTCATCGTGGTATTTATTGAGCTTGGCGTAGAGGATAGAGCACAGGCCTGGAATTCATTCATTGATTCAGTCGTATTTATTGAGCGCTTACTGTGTGCAGAGCACTGTACTAAGCGCTCGGGAGCTACAAATCGGCAGCATATAGAGAAGGTCCCTACCCAGCAACGGGCTCACAGTTTAGAAGGGGGAGGCAGACAACAAAACAAAACAGATAGGTGTCAATACCATCAGAATTAATAGAATTATAGCCATACACACATCATTAATAAAATAAATATAGTAAATATGTACAAATAAAATAAACAGGGTAATAAATATATTCAGATATATACAAGTGCTGTGGGGAGGGGAAGGGGGGAGGGCGGGGGGGGCAATGGGGAGGAGGAGGAGAGTAAAAAGGAGGGGCTCAGTGTGGGAAGGCCTCCTGGAGGAGGTGAGCTCTCAGTAGGGCTTTGAAGGGAGGAAGAGAGCTAGCTTGGCGGATGGGCGGAAGGAGGGCATTCCGGGCCAGGGGGATGACGTGGGCCGGGGGTCGACCATGGGACAGGCGAGAACGAGGCCCAGTGAGGAGGTGAGCGGCAGAGGCGTGGAGGTTGCGGGCTGGGCTGGAGAAGGAGATACAAGTCTGTAGAAGGAAATAGAAGTCAGGAGGTCATGGGTTCTAATCTCAGCTCCACCACTTGTCTACTGGGTGAACTTGGGCAAGTCACTTCCTCTGTGCCTCAGTTACCTCATCTGTAAAACAGGGATCGAGATGTGAGCCCCACATGGGACAGGGACTGTGTTGAACCCAATTCGCTTATATGCGCCCCAGCACTTAGTACAGCGCCTGGAACATAGTATTCATTCATTCATTCATATTTATTGAGCGCTTACTGTGTGCAGAGCACTGTACTAAGCGCTTGGGAAGTACAAGTTGGCAACATGTAGAGACGGTCCCTACCCATCAACGGCCTCACAGTCTAAAAGGGGGAGACAGACAACAAAACAAAACATATTAACAAAATAAAATAAATGGAATAGTAAATATGTACAAGTAAAATAGAGTAATAAATATGGACAAACATTCATTCAATCGTATTTACTGAGCGGTTACTGTGTGCAGAGCACTGTACTAAGCGCTTGGGAAGTACAAATTGGCAACATATAGAAACGGTCCCTACCCAACAACGGCCTCACAGTCTAAAAGGGGGAGACAGACAACAAAACAAACCATATTAACAAAATAAAATAAATGGAATAGTAAATATGTACAAGTAAAATAGAGTAATAAATGTGGACAAACATTCATTCAATTCATTCAATTGTATTTACCGAGCACTTCCTTTGTGCAGAGCACTGTACTAAGCTCTTGGGAAGTACAAGTTGGCAACATATAGAGACGGTCCCTACCCAACAGTGGGCGTACAGTCTAGAAGGGGGAGACAGACAACAAAACATATTAACAAAATAAAATAAATGGAATAGTAAATACGTACAAGTAAAATAGAATAATAAATATGTACAAACATTCATTCAGTTCATTCAGTTGTATTTACCGAGCGCTTACTGTGTGCAGAGCACTGTACTAAGCGCTTGGGAAGTACAAGTTGGCAACATATAGAAACGGTCCCTACCCAACAACGGCCTCACAGTCTAAAAGGGGGAGACAGACAACAAAACAAACCATATTAACAAAATAAAATAAATGGAATAGTAAATATGTACAAGTAAAATAGAGTAATAAATGTGGACAAACATTCATTCAATCGTATTTACTGAACGCTTACTGTGTGCAGAGCACTGTACTAAGCGCTTGGGAAGTACAAGTTGGCAACATATAGAGACGGTCCCTACCCAACAACGGCCTCACAGTCTAAAAGGGGTAGACAGACAACAAAACAAATCATATTAACAAAATAAAATAAATGGAATAGTAAATATGTACAAGTAAAATAGAGTAATAAATATGTACAAACATTCATTCAATTCATTCAATCGTATTTACCGAGTGCTTACTGTGTGCAGAGCACTGTACTAAGCGCTTGGGAAGTACAAGTTGGCAACATATAGAGACGGTCCCTACCCAACAGTGGTACAACAACGCTTAGTACAGTGCTCTGCACACAGTAAGCGCTCAATAAATACGATTGAATGAATGAATAATGGATAAGGGGAGTGCTTAACAAAGACCATCATTATAATTATTGAGCACTTACTATGTGCAGAGCACCGTACTAAGCCCTGGGGAGAGCCCAATAAAGCAGAGTTGGCAGACAGGTTCCCTGCCCACAGTGAGCTTACAGTCTAGAGTGGGAGACCGACGCGAACATAAATAAATAAGGAATACCATTGCTCACGTGCCCCGATCCCTTCCAGTTGGAGACGGAGATCCAGCGGGTGTCCGAGGCCTACGAGCACCTGGTGAAGTCGTCGTCCAAGCGGGAGGCCCTTGAGAAGGCCATGAGGAACAAGCTGGAGGGGGAGATCCGGAGGCTGCACGATTTCAACCGGGACCTCAGAGGTGACCGCGGATGGCGGCCTTGCGGGGGGCCGGAGAAGTGGGGGCTCAAGCCAGACGGCTGTGGGGAGGGTGGTCTCTGTGCCTCAGTTTCCTCATCTATAAAATGAGGGATACCGGGACTCTCCCCCTCTCCATCCCCCCCCCACCGCCTTACCTCCTTCCCTTCCCCACAGCACCTGTATATATGTATATATGTTTGTACATATTTATTACTCCATTTATTTTACTTATACATATCTATTCATTTTATAGAGCTCTCCTGTATGTCACTGTATGTCATTATGGGACTGTCTCTATATGTTGCCGACTTGTACTTCCCAAGCGCTTAGTACAGTGCTCTGCACACAGTAAGCGCTCAATAAATATGATTGATTGATGATTGATTAAGACTGTGAGCCCCATGTGGGACAACCTGATTACCCTGTATCTACCCCAGAATGTTTGGCACATAGCGCTTAACAAATACCATCCTCATTATTATTATTATCAGAGTAGGCTGGCTATTGTCCCTGGGGGAAGCGGAACAGCCGGCTGGGCGGTAAGATGGTTTAACAAATCTGTTGTATTGAGCTCTCCCAAGCACTTGGTAGAGTGCTGTGCATACAGTAAGCGCTCAGTAAATACCACTGATAATAATAATAATAATAATATTAATAATAATAATGGTGGCATTTGTTAAGCGCTTACTATGTGCAAAGCACTGTTCTAAGCACTGGGGGGATACAATGGGATCAAGTTGTCCCATGTGGGGCTCACAGTCGTAATCCTCATTTTACAGATGAGGTAACTGAGGCTCAGACAAGTTAAGTGACTTGCCCAAGGTCACACAGCAGACATGTGACAGAGCCAGGATTCGAACCCATGACCTCCGACTCCAAAGCCCGGACTCTTTCCACTGAGCCACACTGCTGCACGCTGCTGCACGCTGCTCCTGATGAGGAGAAGCAGCGTGGCTCAGTGGAAAGAGCCCGGGCTTTGGAGTCAGAGGTCATGGGTTCGTATCCCGGCTTCGCCACACGTCTGTTGTGTGACATTGGGCAAGTCACTTAACTTCTCTGTGCCTCAGTTACCTCGTCTGTAAAATGGGGATTAAGACTGTGAGCCCCTCCGTAGGACAACCTGATCATCTTGTAACCTCCCCAGCTCTTAGAACAGTGCTTTGCACATAGTAAGCGCTTAATAAATGCCACCATTATTATTATTATGATGATGACGGTCCTCGGGGAAGCAGGGATGGAGAGGCTTGGAGGGGGCAGGCCAGTTCAGTAAATACCATTGATGATGATGGTGCAGAGTCGGGGGGGCATTCATTCATTCATTCAATCGTATTTATTGAGCGCTTACTGTGCGCAGAGCACTGTACTAAGCACTTGGGAAGTACAAGTCGGCAACATATAGAGACGGTCTCTACCCAACAGCGGGCTCACAGTCTAGAAGGGGGAGACGGACAACAAAACATGTGGACAGGTGTCAAGTCGTCAGAACAAATAAAGCTAAGATATGGACCTTTAGACTGTGAGCCCACTGTTGGGTAGGGACTGTCTCTATATGTTGCCAACTTGTACTTCCCAAGCGCTTAGTCCAGTGCTCTGCACACAGTAAGCACTCAATAAATACGATTGATGATGATGATGATATGGAACGCTTCACGAATTTGCGTGGGAGCAGGACAGCGTAGGGGCAGAGTGGTCCCCGGGGGAATCAGAGCAGGCTGCTGGGAGGAGGCGGTGAGGGTTGTGGGGGGCGCCCCTGGCCAGGCAGCTTGGCTTGGGAATGGTGGGGTATCCCCGTGCTGACGTCTCCTCCTTCCCCTCACCATCCACAGAGCGTATGGAGACGGCCAACAAACAGCTGGCGGAGAAGGACTCGGAGGGCTGTCAGGACAACCGCAAGACCATTTCTCAGCTCTTCGCCCAGAGTGAGTCGCCGTGCGCCACCTGATGCGGGCTTCCGTTCACAGGGCGGGGTGGCATTTATCATTATTATTATTATTATTATTATGGTATTTATTAAGCGCTGACTACGTGCCAAGCACTGTTCTAAGCACTGGGGTAGATACAAGGTAATGAGGTTGTCCCACATGAGGCTCACAGTCTTTTTTTTTTTTAATGGCACTTATTAAGCGCTTACTATGTGCAAGGCACTGTTCTAAGCGCTGGGGTAGATACAAGGTAATCAGGTTGTCCCACCTGAGGCTCACAGTCTTCATTCCCATTTTACAGAGGAGGTAATTGAAGCAACAGAGAAGTTAAGCGACTTGCCCAAGGTCACCCAGCAGACAAGTGGCAGAGTTGGGATTAGAACTCATGTCCTCTGACTCCCAAGCCCGTGCTCCTGCCATTAGGCCGTGTATTGTACTCTTCCAAGCACTTAGTACAGTGCTCTGCACACAGTAAAGAACTCAATAAACACCACTGGTTGATACAAGATTATACAAGCCTAAACACACACGAACATTCATTTTCATTCAGTTGTCCCGCTTGAGGCCCGGTCCCCCCACCCCCCGGGCACCAAATCTGGGCTTCCTCCACATCCTACCTCTTCCGCCCTCATCCTGGGCGACCCCAGGTAAACCCCTCACCCTGTCTGGGCTGGTAAAGCTGCTCTAAGAAGGCTTGAGGCTCTTCCAGCCCAAGGGAGATTGGTCTCATGAGTAATAATAATAATAATGATGGTATTTGTTAAGCACTTACTATGTGCAAAGCACTGTTTTAAGCGCTTGGGGGATACAAGGTGATCAGGTTGTCCCACGTGGGGCTCACAGTCTTAATCCCCATTTTACAGAGGAGGTAACTGAGGCACAGAGAAGTTAAGTGGCTTGTCCAAGGTCTACACAGCTAAGTGGCAGAGTAAGGAGTAAGGAATTGGGAGCTTAGTACTTAATCAATCAATCGTACTTATTGAGCGCTTACTGTGTGCAGAGCACTGTAGTAAGCACTTGGGGGATACAAGGTGCTCAGGTTGTCCCACGT
The DNA here is from genome assembly GCF_015852505.1 of Tachyglossus aculeatus. NCBI lineage: Eukaryota > Metazoa > Chordata > Mammalia > Monotremata > Tachyglossidae > Tachyglossus > Tachyglossus aculeatus. The sequence continues at coordinate 13,795,242 of NC_052071.1, forward strand.
GGGGCTCACAGTCTTAATCCCCATTTTGCAGAGGAGGTAACTGAGGCACAGAGAAGTTAAGTGGCTTGTCCAAGGTCTACACAGCTAAGTGGCAGAGTAAGGAGTAAGGAATTGGGAGCTTAGTACTTAATCAATCAAGTGTATTTATTGAGCGCTTACTGTGTGCAGAGCACTGCACTAAGCACTTGGGGGATACAAGGTGATCAGGTTGTCCCACGTGGGGCTCACAGTCTTAATCCCCATTTTACAGATGAGGAGGTAACTGAGGCACAGAGAAGTTAAGTGGCTTGTCATTAGCTCACAGTCTAATGCCCAAGCGCTTAGTCCAGTGCTCTGCACACAGTAAGCGCTCAATAAATACGATTGAATGAATGAATGAACTTAGATCATTCCCTTTTAGACTGTGAGCCCACTGTTGGGTAGGGACTGTCTCTATATGTTGCCAACTTGGACTTCCCAAACGCTTAGTCCAGTGCTCTGCACACAGTAAGCGCTCAATCAATACGATTGAATGAATGAATGAGCTTAGACCATTCCCTTCTAGACTGTGAAACCACTGTTGGGTAGGGACTGTCTCTAAATGTTGCCAACTTGGACTTCCCAAGTGCTTAGTCCAGTGCTCTGCACACAGTAAGCGCTTAATAAATACGATTGAATGAATGAATGAGCTTAGATCATTCCCTTTTAGACTGTGAGCCGACTGTTAGGTAGGGACTGGCTCTATATGTTGCCAACTTGTACTTCCCAAGCGCTTAGTCCAGTGCTCTGCACACAGTAAGCGCTCAATAAATACGATTGATTGATTGATTGATTGATTCCCTTCCTCCCATCGCCCCTGTGGCTGGTAAGGAGGTGATTAAGAGCCCCGGGCCAGTGTGAGGGGGTGATTGACAGCCCGGGCCATTTAGGATGTTGCAAAGGGTCAAAGAGCAGGTGCAGTGAAGCTGGTGTCGGGGGAGGGGGATTGGTGGGCGCTCCCCTTAAAGAGAGTTCTCATTGTCCCTGAAGTGAATTAATCCTCTTGATGGTTGCTAACAAACTCCACCCAGCTAGACAATGCCTAATTCTCTCCCACTGCGGTCATAAAACCCAGCCATAAAGCACCGAGGCTGGGGGTGGGGTGGGGGGGGGGGTGGAGAGCTGGAAAAGATGCCAGCCATCAATCAATCAATCGTATTTATTGAGCCCTTACTGTGTGCAGAGCACTGGACTAAGCGCTTGGGAAGTACAAGTTGGCAACCTATAGAGACAGTCCCTACCCAACAGTGGGCTCACAGTCGAAAAGACTGTGGATACAAGACTGCCGTGGATACAAGCAAATCAGGTTGGACGCCGTCCCTGCCCCGCAAGGGGCTCAGAGTCTCAACCTGCATTTTACAGATGAGGTAACTGAGGCCCAGAGAAGGGAAGTGACTTGCTCAAGGCCACACAGCGGACAAGTGGGATTAGAACCCATGACCTTTTGACTCTCTGGCCTGTGCACTACGCTATGTTGGGCCCATTTTACTGCATGGGGGCTTGCTGGGAGCCAAATTCCCTTCCCACCTGCTCTCTGCTTGGCTGCTTCTCCTGCTCCTCCTTCTCCTCCCTCCTTTTCCCTCCTCCTCTTCCTCCCTCCATCCTGCTCCTCCTCTTCCTCCTCCCCCCTTAGATTCAGAGCCGTCTGGACTAAGTTCAGCCGGGCTATATTCCGGTGTCCGGCTCGCTCTGCTCAGCATCTGGCCCCTTTCCCGAGGAATGAGCTTGGGCGCTGCTTCCCGGTTCTGCCTCGGACCGCGGGAATCTCCAAGAGGAGGAACAAGCCAAGGAAACAAAGGAGGAGAGGGGAAGGGAGGGGATCGTTGCCAACTTGTACTTCCCAAGCGCTTAGTCCAGTGCTCTGCACACAGTAAGCGCTCAATAAATACGATTGATGTTGATGATGATGATGATCGGACCTTGTGGGCAGTTCTCTGGGCCTCCCCTGAAGGTCTTGAGGGTTGGAAGTTGTGCCCGAAGGGGTTGTGAGGGGAGATGGAGTCAGGGTCTGAGGAGCGGAGAGGAAAGTGACGTCCTCCAGAGGTCCTAACCTGGCCTGGAGTTCCAAGACCTAAAGCCCCATCATTCATCATCAATCATCATCATCAGTCGTATTTATTGAGCGCTTACTATGTGCAGAGCACTGTACTAAGTGCTTGGGAAGTACAAATTGGCAACATATAGAGACGGTCCCTACCCAACAGTGGGCTCACAGTCTAAAAGGGGGACTTTCATTCATTCATTCAATCGTATTTATTGAGTGCTTACCGTGTGCAGAGCGCCGTACTAAGCACCGGCCTTCAAGTTTGTGTTCCACCCCCGTTCTCTGCTGGTCTTCATTTGAAGACAACTCAGAGGGGCTCACGCTGCCCCTTGTCTCTTTACAGAGGTATCCCTGGGTGGGCACACAGAGGTGTGTGTGTGTGTGTTTTGTTAAATACTAGGTGCCAAGCACTGCAGTAAGCGCCCGGGTAGTTTTGGACCCAGTCCCTGTCCCAACTGGGACTCACAGGATAAGTAGGAGGGAGAACAGGTATTGGATCCCCGTTTGCCAAATGGAGAAACTGAGGCCCAGATAAGTGAAGTGACCTGCTCAATGTCACTTAGCAGAGCTGGAATTAGAACCCAGGTCCTCTGACTCCAAGGCCTGGGCTCTGTCCCCTAAGTCACATCAGGGGGTGTGCATATACGCCCTTCATATATTCATTCATTCAGTCATATTTATTGAGCCCTTACTGTGTGCAAAGCACTATACTAAGCACTTGGGAAAGTACAATATAACAATAAACAGACATTCATTCATTCATTCAGTCGTTTTTATTGAGGGCTTTCTGTATGCAAAGCACTGTACTAAGCACTTGGGAGAGTACAATAAAACAATAACAGACATTCTTTCATTCAGTCTTATTAATGAGCTCTTACTGTGTGCAAAGCACTGTACTAAGCACTTGGGAGAATATACTATAACAACAATCAGGCATTCATTCATTCATTCAGTCAAATTTATTGAGTGCTTACTGTGTGCAAAGCACTGAACTAAGCACTTGGGAAAGTACAGTATAACAATAAACACATGCACTCATTCAGTCGTTTTTATTGAGCACTTTCTGCATGCAAAGCACTGTACTAAGCACTTGGGAGAGTACAATATAATGATAACAAACATTCTTTCATTCAGTCTTATTTATTGAGGGCTTACTGTGTGCAAAGCACTGTACTAAGCACTTGGGAGAATATACTATAACAAACAGGCATTCAATCAATCAATCAATCGTATTTATTGAGCTCTTACTGTGCATTCATTCATTCAGTCGAATTTATTGAATGCTTGCTGTGTGCAAAGCGCTGTACTAAGCACTTGGGAGAATATACTATACCAACAAACAGGCATTCATTCACTCAGTCGAATTTATTGAATGCTTACTGTGTGCAAAGCACTGTACTAAGCACTTGGGAAAGTACAATATAACAATAAACAGACATTCATTCCTTCAGTTGTTTTTATTGAGCACTTTCTGCATGCAAAGCACTGTACTAAGCACTTGGGAGAGTACAATATAACAATAACAGACATTCTTTCATTCAGTCTTATTTATTGAGCGCTTACTGTGTGCAAAGCACTGTACTAAGCACTTGGGAGAATATACTATAACAACAAACAGGCATTCAAGCATTCATTCAGTTGAATTTATTGAATGCTTACTGTGTGCAAAGCACTGAACTAAGCACTTGGGAAAGTCCAGTATAACAATAAACACATTCATTCATTCAGTCGTTTTTATTGAGCACTTTCTGCATGCAAAGCACTGTACTAAGCACTTGGTAGAGTACAATATAACAATAACAGACATTCTTTCATTCAGTCTTATTTATTGAGCGCTTACTGTATGCAAAGCACTGTACTAAGCACTTGGGAGACTATACTAGAACAACAAACAGGCATTCATCCATTCAGTCGAATTTACTGACTGCTTACTGTGTGCAAAGTACTGTACTAAGCACTTGGGAAAGTACAGTATAACAATAAACAGGCATTCATTCACCCAGTCGTATTTATTGAATGCTTACTGTGTGCAGAGCACTGTACTAAGTGCTTAGGAGATCAGGCGCATTCCCTGTCCACAATGAGCACCTGTTGGCCCATAAAGCGGTCGTGTGGACTTGGAGCCCCCGTGGCCGGTCCGGTCCGAGTGAAGGTCTCCCCCGCCCCCCTTTTCCTCCCTCCCTCCGTCCCCGGCAGACAAAGAGACCCAGCGGGAGAAGGAGAAGCTGGAGATTGAGCTGGCGGCCATCCGCTCCACCACCGAGGACCAGCGGCGGCACATCGAGATCCGAGACCAGGCCCTGAACAACGCCCAGGCCAAGGTGGTGAAGCTGGAGGAAGAGGTAACGGGTAGGGCCTTGGCCAGCGGTGGGTGGCGCCTGGATCAATCAATCAATCAATCATATTTATTGAGCGCTTACTGTGTGCAGAGCACTGTACTAAGCTCTTGGGAAGTACAAGTTGACAACAAATAGAGCCGGTCCCTACCCAACAGTGGGCGATGGGGCCGGCCGGCCTGGGAGCTGTGGGTCGTGGGTGGAGGTCCCCACGGGTTTCCCTGACAGGGTGGGCTCCTGCTTGGCTGAATAATAATGGTAATAAGAATAATCAAAATGATGGAATTTGTTAAGCGCTTACTGTGCGTCAAGCACTGTTCTAAGTGTGGGGGAAGCTACAAGGTCATCAGGTTGGATCCAGTCCCTGTCCCTCATGAGGCTCACAGTCTGAATTCCCATTTTAAAGACGAGGGAACTGAGGCACAGAGACTTGCTCAAGGCCCCATGCAGACAAGTGGCAAGGTCGGGATTAAAACGCAGGGCCTTCTGATGCCCAGGCCCGGGCTCTGTCCCCTAGGCTTTACTGCTTCCTTTTTCAGTCAATCAATTGGTGGTATTTATTGAGCGGTTACCATGTGCAGGACTCTTCTTCTGGGTCTGTCGTCAGCCCCCTCTCCCCGCTTATATTCTCAGATGATCCCCCGGATCAGTCAATCGTATTTATTGAGCGCTTACTGTGTGCAGAGCACTGTTGGTCCCGGACCCCCAAGGGACAGGGACCAACCCTATTCCCACCCGGCTATTCTTTCCCATCCCTCCCAGGTTGGCACCTGGAGAGTTTCCCGTACTCTGCCAGTCTCGGCTACGGGAGGGAGAGTCACCCATTCCATCCCTAGCCTGACAGGTGGCTAGCGAGCGGAAGACAATCTGCTCCAAGTCAAAACTCACCCGTGCGGCGGCACGGGAGAGAGTCGAGGGCGGAGACTCAGGTGTAGGAGGGAATGGTAAACCACTTCTGGATTTTTACCAAGAAAACTCGGTGGATACGCTACCAGAACGATTGCAGATGGAAGCGGGACGTTCTGGGAAAGATGTGTCCATGGAGTCGCTACCGCTCGGAGACCATTCGACAGCATAAGACAAGACAGTTCTTTCCCAGCGCTTAGTACAGTGCCGTGCCCACAGTATAAATCAGTATAAATCATAAATCTCACCACTGGGAGAATGCAGCAATAAAACGGGTAGACACAAATGCTGTCCTGGCAGAGCTGACAGCCTCTTCCCCCTCCCTCTCCTTTCTCTCCTCCCCTCCTCTCTCGCCATCTTCTCCCTCCTTTTCCTGTATATGTTTGTCCATATTTATTACTCTATTCATTTATTTTACTTGTACCTATCTATTCTATTTATTTTATTTTGTTAGTATGGTTGGTTTTGTTCTCTGTCTCCCCCTTCTAGACTGTGAGCCCACTGTTGGGTAGGGACTGTCTCTATATGTTGCCAACTTGTACTTCCCAACGCTTAGTACAGTGCTCTGCACACAATAAGCGCTCAATAATTGATTGATTGATTCTCTTCCCTCTTCCCCTCCTCCTCCTTCTCCGTCTCCTCACCCCTGCTCCTCCTCCATTTCCTTCGGCCTCGGCTGCTGCTGCTCTTTCCGGCCGAGTCTTCCTGGGGTTCCCGTCTGTTAGTAATTTTCTAGCGGCGAAGGACGGATTCCTGCCTTCTCCCCACCGGAGCCAGTGGGGAGGGGCTTCATCTTAATGGGCTCCGGCATCAAGCCCAGCTTGCTAATAGGGGGATAAAGTTACCAAATTGCTTCAGCACGGACCCCAGAGAAGAGACCCGAGGGGGATTCTGGCTGCAGCTGGATTCGTTCATTCATTCGGTTCATCCCACCGTATATATTCAGTGCTTACTGTGTGCAGAGCGCTGTACTATCCTCTCCTGGGAGAGTACAGCGTAACAAATCTAACAGAAACATCCCCCATCCACGAGTTTACAGTCTAGAAATTGGATCAGAACACGGGCGGAGGGGTCTTCTTGGGGGATGGCGTCTCCCCTCATCTGAGTGTATGGTGCCGTGGGGAGGTGAGGTGAACATCGGGGATATTGGGGAACCCCCACATCCTCCGGGAAGATGCCCCAGAAGAGGCAGAATCGTGGAGCTTCTGGGCCGATCGGGAGCCAGCAGGCCCCGGGGGTCTTGGGGTCAGGAAATACGTAAACGTATAAAAATATGTTTATTATTTATTATTTATTAATTTCATTTGTACATATTTATTCTATTTATTTTATTTTGTTGATATGTTTTGTTCTGTTCTCTGTCTCCCCCTTCTAGACTGAGCCCACTGTTGGGTAGGGACCGTCTCTATATATTGCCAACTTGTGCTTCCCAAGCGCTTAGTACAGTGCTCTGCACACAGTAAGCGCTCAATAAATACGATTGAATGAAAGGACACCGGGGGCTGGGCTGGACGCTCTCGCGAATGAGAGAAGGGACCCAGTTGGCCGTGGGGACAGGAACAGTTGTGTGTGGGGGGGTGTTTGTGTGGTGGTGATGGAGTCTGATGAGACTAAGAGGAGGACTGTGGCTCTGAAGAATATCTAGGTGTGACCGTGGTTTGTACAGGAGAAGTTGTGTGGTGTTGTGGTGGTGTTTATTTATTTTAATCAATCAATCAATTGTATTTATTGAGCGCTTGTTGTGTGCAGAGCACTGTACTAAGCGCTTGGGAAGTACAAGTTGGCAACATATAGAGACAGTCCCTACCCAGCAGTGGGCTCACAGTCTAAAAAGGGGGAGACAGAGAACAAAACCAAATTTTACTTGTACATATCTATTCTATTTATTTTGTTTTGTTAATATGTTTTGTTCTCTGTCTCCCCCTTCTAGATTGTGAGCCCACTGTTGGGTAGGGACCGTCTCTATGTGTTGACAACTTGTACTTCCCAAGCGCTTAGTACAGTGCTCTGCACACAGTAAGCGCTCAATAAATTTGATTGATTGTAGGTAGAGTGTGGAGCTGGGAGTCTGAAGGTCGTGGATTCTAATCCTGGCTCCGCCACTTCATTCATTCATTCAATCGATCGTATTTATTGAGCGCTTACTGTGTGCAGAGCACTGGACTAAGCGCTTGGGAAGTACAAGTTGGCAACATATAGAGACGGTCCCTACCCAACAATGGGCTCACACTTCACTGTGTGACCTTGGACAAGTCGTTTCACTTCTCTAGGCCCCAGTTCCTTTATCTGTAAAATGGGGATCGAGACTGTGAGCCCCATTTGGGACGGGGACTGTGTCCAACCTGATTTGCTTGTATCCACCCCAGCGCTTAGTACGGTGCCTGGCACATAGTAAGCACTTTCTAGACGGTGAGCCCGTTGTTGGGTAGGGATTGTTTCTGTCTGTTTCCGAATTGTACTTTCCAAGCGCTTAGTACAGTACTGTGCACACAGCAAGCACTCAAAAAATACAATTGAATGAATGATTGAACTTAACAAATACCACGATTATCACCCCTCTAGACTGTGAGCTCTTTGTGGGCAGGGAATGGATCTGTTTTGTTGTACTCTCCCAAGCGCTTAGTACAGTGCTCTGCACACAGTAAGCACTCGATAAATACGATTGAATGACTGACTGATTGAGAGTCGTTGGCCGCAGCCCCGCGGGGGGACCCTACTGGGCAGTCTAGGCTCCATACGTCCAGCCCGGGTTCAGGCTAGCAGAGAGGAGGGAATGTGACTGTTCTGTTATACTCTCCCAAGCGCTTACTACAGTGTTCTGCGCATGGTAAGTGCTCAATAAATATGATTGACCGCCCGAGGAGCTTACCCTAGAGGCCTCGTTAGCCAGGAACAGGGGGACGATGCAGCCACCGTTAGCTGGACCAGCTTGGGGGGCTACTCTGCCCCTACAGTCGTAGGGCCAGGGAGGGCCGGTGGTCAGTGGTGGTTGCCTGTTTCGGGTTAAATTGTCAGGCCGCCCCCCAGCCTCCCCTGCTCTGTGGAAAGCGCCACTGGTGGGCTTGCTCCCTTGCTGGCCGGCTTGGGAGTCCCGCAGGTGGTGGGCTGGGCCTGGGTGAGATTCCCGCTTCAGGGGGTAACGTCAGTCAGTCGTATTTTTTGAGCGCTTACTGTGTGCAGAGCACTGTACTAAGCGCTTGGGAAGTACAAATGGGCAACATATAGATAGAAACGGTCCCTACCCAGCAATGGGCTCACAGTCTAGTCTAATGTGGGAGGGGGACATCCGCCAGGAAAGGAGGGGCGGCCTCTCCTCACGCTAGCCCAAGGCCCGGGGCCTCTGCTCACAGCTGGGCATTCAGAGACCGCTTAGTAGATAGAGCACAGGCCTGTGAGTCAGAAGGTCAGGGGTTCTCATCCCGACTCCGCCACCGGTCTGCTCTGTGACCTTGGGCAAGTCATTTTACTTCCCTGGGCCTCAGTTCCTTCATCTGAAAAATGGGGATTGAGACCGCGAGCCTCATGTGGGACAGGGACTGGGTCCAACCTAATTAACTTGTATACCTGTATATATGTATATATGTTTGTACATATTTATTACTCTAACTTGTATACCTGTATATATGTTTGTACATATTTATTACTCTATTTATTTATTTATTTATTTATTTTACTTGTACATATGTATTTATTTTATCTTGTTAATATGTTTGGTTTGGTTAGCTGCCCCTCATCCCCCTCTCCATCCCCCCCATCTTACCTCCTTCCCTTCCCCACAGTACCTGTATATATGTTTGTACATATTTATTACTCTATTTATTTATTTATTTGTGCATATCTATTCTATTTATTTTATTTTGTTAGTATGTTTGGTTTTGTTCTCTGTCTCCCCCTTTTAGACTGTGAGCCCACTATTGGGTAGGGACCGTCTCTATATGTTGCCAACGTGTACTTCCCAAGCGCTTTGTACAGTGCTCTGCACACAGTAAGCACTCAATAAATACGATTGATTGATTGATATAGTAAGTGCTTAACAAATACCATTATTATTAGTAGTAGAAGGTTCCCTTCCCCACAGCACCAGTATATATGTATATATGTTTGTACATATTTATTACTCTATTTATTTATTTTACTTGTACATATCTATTCTATTTATTTTATTTTGTTAGTATGTTTGGTTTCGTTCTCTGTCTCCCCCTTTTAGACTGTGAGCCCACTGTTGGATAGGGACTGTCTCTCTATGTTGCCAACGTGTACTTCCCAAGCGCTTAGTACAGTGCTCTGCACACAGTAAGCGTTCAATAAATACAATTGATTGATTGATTGATATAGTAAGTGCTTAACAAATACCATTATTATTATTATTAGCAGAAAGTTCCCTTCCCCACAGCACCAGTATAAATGTATATATGTTTGTACATATTTATTACTCTATTTATTTATTTTACTTGTACATATCTAGTCTATTTATTTTATCTTGTTAATATGTTTGGTTTGGTTCTCTTTCTCCCCCTTCTAGACTGTGAGCCCACTGTTGGGTAAGGACTGTCTCTCTATGTTGCCAACTTGTACTTCCCAAGCGCTTAGTACAGTGCTCTGCACACAGTAAGCGCTCAATAAATATGATTGATTGATTGATTAGTGCCGTGCTCTGCACACAGTAAGCGCTCAATAAATACGATTGATTGATTGGTCTACCCCAGCACCTAGTACAGTGCCCAAGTACATAGTAAGTGCTTAACAAATGCCATTATTATCATTATTCTTACTCACTTTAGCCTCCAAATTCTTGCTGGTCCCACTTGTCATTCCATTGCAGGAAGTTTGAGGTTCTGGTAGAGGCCGTCCCCGGGATCTAATCATGGCATTGGTTAAGCGCTCATTATGTACCAAACGCTGAAAAAAAATACAGGTAGATACATGATCAATCAGTCAATCAATCAATCGTATTTATTGAGCACTTACTGTGTGCAGAGCACTGTACTAAGCGCTTGGGAAGTACAAGTTGGCAACATCTAGAGACGGTCCCTACCCAACAGTGGGCTCACAGTCTAAAAGGGGGAGACAGAGAACAAAACCAAACATACTAACAAAATAAAATAAATAGAATAGATATGTACAAGTAAAATAAATAGAATAGATATGTACAAGCAAAATAAATGAATAAATAATGATCCCCCTCTAGACTGTAAGCTTGTTGTGGGCAGGGAATGTGTCTGTTTGTTGCTGTATTGTACTCTCCCAAGTGCTAAGTACAATGCTCTACACGTAGTAAGCGCTCAATAAATACAATTGACTGATGATGATCATGGCTCACACTCATGAATGAAAGAATGAAGGACAACAGGTGAGAAGCAGTGTGGCCTAATGGATAGAACACAGGCCTGGAAGTCTCAAGGACCTGGGTTCTAATCTTGACTCAGCCAGTCATCTGCTCTCTGACCTTGGGCAAATCACTTCTCAGTGCCTCAGTTCCCTCATCTGTAAAATGGGGATTAAGACTGAGCCCCATGTGAGACCCGGACCGTAGCCAACCCAATTACTTTCCATCTACCCCAGCGCTTAGAACAGTGCCTGGCACATAGTAAGCGCTTATCAAATACCATTAAAAAAACAACACACAAAAAAAGAATAGGACTTGAATCCCAGTTTTACGGATGAGGAAACCGAGGCCCAGAGAAGCGAAGGGACTTGGCCAAGGTCACGAAACAGACACGCGGTGGAGCCGGGATTGGAACTCTTGACTTCCAGGCGTGGTCTCTTTCCACTGGGCGATGCCGCCTCTCTACCCGGACCCATCCCAAAGAGCCTGTCTCCCCTGCTCAGCCGGAGTCCAAGCCAACGCCTCCGTTTCATGCTAGATACGGTTTTGTTCTTACTTACCGTAATCATCACAGTCATCCTACCTTCGTTCAGTCGTATTTATTGGGCGCTTACTGTGTGCAGAGCACTGGACTAAGCTCTTGGGAAGTCCAAGTTGGCAACATATAGAGACGGTCCCTACCCAACATGAAAATGTTTGTACGCATTTATTACTCTATTTATTTTACTTGTACATATTTATTCTATTTACTTTGTTCTGTTAATATGCTTTGTTTTGTTGTCTCTATGTTCCCCCTCCTACCCCTCTCCATCCCCCCGCCTTACCTCCTTCCCCTCCCCACAGCACCTGTATATATGTATATATGTTTGTACATATTTATCACTCTATCTATTTTACTTGTACATATATTATTATTATATATATATATTATTCCTCCCTTCAAGGCCCCCTTCCTCCCTTCAAGGCCCTCTTCCTCCCTTCAAGGCCCTACTGAGAGCTCACCTCCTCCAGGAGGCCTTCCCAGACTGAGCCACTTCCTCCCTCTCCCCCTCGTCCCCCTCTCCATCCCCCCCATTTTACCTCCTTCCCTTCCCCACAGCACCTGGATATATGTATATATGTTTGTACATATTTATTACTCTGTTTATTTTACTTGTACCTATCTATTCTATTTATTTTATTTTGTTAGTATGTTTGGTTTTGTTCTCTGTCTCCCCCTTTTAGACTGTGAGCCCACTATTGGGTAGGGACTGTCTCTATATGTTGCCAACTTGTACTTCCCAAGCGCTTAGTACAGTGCTCTGCACACAGTAAGCGCTCAATAAATACGATTGATGATGATGGTATTTGTTACGCACTTACTACGTGCTAAGTGCTGGGATCTTGTCTCACGCCGTCGAGTCATCTCCGACCCACAGAGACTCCATAGCCACATCTTTCCCAGGACGCCCCACCTCCATCCGCAGTCGTTCTGGTGGTGTGTCCACAGAGTTTTCTTGGTCAAAAATCCCGAAGTGGTTTACCGTTGCCTTCTTCCGTGCAGTCAACTTGAGTCTCCTCCCTCGACTCTCTCCCGTGCTGTCGCTGCCCAGCACGGGTGAGTTTTGACTTTTAGCAGATGGCCTTCCACTCGCTAGCCACTGCCCGAGCTAGGAATGGAATGGGTGGGCCTCTGCCTGACTCTCCCTCCCGTAGCCGAGATGGGCAGCGTACCGGGAACCAAGGGCTGGGGATAATCGATTCAATTCCAGGTCACGCAGCGGCAGAGCTGGGATTAGGACCCAGTCCCTCCGAATCCCAGGCCCGGGCTCTTTCCACCCTGCCTCCCCGACTGACGTCTCTGCTTTTCTCAGCTGAAGAAGAAGCAGGTGTACGTGGAGAAGGTGGAGAAGATGCAACAGGCGCTGGTGCAGTTGCAGGCCGCCTGTGAGAAACGGGAACAGCTGGAGCATCGGCTCCGGACGCGCCTGGAGAGGGAACTGGAGTCTCTGCGCATGCAGCAGGTGTGGACACCCCCTTGCCCCCCACCCGTCTCTGTGGTCAGTAAGACACACACACGCCAACCCACAATCGCACGCCAGTGCAGGGTGGCTTAACCCGAGGGCTGAGAGGTCAGGAGACCTGGGTTCAACTCTTCCTCAGAGTAATGATAATAATGGCATTTATTAAGCGCTTACTATGTGCAAAGCACTGTTCTAAGCGCTGGGGAGGTTACAAGGTGATGAGGTTGTCCCACGGTGGGGGGGCTCACCATCATAATCCCCATTTGACAGACGAGGTAACGGAGGCACAGGGAAGTTAACTGACTTGCCCAGAGCCGCACAGCTGACAATTGGCGGAGTCGGGATTTGAACCCGTGACCTCTGACTCCAAAGCCCGGGCTCGTTCCACTGAGCCACGCTGCTTCTCACTGGCCCAAGCCAGATCTGGGTTCATCTTGGCCGTGAACTGCCAGGAAGCCCGAGTCCAGGCCCCGGGGGATGCCCGGAAAGTAGAGATGCAGCATGGCAGCCGTGTGGCGTAGTGGATTGCCTCACAGGCTTGGGAGTCAGAAGGACCTGGTTTCTAATCGCGGCTCTGCCACTTGTTGGCTGTATAACTGTGGGCAAATCACATCGCTTTTCTGGGCCTCGGTGACCTCATCTGCAAAATGGGGATTAAGACCGTGAGCCCCATGTGGGACATGGATCGTGTCTAACCTGATTACTTTGTGTCTACCCCAGTGCTTAGAACAGGAAGTGCTTAACAATTACCACAGTTCATTCATTCATTGTCGTATTTATTAAGACTGGGAGCCCACTGTTGGGTAGGGACCGTCTCTGTATGTTGCCAAATTGTACTTCCCAAGCGCTTAGTACGGTGCTCTGCACACAGTAAGCGCTCAATAAATACGATTGAATGAATGAATGAATGAAGTGCTTACTGTGGACAGAACACTGTTCTTAGATGCCCAGTTATTAGATGCCACCCTAGGGGATTACCAGGGAAAGCTGTTTATGAGGTGAGGGTCCCATTCTCTGAGCTAGCAAGCTACAGGGGAATTTTGAAACTTTATTCAACCTAAGAGGGCAGTCAGCTCTAAGTATCTGCAGAAGAAAGAACTCCCTGAGGGGCATCTCCTCCACAGATTTCTGCGCTCGACCTTCTCCCATCCCTCAGGCCCTACAATCCACTGATCCAAGCCTGCCTCTCCCCTGCTACTACTAATAGGAACTGTGGTATTTGTTAGGCGCCTACTATGTGCCAGACACTGTACCAAGCGCTGGAGTGGATATAAGCAAATTGAGTCCGACGCAATCCCTGCCCCACATGGGGCTCACAGTCTTAATCGCCATTTTACAGATGAGGTCACCGAGGCCCAGAGAACTGACATGACATGTCCAAGGTCACCCAGCAGATAAGTGGCGGAGGCTGGATTAGAACCCAGTTCCCTCTGACTCTCAGCCCCATGCTTTTTCCACTAGGCCACGCTACTTCTCTATCCAGACCCAGGCCCATCTCAGACTATCTCCCCTGCTCAGTGGGGGTCCAAGCCAATAGTTTTATGTTAGATACAGTGTTTTCTTCCTCACCACTTCTCCCTACCCTAATGATTAGTTTCATAATAATTGTGGTATTGTTTAAGCACTTACTATGTGCTAAGTGCCGGGGTAGATGCAGGATAATCAATTCAGTTCAGTCGCATTTATTGTGCACTTATTATGTGCAAAACACTGTCCTAAGGGCTTGGGTGAGTACAGATAGGACACAGTCCCTACGCCATATGAGGTTCACAGTCTAAAGAGGAGGGAGAACAGCCGCCTCACCCCCATTTCTCAGATGAAGGAACCGAGGCCCAGAAAGGACAAGTGTTGGAGCCAGGATTAGAATCAATCAGTCAATCGTATTTATTGAGCGCTTACTGTGTGCAGAGCACTGTACTAAGCGCTTGGGAAGTACAACAGGAGGCCTTCCCAGACTGAGCCCCCTCCTTCCTCTCCCCCTCGTTCCCCTCTCCATCCCCCCTTCTTACCTCCTTCCCTTCCCCACAGCACCTGCATATGTATATATGTTTGTACATATTTATTACTCTATTTATTTATTTATTTTACTTGTACATATCTATTCTATTTATTTTATTTTGTTAATATGTTTGGTTTTGTCCTCTGTCTCCCCCTTCTAGATTGTGAGCCCACTGTTGGGTAGGGACTGTCTCTATATGTTGCCAACTTGTACTTCCCAAGCGCTTAGTACAATCAATCAATCAATCAATCGTATTTATTGAGTGCTTACTGTGTGCAGAGCACTGTACTAAGCGCTTGGGAAGTACAAGTTGGCAACATATAGAGACAGTACAGTGCACACAGTAAGCGCTCAATACATACGATTGGTTGATTGATATAGAGATGGTCCCTACCCAACAGTGGGCTCACAGTCTAGAAGGGGGGAGACAGAGAACAAAACAAAACACATTAACAAAATAAAATAAATAGAATAGCTATGTACAAGTAACATAAATAAATAAATAGAGTAATAATAAATAAATAGAGGAATATTAGAACCCAGGTCTCGGGACTCCCAGCTCAATGCTCTTTCCACTAGGCCACATGGCTTCTCCTAGGTGCCCCCTAGGAGATAATTGAACCGCGGGAGGTAGTTTTGTGAGGACAAGACAATGTTGGATGTGGGGCTTATTGTCTGTTGAGCCCCCCAGGACCGCAGTCTAGGTCGAAGGGGTGTCCCCGGGCCTACTTAGACCCTGCTTCCGCCTCCCCCCAACTCCAGCGGCAGGGTGTCTCCCAGCCGGCCAGCGTCTCCGAATCCAACGCCACGGCCCTCATGGAGCTGCTGCGGGAGAAGGAGGAGAGGATCCTGGCTCTGGAGGCCGACATGACCAAGTGGGAGCAGAAGTACCTGGAGGAGAGCGTGATGCGGCAGTTCGCCCTGGACGCCGCGGCCACCGTGGCCGCTCAGAGGTGAGGCTGTCGGCGCGAATGCCTCCCGGCGCCGAGTCGGGGACGGCGACGGGATGCAGGGCCTCGGTGAAGTGTGTCTTGCCTGTCCCTCCCTTGCCCCTTGGGGTCTGTTTTTCAGCTGAGGGCTGAGAAGGAGGCTCCACCCAGAAGGATTCTGGAAGTTGCCCTGTTCAATTTCATGTGGGGCTCCCGGAGCTCTGCGGGTCAGGAGACCCAACCTGGCGGGAGAGAAGTCTCCCTCCTGCCAGAGCTGGAGTCGGCTTCCGTGATGATTGGGGTGATATTAATAATAATGATTGTATTTGTTAAGGTCTTACTATGCATCAAGCACTGTTCTAAGATCCAGGGTAGATGCAGGCTAATCAGGTCGGATACAATCTCTGTCCCACGTGGGGCTCACAGTCTTAATCCCCATTCTACAGGTGAGGGAGCTGGGGCCCAGAGAAGTGAAGTGACTTGCCCGAAGTCCCACAGCAGATGAGCCCACTGTTGGGTAGGGACTGTCTCTATGTGTTGCCAACTTGTACTTCCCAAGCGCTTAGTACAGTGCTCTGCACACAGTAAGCGCTCAATAAATATGATTGATGATGATGATGATGGCAGAGCCTGGATTAGAACCAAGTCCTTCCGACTCCCAAGCCTGGGCTCTGTTCACTAGCCCACGCTGCTTCTCTGGGCCAAAACGTCTGGAGAGATGGGTTTCCCGGGGTCCCATGGCCAAAACGAACCGTGGTTCAGCTGGACGTCCCCTGAAAGTTAGGTGGGCAGGGCCAGGAGGAACCGGGCAGGCCTGTGAACGACAAGGCCCTTAGACCCTCCACTCTGTGGGAAACGGGGGCTCGGGTGGATGGAGATCATCATCATCATCAGTCGTATTTATTGAGCGCTTACTGTGTACAGAGCACTGTACTAAGTGCTTGGATGATAGGCCTGGAGCCCAGAGTCAGTTTTGTTTATTTATTTATTCATTAATCAAGTGCTTACTATGTGCCAATTGGGTTGGACACAGTCCCGGTCCCATGTGGGGCTCCCAATCTTAATCCCCATTTTACAGATGAGGAAACTGAGGCACAATGAAGTGAATTGTCCAGGGTCACACAGCAGACAAGTGGCAGAGCCGGATTAGAATCCAAATCCTTCTGAGACTCAAGCCTGCGCCCGTGCCACTAGGCCATGCTGTTTCCCTGATTAAGACTACGTGTCCCATGTGGGACAGGGGCTGGTCAGCCTTATCATCTTGCGTCTAGTATGGTGCCTGACACATTGTAATTGCTTTTTAATTTTTTTTAAGGTATTTGTTAAGCATTTAATAAATACAAAAAAAAAAGATTGAGAACAGCAATAAGGAAAATTTCCAGGCTCAGCCACCATCTTCAAGGTAGCCTTGCCCCCATTTTTTTGGTGGGAGAAAGCAGCGTGGCTTAGTGGATAGAGCACAGTCCTGGGAGTCAGAAGAACCTGGGTTCTAATCCCAGCTCCGCCACGTGTCTGCTGTGTGACTTCACTTCTCTGGGCCTCAGTGACCTCATCTGTAAAATGGGGATTAAGACTGTGAGCCCCATGTGGAGCAGAGACTGTGTCCAACCTGATTAGCTTGTATCTACCCCTGCGCTTAGAACGGTGCTTGGCATAATAGCATAAGCACTAAACAAGTACCACAGTTGTTAATCCCTATTTTCCAGATGAGATAACTGAGGCCCAGAGAATATTATTATTATTGTTACTAATAATAAAAGCAAAGCAGCCCATGAACCTGTGTATATGTATATATGTTTGTACGTATTTATTCCTCTATTTATTTATTTTACTTGTACATATCTATTCTATTTATTTTATTTTGTTAATATGTTTTGTTTTGGTCTCTGTCTCCCCCGTCTAGACTGTGAGCCCACTGTTGGGTAGGGACATCTCTATATGTTGCCAACTTGTACTTCCCAAGCACTTAGTACAGTGCTCTGCACACAGTAGGCGCTCAATAAATACAATTGATTGATTGATTGATTGAACTGAGGTCAGAGAGCAGGGGGTGCCAAGCCAGCAGCATCAGGGTCTTGGAAACGCTTGCTCAGTGGGGGAGGCCGGGTTGCTGACCTCGTCTCTCTCACGTTGGCCTCACTTACCGGCCTCTGGCCTCCCTCAGGGACACGACGGCCATCAGCCACTCCCCGAGCGCCAGCTATTCCACGTCCCTGGAGGCGCGGATCCAGAAGGAGGAGGAGGAGATCCTGCTGGCCAACCGGAGGTGCCTGGACATGGAGGGCAGGTAAAGAGCAAGGGGGTGTCGGTGGGGAGGGGCGTTCCCCCTTGATCTCGTTCCTCTCCCTCCTTGACTCTGCCCAGCGTCCAGAGGGTGGGCTGGGGTTCCTCGCCGACCCTGTGGGCTGGACGGTTTCAAGACCAGTCTCCCCAACTCCTCGACCTCCTGCTCTCTGCCCGAGTTTAGGGGACCGCCCACCCCACCGCAGGGATCGAGGCAGAGAAGTTGTCCTTGTCAGCGTCAGGGCCCCGGACCAGTGGGTGGGTCTCCTGAACCCTTTAACCAGTGCCTGGCCCCTCCCAGCCTTCCTCAGCATCCCTACCATCTTCTCCAGCCTTAGGGATTGCCTCTCAGTGAAAAGCGCCGGATCCCAGGGGTCCACCAGTGTCTCCTAGGAGCTTGGGCCGGCTGGTCAGTTTGGAGGACCGAATGAGGAAAGGTCTTGAGCTCCCTGACTGTTGTTGTCATGGTTCAGCCACTGACTTCTTGTGGGAAAATTTCATTTTTATCTACAGTTGCTAGGGACGGTTTCACCCTCCTGTCTTTCCCCACGCTTCCCTGCTGAGGCCGAGTCGTCTTCCGTGGCTGTTCAGGTAGCTGCCCTCAGGGTGGTCCGAGGGTCTTCTAGAAGGGGCAGCTCTTCCATCGCTGATGAGACCGCGGGCGGCACCATTAATAGGGCAGTCCTCTTCTCTGAGAGCGGCAGCAGGACACCTGAAGGAGAGGCGCCTTCATGGTCGATTGGGACGAACCAGCCAACATTCTTAATTCCTCATTCTAAGTCCCGCCACGGGGACCTCTCAATCACAAATTTACCCAAACCCTCTTGAATCTCCTGACTTTTTTCCTGCCCAGAATCCCGTGCTAACTAATTCCATGTGCCCGCCCCCAACCTCTTCCCTGTGCTGGGTGAAGAACTGTTTCTCTTTGTTGGTTTTGAACCAATCTTCAATCTTCCAGCTTCAATGCAGGAAGCGGCGTGACTTATGGAAAGAGCGTGGGGCTGGGAGACAGATGACCAGGATTCTAACCCCGACTCCACCACTTGCTTGCAACGTGATCTTGGGAAAGTCACTTAACATCTCTGGGTCTCAGTTTCCTCATCCGTAAAAGTGGAGATTAACTGTCTGTTCTCCCTCCCTCTTAGACTGTGAGCCCCTTTTTGAGACAGGAACTGTGTCCATTCTGATAAATATGTATCTACCTCAGGACTTAGAACAGAGCTTGACACACAGTAAATGATTAACATATGATGATGATGATAATAATGTAATAATAATAATAATGGGGCTCTTGGTCCTGTTGCTGCTGAGGAATTGGGGGAATGAATGGCACCCTGTCCCCTCCCTCCATGAATTTGCCCAATTTATTTGGGTCCTCTATCTTCCTGCTCCTTTGAAGAGACCGAAGCTTTTCAGTCTCTCCCAAGCCCCTCTCAGGATCGCAACTGGAGAGTTTCCAGTCCTCCACCAGTCTCGGCTACGGGAGGGAGAGTCAAGCAGAGGCCTACCCATTCCATTCCTAGCTTGGGCAGTGACTAGTGAGTGGAAGGCATTCAGCTACAAGTCAAAATTCACCTGTGCTGGGCAGCAGCAGCACGGGAGAGAGTCGAGGGCAGAGACTCAAGTTGACTGCACGGAAGAAGGTAATGGTAAACCACTTCCGTATTTTTACCAAGAAAAATCAAAGGATACATTACTGGAAAGATCTTGGCAGATGAAGGTAGGATATTCTGGGAGAGATGTGTCCGTGGAGTCGCTATGGGTCGGAAATGACTTGACATCAAAAGTCAAGGCAAGCTTTTCAATCTATCCACCCCTCCGCTCACCAGGGTGGCCAAGTCTGTTGCTTCTCCAACTTGGTTTTAGGCCCAGCCTGCAAACAAGAGTCTTGGTCCAGGTGAACCATGGATTTTAACTAGCGACCAGGTTCTGCCTTGACCTTTTTAAAAAAATTTTAATGGTATTTGTTAAGCTCTTAACTATGTGTCAGGCACTCTTCTAAGTGCTGGATACCAGAGAATCAGGTTGCGCAGAGTCCCTGTCCCACATGGGGCTCTCAGTCTAAATAGGAAGAAGGATTTAATCCTCATTTTATAGGTGAGGTAACAGGCCCGGGGAAGGTCAACACGGGAGACAGGTGGTGGATCTGGGATTAGAACCCAGGTCCTCTGATTTCCAGGTCCGAAATGCCAGGCTGCTTCGTTTTCCATCCACTTCCCCAGGTTGTTAACGGGGCAGATCCTTATTACCGTCATCATTATTATTATTGTATTTGTTAAACGCATATTTTATGTCAAGCACTGTTCTAAGAGTTTGCCCATCCACCTCCGCATCAGGCAAAAACTCCTCACCATCGGCTTTAAAGCAGTCCATCACCTTGTCCCCTCTTACCTCAGCTCGCTACTCTCAGCTACAGCCCAGCCCTCACACTTGGTTTCTCTAACGCCAACCTTCTCACTGTGCCTCACATCTCGCCTATCTCGCCACTGACCTCTCACCCACGTTCTGCTTCTGGCCTGGATCACCCTCCTTCCTCAAATGCATCAGACAATTCCTCTTCCCCGCTTCAAAGCCTAATTGAGGGCACATCTCCTCAAAGAGGCCTTCCCCGACTAAGCTCCCCTTTCCTTTTCTCCCACTCCCTCCTGCGTTGCCCTGACTTGCTCCATTTGTTCATCTCCCCTCCCAGCGCCACAATGCTTGTGTGTAGGTCTGTAATTTATTTATTTATATTAGTGGCTATCTCCCCCTCTAGACTGTAAGCTCACTGTGGGAGGGAATGTGTCTGTTATATTGTTTTATTGTACTCTAAGTGCTTAATATAGTGCTCCGCACACAGTAAGCTCTCAGTAAATATGATTGAGTGAAGTTAATGAGATTGGTTAGAGTCCCCGGCCCAAATGGGACTCACAGTCTTAGGAGGGAGAATACGTATTGAATCCCCAATTTACAGATGAGGAAACTGAGGCATAGAGAAGTCAAACGACTTGCCCAAGGTCATACAGCAGGCAGTAGGTAGAGCCAGGATTAGAACCCAAGTTCTTTGACACCCAGGCCCGGGCTATTTCCACTAGGCCTCGCCGCTTCCCCCTTTCCCTCAATTCCCACCCCAACCCGAGCCCAGGACGAGGACGCGGGCGGGCAGGGCAGCCCCAGAGTCAGCCTGGGTTGCCCCATTGGATCCTCACTGGGGTCCCTCCGTCCCGGACCCCAGGATCAAGACGCTCCATGCCCAGATCATCGAGAAAGATGCCATGATCAAAGTCCTCCAGCAGCGCTCCAGGAAGGAGACCAGCAAGACGGACCAGCTGGCATCCATGAGGCCGGCCAAGTCCCTCATGTCCATCTCCAACGCCGGGTCGGGCCCTCTGGCCCACGCCTCCCCACTCAGCAGCACCCCCATCCTGGAGGAGAAGCGGGAGGACAAGAGCTGGAAGGGCAGTTTGGGTGAGGAGAGTCGGCTGCCGGGGATTGTCCGTGGCTGGGAGGGGAGCCAGTTGGCCCCTGTGGGAGCGGGGGAGGCGGAAAGCCGGGGTGGGGGGTGTCCTGCCCCCCGAGATTTCGGCTCGCTCCGGTCGGCTTGTAGCGTCCGATGGCCGGCCAGCTCCTCCCCCGTCCCTCCACAGGCGTCCTGCTGGGCACCGAATACCGCTCGGAGTCCATCCCGTCCACGCCCTCGCCCGTCCTCCCCTCCACTCCGCTCCTGTCCACCCACTCCAAGACGGGCAGTCGGGACTGCGGCACCCAGACCGAGCGGGGCGCCGAACAGAACAAGGCCGCCGCCGTCCCCCCCGCCGCCGTCCCCGCCCCGGCTCCCTCTGGGCCCGGCCGCTTACCCACCCCGAGTTTGGCCTTCAGCCCCGACAAGGCAGGTAGGTAACCTTCGGCGTCCAGCCCAGAATATGTTAATAATGATAATAACTGTGGTATTTGTTGAGCGCTTGCTATGTGCCAGGCACAGTAATAATAATAATAATAATCGTGGTATTTTTTAAGTGCTTACTGTGTGCCAAGCACTGTACTAAGCGCTGGGGTGGGTTTAAGCGAATCAAGTCAGACATAGTCCCTGTCCCATGTGGGGCTCACAGTCCTAATCCCCATTTTCCAGATGAAGGAACTGAAGTACGGAGAAGTGAAGTGGCTTGCCCGAGGTCACACGGCAGAAAAGTGGGGGAGCCGGGATTAGAGCCCATGACCTTCTGAGTCTCAGGCCTATGATCTGTCTACTACGGCATACTACTAAGTGCTGGGGTAGATACAAGGTGATTGGGTTGAACACAGTCCCTGTCCCATGTAAGGTCCTAATCCCCATTTTACAGGTGAGGGAACTGAGGCACAGAAAAGCAGAATGACGTGCCCAGGGTTAAGCAGCTGAGTGGTCATGGAGGTTCCGCCTGCATTTAGGCCTGGGGTAGCCGGCTGGTGGGCTTGGTGAGAGCAAAGCGTCTGAGGCGCTTAGGACCCCCAGAAAAATAATAATAATAATAGTAATAAAATAATCGTGGCATTTGTTAAGCACTTGACTGTGGGGTAGAGACAGAATCATCAGGTCCCACCCGGGGCTCACAGTCTAAGTAGGAGGGAGAAAAAGTATTGAATCCCCATTTTGCAGATGAGGTAACTGAGGCTCAGAGCAGTGAAGTGACTTGCCCAAGGTCACACAGCAGGTGAGTGGCGGTGCCAGGATTAGAACACAGCTCCTCTCTGACTCCTGTCACGTTCTATCCTCTACGCCCCTCTGCTTTGGGGGACACAACACAGAGCCGGGAGGTGGAGACAGTACTCTATTTATTTATTTTACTTGTACATATCTATTCTATTTATTTTATTTTGTGTATATATTTGGTTTTGTTCTCTGTCTCCCCCTTCTAGACTGTGAGCCCACTGTTGGGTAGGGACTGTCTCTATACATTGCCATCTTGTACTTCCCAAGCGCGTAGTACAGTGCTCTGCACACAATAAGCGCTCAATAAATGCGATTGATTGATTTTGTTAATATGTTTGGTTTTGTTCTCTGTCTCCCCCTTCTAGACTGTGAGCCCACTGTTGGGTAGGGACTGTCTCTATATGTTGCCATCTTGTACTTCCCAAGCGCTTAGTACAGTGCTCTGCACACAGTAAGCGCTCAATAAATGTGATTGATTGATTGATTGATTGATCCCAGACAGGAGAAATGGTGCAGATCATACTGAGCTACAGATGATATGAAAACCCAGGGGGGCGTTGAGCCCTAGGGGGGAGGGCCCCTCTTTCAGACAGAGAGAGCCCCGAAAATGAGAGATGGGCAAAGGGCACCCTTCCCCAGCTGCCAAGAGCTGCCAAGGATAATCTGCAGAGTGGATAATTGAGAGTAAACGATTTTTCAGCTGCCAAGCTGAAAAAAAAACGGGGGAAGAGGGGAGCGAGTTATGCCTGGAGGAGGCAGCTGAGAATGGGGTGCGGGGTAGGGGGGCTCTCTCTCCTCGGGGCTTTGGGGTTCCGCAGTGCAAGAACAGACCTCAAGGGAAGGAGCAGAAGCTGGAATTTGACTTCGGGTCCGTGTTTCTCTCCTTTGCTTCCTCGTAGATGGCCCCGTTTTCCATTCCAGCACTCTCGAAAGAAAACCACCCACTCAGACCCTAGGACAGGACCTGACTGATGCGGAAATGGTGGAGTATCTCATTTGAAAGGCTGAACCCAGGACCTTTTTTTACCTTTTCTTTTTTTTTTTTAAGGGACATTTTATTGGAGCAACGTAGTACTCAAGTAATAAAGGATCTCCACTCCGAGCTGACATATAGAGTGCCTCAAAACACAGGTTAGCTAGAACAAGCTCAAAACTCTACTCTTGGGAATTTTTTTTTTTTAAAATACTGGAACTGGTAACGTCTGGATATAAACTGATGTCTTAAATGCACTAAATTTTTATTTTCAATTTCAATATTTTACCAACTGTTTTGTTTTTTTTTATGGACAACGAACAAAAAAACAAACCCCAAACCGTAGTACTTAATGAAGGCAGTTTGTGATGCGTAGCTGGGAGAGAGGGAGATGGAGGCAGTGGCGTTGGGGAGGTGCTTCTTTCCAGAACGGGTGATTTAGATTCTGGGATTCTGGGATTCTGGAAATGGGGGGGTTCTTAGAGGTGGAGAAGGCCTCACTCCCGGTTCCCTAAGACCACCAGCCCCAGGTAGGAAGCATTTGAGGATCCCCTTCACTTTGGGGTCTAGCAACCTTTCCCCCCAACCTCAGATGGCTCTTCCTTCTGCCAGAGAGAGGTCGAGGAAGGCGGCGGCGGCGGCTGAGCCTCCAGTTCCGAGAGATTCCGATTCGCTTATTGACTTTGGAGTAATTTATATGTTGGATAATTAATATATTGCTTCCAGTTGTTGAGTGTGACACAGGACCCACCTCATGTCTTAGGACTTATTGCTGCCACCGAAGGGTTTTTCTGGTGGCCCCTCTTTGTTCGGGGAACAGGGGAACACAGGCCCCTCGTGGCTTGGGTTCACCCGGGGTGTCAGCTGGGGTGGAGGATCCCTCTTATCCGAGCTTGAGGCCGGGGGCTCGGGCTGGAGACCGCCAAGCGTCTGAAACGTTGGCGGCTGTGAGAAGCCAGGGGAGGGATCGTTGGCCTGACGTGTGGTTTTGATTTCCCCCAACATGGCTGGAGGCCCCGGCCCCCGACTGTTTCTGGTAGCCACGGCCAGGGGTGACGGGATGCCCTGCAGCTGAAGTCCCTCACCCCCAACTCCCCTCAACAGCGTCCCTTAAGCTTCACGTTAGCCAGTTTAGTCCGTCGGCAGGTTTTTCTGGGCACTTATAGACCATCCCCAGTTGGGCCAGAGGTCGGACCCAAGGCGGAAGCCAGATCTCATTCTGAATCCTGTCGGTCAGCCAGTCAGTCAGCGGTGTTTATTGAGCGGCTGCCGTGTACAAAGCAAGATACTGGGCGCTTGGGAGAGTACAATATAACGGTAAACGGACACATTCCCTGCCCACGACGAGCTCACAGTCTAGAGGGGGAAGACAGATGTTAATATAAATAAATGACAGATACGGACATAAGTGGTGTGGGGCTGGAAGGGGGGAATGAAGAAAGGGAGCAAGTCAGGGCGACACAGAAGAGAGTGGGAGAGGAGGAAAGGAGGGCTTGGTCAGGGAAGGCCTTTGGGAGGTGATGTATCTGCAATAAGGCACATCTGTCGGAACAGCGATTTTTTAAGTGAGGGTCCCACCAGCCCCCCAGGCTTTCTGGGGCCTGTAATTTCCTGCCCCCTATATTCCTCATGGGGGTTCCCTTCACCCCACCAGGCAAGTACCCTGCCCCCGCTGCCAGAAACCCAGTTTGTTCTCATCTCTGCTGGGTGATTTGCGGAATCTAGCTCCTTTCGCTAGTTCCCCAGTAAAAGGCAAATGCTATTGATTGCACCGACGACTGTATTTTGGGGGACCCCCCCACCCCAAAGTCTGCCTCCTTCAAACAGCTAGGAATGGCAGGGGTGATAGTGTGTATGTTCTTTCCACAACTCTGACCGGGGCCTCAGACCACAGCGTAGCTTGTAACGTCGCAGTGATCTTGGTTCCAAAGGCCCTTCAGACTGAGTTTTTTTTTTTCTTTATTACTTCAAAACTCTGCTATTAAAAGGAGAGAGCTGCAGATTTCAGGAGAGCACATTCATTCATTCACTCGTATTTATCGAGCGCTTACTGTGTGCAGAGCACTGTACTAAGCACATCCACATTCCATTTTTTCTTTTCACAGAAATCCCCATTGTCCCTACTGTTTAGACCAGGAGTCCCATGTGGGACAGGGACCGCGTCCAAACTGATTAGCTTGTGTCTGCCACTGCCCTCCTGCCACCCCCAGTGCCAAGTGCAGTGCTTAGCACAGGAAATGCCACAGTTATTAGGAAGTACCACCACAGAACCATCTGCCCAGATGACACCATCCATCTCAAACCAACAGTATTTATCGAGCACTTAACGGTGCAGGACACTAAACTAAGGGCTAAAAGATGGGATTGTGGTCCCGGATAAAGTTTTTGTAGAAAATGGATGCTGTGTTTTTTTTAAATTTTTTAACAAGATTTTTAAATGGATATCGTTTTTTTTTTCCTGAAACAAACAGGGGTCCCCTTTTGTAAACTTTGCGTCAACGCCGAAAGTAGGGGGTTTGATCTCGGCCTATCTGTGCACACTACATTCTCCAAGTCTGAGCTCCGGGGCGGTGCCCGGCAGACACTTGCTCGTTTTATTCGAGCTGGAATAGCGATGTGTGGGGTAGAGCTGAGGAGGCAGTTCTGTGGCAGGGGTTGTCTAGGGGTTTGGGGGTGCATCCTAAACTTGGTATCCCCCAGATTACGCCTCCTGGGACTTCAGCATGTTAACCACCGCTTGCCACAGAAACCAGGTCCTGTTGCCAATGTTGTTGTGGTTGTTGTGATGGGCTACTGTTGTTAAAACTGTTTGGTGACTACAAGAATGAGGGGTTAAACCGTCTTCTTTAAAAGGGCTCCCCACCCCCCTCAAAAAAAAATCTCATAAAATGTGGCAGCTTTAATCCCGAAAGCGTGGAACTCTCCACTAAATGTTTTGTAAATTATATCATCGTGTGTCGTTAGCCATAAAAGCTCCTGTTTTTTAAATTGTGAATCTTGGTGTTACGGGTTTTTTTTCTCTATCACATGTTGGCTTTTTAAAATGTTTTCACAGTTTTACAGATGTTTCCTAGGTACCAATTCCACGGTGTCCCCTCTTGGAAAGACAGGCCCTTTCCTGTGTAATGCCAAAGCGCTTTTGAGAAAGCGGGTGTGAATTCACTCTTTGGCACCTGTCTACACAATGATTGTCTGGCCACAAAGTGAAATATTAAAGCAGCACCGCCCAGTGGGTAGAGCATGGCCCTGGGAGTTAAAAGGACCTATATGTTGCCAGCTTGTACTTCCCAAGCGCTTAGTACAGTGCTCTGCACACAGTAAGCGCTCAATAAATGTGATTGATTGATTGATTGACCTTGGTTCTAATCCCAGCTCTGCCACTTGTCTGCCGGATGACCCTGGGCAAGCCATTTTCTTCTCTGTGCCTCAGTTACCTCATCTGTAAAATGGGGATTAAGCCCGGGAGCCCCATGTGGGACATGGGGGTGTCCAGCCAGATTAGTTGTGTCTATCCCAGTGGTTAGTATGGTGATGCCTGACACATAGCGTTTAACGAATACCATGTTTTAAAAAGGAATATGGAGAGCTTTAGTCTGTAAATGTAGGACCCCCCCCCCCCCCAAATAAAGTGCTTTGTTTCCATTGGTCACTTAACAATTCAATCAGTCAAACGTTTTTATTGAGCACTTACTGTGAGCAGAGCACTGTACTAAGCGCTTGGTCTGGGGTCGACCTAGAGCCGCTTTAGGGTTTAAATAATAATAATAATAATGAAGGCATTTATTAAGCGCTTACTATGTGCAAAGCACTGTTCTAAGGGCTGGGGAGGTTACAAGGTGATCAGGTTGTCCCACGGGGGGCTCACAGTCTTAATCCCCATTTTACAGATGAGGGAACTGAGGCCCAGAGAAGTTAAGTGACTCGCCCAAAGTCACACAGCTGACAATTGGCAGAGCCGGGATTTGAACCCATGACCTCTGACTCCAAAGCCCATGCTCTTTCCACTGAGCCACGCTGCTTCTTCGTGTTAGGCATGTTGAGGTTTTAGTGTCAAACAATCAGTGGTATTTAGTGTTATTATTGGTATTATATTTGTTAAGAGCTTACTATGTGTCAAGCACTAGTCTAAGCGCTGGGGTACATATACGTATTTCAGGTTGGATACAACCCCTGTCCCACGTAGAGCTCACAGTGTAAGAGCAAAGGAGTAGGATTAAACCTCTATTTTACAGTTGAGGTAACTGAGTCACAGAGAAGTTACCCAAGCAGTCAAGTGGTGGAACCGGGATTAGAAATAATAATAAATAATAATGATGGCATTTATTAAGCGCTTACTATGTGCAAAGCACTGTTCTAAGCACTGGGGAGGTTACAAGCTGATCAGGTTGTCCCAAGGGGGGATCAAAGTCTTAATCCCCATTTGACAGACGAGGTAACTGAGGCACAGGGAATAATAATAGTAATAATAATGATGGCATTTATCATCATCAATTGTCATCATCAATCGTATTTATTGAGCGCTTACTGTGTGCACAGCACTGTACTAAGCGCTTGGGAAGTACAAGTTGGCAACATATAGAGACAGTCCCTACCCAACAGTGGGCTCACAGTCTAAAAGCACTTACTGTGTGCAAAGCACTGTTCTAAGCACTGAAGCACTGTTCTAAGCGCTAGTGAAGTGACTTGCCCAAAGCCACACAGCTGACATTTGGCAGAGCCAGGATTTGAACCCGTGACCTCGGCCTCCAAAGCCCGGGCTCTTTCCACTGAGCCACGCTGCTTCTCTAGGTCCTTTTGACTCTGAGGCCTGTGCTGTATCCACAACGCCACACTGCTTGCCTAGCACACAGTAAGCGCTTGACAAATACCATAATTATTATTATCATCATTACCGCACTTAGTACAATGCCTGACACATAGTAAGTGCTTAACAAATGCCAAAGTTGTTGTTGTTGTTATCATCATCGAGGGGGATATTAGGTGGTGTCTGCCATGAGGCATTAAAGGGAAGAGTCCAGGGCTGCCCAGCTGGGGAATCTTCGTTGGCTTCTGGCTCCAGTAGCCCCTGCCCACTGTGCCGGAGGGGTCCCCCCAAGGACGTTCAGCCTGGCACACAGGCGGACTCGTTTCCAGGGACCCCGGGGGGTATCTCCATATCTTCATGACCACCACCATGCCACCCATCCGGGGCTTGACGGCGACCAGTTGGACGCAGGAGAGGCAAGGGGTGGCACAGATGGCAAGGACTCCAGAGGCCACAGGAGAAGTGGGTACATTCATTCATTCATTCGCATTTATTGAGCACTTACTGTGTGCAGAGCACTGTACCAAGCGCTTGGGAAGTACAAGTTGGCAACAATAATAATGACGGCATTTCTTAAGCACTTACTATGTGCAAAGCACTGTTCTAAGCACTGGGGAGGATACAAGGTGATCAGGTTGTCCCACGTGGGAATCACAATTTTAATCCTCATACGGTCCCTACCCAACAATGGGCTCACATGGGGCAGCCCCTTCCGCCCTCTGACCTCCAGCAAGAGGCTGACCACTCGGATGAGGCCGAGTGGAGAGGTCGCGGCTGGGGCCAGAGGGAGGTGGACCGACGGGACCGGATAATAATTAATAATTGGGGTAGGTGTTAAGTTCTTTCTATGTGCCCTGCACTGGAGACATTGTCCCACATGGAGCGCTCAGTGTTAATCCCCATTTTGCAGATGAGGTAACTGAGGCACAGAGAAGTGAAGTGGTTTGCCCAAAGTCACACAGACTTTGGTTCACTTCCCTGTGCCTCAGTTGCCTCATCTGTAAAATGGGGATTAAGACCGCCAGCCACAAGGGTTGTGTCCAACGCTGAGAAGCAGCGTGACTCGGTGGAAAGAGCCTGGGCTTTAGAGTCAGAGGTCATGGGTTCTAAATGCCGACTCCGCCGCTTGTCAGGTGTGTGACTTTGGGCAAGTCACTTCACTTCTCTGGGCCTCAGTGACCTCATCTGTAAAATGGGGATTAAGACCGCGAGCCCCCCGTGGGGGCCTTGTAACCTCCCTGGCGCTTAGAGCAGTGCTCTGCACATAGTAAGCGCTTAATAAATGCCATTTAAAAAAACTGTGGTGAGTCTTTTAGACTGTGAGCCCACTGTTGGGTAGGGACTGTCTCTATGTGTTGCCAATTTGTACTTCCCAAGCGCTTAGTACAGTGCTCTGCACACAGTAAGCGCTCAATAAATACGATTGATTGATTGATTGATTGAGTCCACAACAAGCTGCCTTTTTAGTGCCTGTTTGTGAGCCCGTGAACAGTCTTTTAGACTGTGAGCCCACTCTTTTAGACTGTGAGCCCACTGTGGGTAGGGACTGTCTCTATATGTTGCCAACTTGGACTTCCCAAGCGCTCAGTACAGTGCTCTGCACACAGTAAGCGCTCAATAAATACGATTTAAAATAAATAAGACAATCAGATCTGACACAGTCACTGCCCCACACAAGGCTCAGGGGGAGGGAGGTATCGAGTCTCTTTTCACAGTTGAGGAAATTGAGCCCCAAAGCGGTGAAATGGCTGGCCTGGATTCACCCAGCAGGCAAGCAGTGTGGCCTAGTGGATAGAGCGCGGGCCTAGAAGTCAAAAGGATGTGGGTTCTAATCCTGGCTCCACCACTTGTCTGCTGTATGACCTTGGGCAAGTCACGTCACTTCTCTGGGCCTCAGTTTCCTCGTCCTTAAAATAGGGATGGAGACTGTGTGTGGGACAGGGACTGCGTCCAACCTGATTGCCCTGGACCAACTCCAGTGCTTAGAACAGTGCCTGGCACATAGTAAGTGCTTAATAAATACCATAAAAAGAGGCGGAGCAGGATTATCAATCAATCAATCGTATTTATTGAGCGCTTACTGTGTGCAGAGCACTGTACTAAGCGCTTGGGAAGTACAAGCTGGGAACATATAGAGACAGTCCCTACCCAACAGTGGGCTCACAGTCTAGAAGGGGGAGACAGAGAACAAAACAAAACATATTAACAAAATAAAATAAATAGAATTGATATGTACAAGTCAAATAAACTAGGCTACACTACCTTTTTTTTTAAAATAGCATTTATTAAGCGCTATGTGCCCAGCACTGTTCTAAGCTCTGGGGAGTTCACAAGGTGAACAGGTTGTCCCACATGGGGCTCACAGTTTTAATCCCCATTTTACAAATGAGGTAACTGAGGCACAGAGAAGTTAAGTGACTTGCCTAAAGTCACACAGCTCACAAGTGGCGGAGCCGGGATTTGAACCCCTGACCTCTGACTCCAAAGCCCGGGCTCTTTCCACGGAAAGAGCTTCTCTTCTCGGAGCGGGTACATCTTTTCTGTCCACTTGACTCCAGGGTTTGCATCTGCCCTTGAAATGACTTCCTGGCTCCATTTGCATAATCAAGTCTGGAATCAATCAATCAATCGTATTTATTGAGCGCTTACTGTGTGCAGAGCACTATACTAAGCGCTTGGGAAGTACAAGTTGGCAACATTTAGAGACGGTCCCTACCCAACAGTGGGCTCACAGTCTAAAAGATGGAAGTCAGCCTGCTTGCTCTCCTTTTTTTTTCCCCCCTTGCACCGAAGAATTTCCGGAGTTATTTAAAGATCGCTTGATTGAGCTGCGTGGAGTCAGTTTCTAGCTGGAAGGTCTGGGAATGCCATTTCTTGGGGAAAAAAAAAACACAGTCCAGCGGGAAATAGGCGTGACATCCTGTTCAAGGGGTCAGGATAAGAGGCTTCTCTCTAATCCACTGCAGATGCTGAGGCACTTGCAAACAGAGACCCAAAGGGCAAAAAAAGAAAAACTTCTACCCTTCGTCGTGTGTACACATACGCACGCACACGCAGAGCGAAATCTGCGGCGGATTTGAGTGCCCGATCGCACTGTTGGATAGCAGAGAGAGGAAAACGGTGATGGGGTTGGATTTTATAGCCAAAATCACCCCTTTCCCGAACCCAGGGATTTCAATTTCTCGTATCTTGCCGGGTTTTTCCTAAGGATCGCCCTTGGGAATTAGAGGCCGCGTACAAGGAAGGCGCTTGGGACTGCTTTGGTAGTGGAATTTGGGTGAGGTTGGGTCATAGCTGCCTCGCGTGCCTCAACTTCTCCCTCCTCTGCAGGCTCCCGGTGACGGATGAGGTAGAGTTGAAGAGTCCGGGGCCTCCCGGCTGGGGAATCATGGTTGGCTCCTGATACCAGTGGCCCCTGGCCTCCGTGCCCGAGGAGTCACCCGAGTCCGTTCGGCCTGGCACACGGGCAGACTCGTTTCCAGGGCCTCCGGGTATCGCCCTTCCTGTGCCCGCTCCTCCACATCCGCGGGACCCCCCGTCACCCCACCCGTCTGGAAGCAGGAGAGGCATGGGACGACACTGATGACATGAATGTCCCAATGGCCCCTCATACTCATTGCATGAGAAGCAGCGTGGCTCGGTGGAAAGAGCCCGGGCTTTGGAGTCAGAGGTCATGGGTTCAAATCCCGGCTCCGCCACTCGTCAGCTGGGTGACTTTGGGCAAGTCACTTCTCATCTGTAAAATGGGGATGAAGACTGAGCCCCACGTGGGACAAGCTGATCACCTTGTAACCTCCCCAGTGCTTAGAACAGTGCTTTGCACATAGTAAGCGCTTAATAAACGCCGTTATTATCATTATTGTACTCTCCGAGCACTTAGTACAGTAAGCGCTCAATAAACACAACTGAATGAATGAATGCTAACGATTGTGGTATTTAGTAAGTACTTACTATATGCCAGGCACTGTATTAAGCTCTGGAATAGATAGTCAAATACGATACGATCGATTTCTGCGCGCAGAGCATTGTAGGATAGTACCACACAGTGGAGTTGGTGGAAAATATTCCCTGTTCTAAGCACTGAATAATAATAAAGGTATTTGTTAAGCGCTTGCTATGTGCCAAGCGCTAGGGTAGATACAAGGTAATCAGGTTGCCCCAAGTGGGGCTCACAGTCTTAGTCCCCATTTTACAGATGAGGTCACTGAGGCACAGAGAAGTTAAGTGACCTGCCCAAAGCCACACAGCGAAGTGGCAGAGCCGGGATTCGAACCCAGGACCTCTGACTCCCAAGCACGGACTCTTTCCTCTAAGCCACGTTATGGGACTAAGACTGAGCCCCACGTGGGACAACCTCACTACCTTGTATCTACCCCAGTGCTTAGAACAGTGCTTGGCACATAGTAAGCGCTTTACAAATACCATCATTATCATCATTATGATCCCCTACGCTGTAAGGCTGTGCAGGGAAGATGTCTGCTAATTCTGTTGTAATAATAGTAATAATGATGGCATTTGTTAAGCGCTTATTATGTGTCAAGCACTTTTCTAAGCGCTGGGGGAGATACAAGGTAATCAGGTTGCCCCACGTGGGGCTCACAGTCTTCATCCCCATTTTACAGATGAGGGAATTGAGGCACAGAGAAGTGACTTGCCCAAAGTCACACAGCTGACAAGTGGTGGAGCAGGGATTAGAACCCATGACCTCTGGCCCCCAAGCCTGGGCTCTTTTCGTTGAGCCACGCTGCTTCTCCACAGATTGTATTTTTCAATCTCAATCTAAATCTCAAAGTTGTACTTTAGATTAGGGAAGCAGCGTGGCTCAGTGGAAAGAGCCCAGGCTTGGGAGTCAGAGGTCATGGGTTCTAATCCCAGCTCTGCCACATGTCTGCTGTGCGCCATGGACAACTTACTTAACTTCTCTGAGCCTCAGTTACCTCATCTGTAAAATGGGGATTAAGACTGTGAGCGCCTTGTGGGACAACGCGATCACCTTGTATCCCCCCAGTGCTTAAAACAGTGCCTCGCACATAGTAAACGCTTAACAAGTGCCGTCATTATTATTATTATTACTCTCTCAATCATTTAGAATGGTGCTCTGCATATAGTAAGCGCTCAGCGAATACGACTGAATGACTTGAATGAATCAGGAAGAGGTCCAACAGCTGGTGAGTAAACTACCTGACTGTAATTTAAAATTTCTAGGCCTTTTCTTCCAACTTCTCAGTAGGAAAAAGGAGAATTTCCCCTGGCACTGGGCTACAGTTGCTTATATTTTGATTCGCCACACGGGGGCGCTGTAGTCAGGCCGTATTATAATAATAACAATATTAATAATGGTATTTTATTAAGTGCTTACTATGTGCAAAGCACTGTTCTAAGCGCTGGGGAGGTTACAAGGTGATCAGGTTGTCCCACGGGGGGGTCTCACAGTCTCAATCCACATTTTACAGATGAGGTAACCGAGGCACAGAGAAGTTGAGTGACTTGCCCAAAGTCACACAGCTGACAGTCGGGATTTGAACCCATGACCTCTGACTCCAAAGCCCGTGCTCTTTCCACCGAGCCACGCCAGCTCTTTGACCTCTTCCTCCTTCATTCAATGCGTTCAGTCGCCATTTGCTGAGCGCTTATTGTGTGCAGAGCACTGTACTAAGCGCTTGGGAGAATATACAACAATTGTGTTCCCTGCCCAGAACGACCTTATAGTCTAGAAGGTAATAATAATGATCATATAATAATAGTAATTATATTATTATTATTATTTGTCGAGCACTTACTATGTATCACACATTCATTCATTGAATCATATTTATTGAGTGCTTACTGTGTGCAGAGCACTGTACTAAGCACTTGGGAAGTACAAGTCGGCAACATAAAGAGATGGTCTGTTCTCAACAACGGGCTCACAGTCTAGAAGGGGGAGACATACAACAGAACAAAACATGTGGACAAGTGTCAAAATCGTCAGAACAAACAGAATTATAGGTATACGCACAACCTTAACAAAATAAATAGAATAGTAAATATTTACAAATAAAATAAATAGAGTAGCATGACTCAGTGGAAAGAGCACGGGCTTTGGAGTTAGAGGTCATGGATTCAAATCCCGGCTCTGCCATTTATCAGCTGTGTGACTTTGAGCAAGTCACTTCACTTCTCTGGGCCTCAGTTCCCTCATCTGGAAAATGGGGATTAAGACTGTGAGCCCCCCCCGTCGGACAACCTGATCACCTCGTAACCTCCTCAGCGCTTAGAACAGTGCTTTGCACATAGTAAATGCTTAATAAATGCCATTAAAAAAAATCTTTACAAATATATGCAAGTGCTGTGGGAAGGGAAAGGAGGTAGGGATGGGGAGGAGGAGAGGAGAAAGGAAAAGGAAAAAGTACTGTACTAAGCACTGAGGTAAGTACAAATCATCATCATCATCATCAATCGTATTTATTGAGCGCTTACTATGTGCAGAGCACTGTACTAAGCGCTTGGGAAATACAAATTGGCAACACATAATCAATCAGGGTGGACGCAGTTCATGGCCCACATGGGGTTTGCATTCTAAGAGGGAGAGAAAACAGATATTTAATCCCCGTTTTACAGATGAGGAAACTGAGGCCTAGCGCAGTGACTGGCCCAAGGTCACACAGCAGACAAGTGGCAGAACCAAGATTAGAAGTAAATCCAGATTACCAATAATTCCCAGGTCCAGGCTCTTTCCACTAGACCATCCTGCTTCCCAGTTAGTTAGTTCTTAGTGAAACCTTCATTCTCATCTCTTTAAAGTAGGAGGGAGGAAGGGAAAAGGGAAAAAAGTTCTAGAGAAGGAGGATAGAGACCTTGGCAGTGTCTAGTGGAAAGAATCTAGATCTGGGACTCAGCAATTGCTTGCTGCGAGGCCTTGGGAAAGTCTTCAATCTGTGCCTCAGTTTCCTCATCTGTAAAATGGGGATTCAAAACCTGTTTCTACCATGAGAAACAGCACGGCATAGTGGATAGAGCACCATCCTGGGAGTCAGAAGGTCATGGTTTCTAATCCTGGCTCCACCACTTGTCTGCTGTGTGACCCTGGGCAAGTCACCTCACTTCTCTGTGCCGCAGTGACCTCATCTGGAAAATGGGGATTAAGACTGTGAGCCCCACGGGGGGCAGGGAGTATGTCCGAACCGATTTGCTTGTATCCACCCCAGCACTTGATACAGTGCCTGGCACATAGTAAGCGCTTAACAAATACCATCATTGTTATATTCTACTTAGACTGTGAGGCCCCATATGAGGCAGGGACTGTCCAATCTGAGTAGCTTGTATTTCTCCCTAGTGCTGGGAACACAGGAAGTGCTTTACAAGTAGTAATAATAATAATAATGATGGCATTTATTAAGCGCTTACTATGGGCAAAGCACTGTTCTAAGCGCTGGGGAGGTTACAAGGTGATCAGGTTGTCCCATGGGGGGCTCACAGTTTTCATCCCCATTTTACAGATCATCATCAATCGTATTTATTGAGCGCTTACTGTGTGCAGAGCACTGTACTAAACGCTTGGGAAGTACAAGTTGGCAACACATAGAGACAGTCCCTACCCAACAGTGGGTTCACAGTCTAAAAGGGGGAGACAGAGAACAAAACCCAAACATACTAACAAAATAAAATAAATAGAATAGATATGTACAAGTACAATAAATAGATAAATAAATAGAGTAATAAATGTGTACAAACATATATACATATATACAGGTTATTACTAATTTCATTGTTACTAGCACATACGCATGCACACACACACAAACACACTATATACAAGTAAAATAGACAGTAATAAATATGTACAAACATATATACATATATACAGGTTATTACTAATTTCATTGTCACTAGCACGCACGCACGTGCACACACACATACACACACAGACATACTCCCCTCATAAATAAAATCACCCAGAATCTCATTTCAGTACAATTGAAAAACTCAATTCTCCCAAATACCCCCATATGCAGGCTGGCCTCAGGCCTCTGCCTTTTTTTAAAAAATGTTATTTGTTATAAGCTCTTAACTGAGGCACAGAGAAGTTAAGTAATGTGCCCAAAGCCACACAGCTGACAATTGGTGGAGTCGGGGTTTGAACCCACGACCTCTGACTCCAAAGCCCGTGCTCTTTCCACTGAGCCACGCTGCTTCTCTAAGTACCGCCGTTATTATTATTATTTTAATGGTATTACTTACTCTGGGCCAGGTACTAAACTAAGTGCTGGGTTAGATACAAGCTAATCAGGTTGGACACAGTCCATATCCCACGTGGAGCTCACAGTCTTAATCCCCATTTTACAGATGGGGTAACTGAGGCGCAGAGAAGTGAAGTGACTTGCCTGAGGTCACCCAGCAGACAAGTGGCCGAGCCGGGATTAGAACCCAGGTCCTTCCAACTCCCAGGCCTGTGCTCTATCCACTAGGCTATGCTGCTGCTTTGAACCGAAGACTCTATTTGGGGTGGACTAGGCTCATACAATAACCTAACCACGGCCCTTAAGACAACACAATTAAGCACTGAATCTAAGGAAAGGGAAACCAATTGGATTTGCAACTTGGAAGCAAAGCAGAGAGTCTGATTTAAATGTCAGGCTCATCTCTGAGGGATGATTTAATAACTTTTATGAGGGATCCTGTCACAGCCAATTCAGCGTTGGACTGGAGTGACTCACAGAGAGCGTGTTAGAAATGATCCAGTACAGAACAGAAAGAAACAAGATGATCCTTGGGCGCTTCCAAGAGCGCTCTAAAAAGCTAATTGGCGGTGGTGAGCTTCCCCCTCCTTCCCTTTCTACTCCTCTTCTCCATTATTTGTCAGCAACCCTGCCGTGTTCGCAGAGAGCTCGGACCCTTAAGTGACTCCACCCGAGGCGAGGGGAATGAGGAAAGAATGCAGCTCAAAAGCTAAATAAAACAGCCACCTCTTGGTTACCTTGGTCATAGCTCAAACCCATCCCCTAATCTAAAAAGCGCTAACCAAGAGCACAACAGGTCAGCTAGCAGCGTGGCCTGGTAGAAATAGCAGGCTCTTGGGAGACGGAGGACCTGCCGCGTGATCTTGAGCAAGTCATTTAACTTCTTGGGGGCCTCAGTTTCCTCTTCTGCAATATGGGGATTCAATAGCTGTTCTCCCCCCTACTTAGAATGTGACCCATGTGGGATCTGATTGTCTTGCTCTATCCAAGAGCAATGCAAGGCACATGGTAAGTTCCTCATAAACACCACAATTATTATTATTATTATTATTATTATTTATTATTATTATCAACCCAGGGTGATCCACTACAGGATTGCTTTCCAGTAAGCGTGATCTGGTCACCAGCCTTTACTGACTGCCCAGAGAGATTTCTTCCACATCCTAGCACTTGAGTCCAAGATGATAGGATTGGTTCGGCTTCTGTCTTTAAGGAGCTCACAGTCTAATCAATCAATCAATCATATTTATTGAGCGCTTACTGTGTGCAGAGCACTGTACTAAGCGCTTGGGAAGTCCAAGTTGGCAACATATAGAGACGGTCCCTACCCAACAGTGGGCTCACAGTCTAAAAGGGGGAGGCGGAGAACAAAAACAAACATACTAACAAAATAAAATGAATAGAATAGATATGTGCAAGTAAAATAGAGTAATAAATATATACAAACATATATACAGGTGTATCCAAGATGATAGGATTGGTTCGGCTTCTGTCTTTGAGGAGCTCACGGTCTGAGAGATGAGTCAGAAGTCCCTAAGAATGAATTGAGGGAGGGTGGGTAGTAGATGGCGTTTTGGAGAGTGAGTAGGGGATAATTCTGGAAAGCCCCTTGGGATATCATCTGCTTTTTCCACATCAAGCAGAAACTCCTTGCCATTGGCTTGAAAGCAGTCGATCGCCTCGCCCCCTTCTTCCTCACCTGGCTGCTCTCCTACTCCAACCCAGCCCGCACACTTTGCTCCTCTAATGCAAACCTAGAGTCAGAAGTCCCTAAGAATGAATTGAGGGAGGGTGAGTAGTAGATGGCGTTTTGGAGAGTGAGTAGGGGATAATTCTGGGAAGCCTCTTGGGATATCATCTGCTTTTTCCACATCAAGCAGAAACTCCTTGCCATTGGCTTGAAGGCAATCGCCTCACCCCCTTCTTCCTCACCTGGCTGCTCTCCTACTCCAACCCAGCCCGCCCACTTTGCTCCTCTAATGCAAACCTAATCACTTTACCTCAACCTCATCTATCTCCCCGCCAACCTCTCACTCACATCCTGCCTCTGGCCTGGAACGCCCTCCCTCCTCATTCCAACAGACAATCTCGCTTCCCACTTTCAAAACCTTAATGAAGGCACGTGTCAATCAATCAATCAATCAATCGATCATATTGAGCGCTTACTGTGTGCAGAGCACTGTACTAAGCGATTGGGAAGTACAAGTTGGCAACATATAGAGACAGTCCCTACTCAACATCATCATCATCAGTCATATTGAGCGCTTACTGTGTGCAGAGCACGGTGCTAAGCGCTTGGGAAATACAAGTTGGCAACATATAGAGACAGTCCCTACCCAACAGTGGGCTCACAGTCTAAAAGGGGGAGAGAGAGAACAAAACCAAACATACTAACAAAATAAAATAAATAGAATAGATATGTACAAGTAAAATAAATAGAGTAATAAATATGTACAAACATATACACATATACAGGTGCTGTGGGGAAGGGAAGGAGGTAAGATGGGGGGATGGACGGGGGCGAGGGGGAGAGGAAGGAGGGGGCTCAGTGTGGGAAGGCCTCCTGGAGGAGGTGAGCTCTCAGTAGGGCCTTGAAGGGAGGAAGAGAGCTAGCTTGGCGGATGGGCAGATGGAGGGCATTCCAGGTCTCCTCCAAGAGGCCTTCCTGACTAAGCCCTCCTTTCCTCTTTTCCTACTCCCTCCTCATTGTCCTGACGTGCTCCCTTTATTCATCCCTCCCTCCCAACCCCACAGCACAGAGAAGCAGCGTGGCTCAGTGGAAAGAGCCCGGGCTTGGGAGTCAGAGGTCACGGGTTCTAATCCTGGCTCCGCCACATGTCTGCTGTGTGACCTTGGGCAAGTCACTTAACTTCTCTGACCTCATCTGTAAAATGGGGATTAAGACTGTGAGCCCCACGTGGGACAACTTGTTTATTTTCTATCTACTCCAGTGCTTAGAACAGTGCTTGGCACTTAGTAGGCACTTAACAAATACCATTATTATTATTATTATTAAGCACTATGTGCCAGGCACTGTACTAAGTGCTGGGGTAGATTAAAGGTGATTGGATTGGACACAATCCCTGTCACACATGGGGCTCGCAACTAAGTACTGTTCTAAGTGCTGGGGTAGCATGGGCTTTTGAGTCAGAGGTCATGGGTTCAAATCCCTGCTCTGCCAATTGTCAGCTGTGTGACTTTGGGCAAGTCACTTAATTTCTCTGTGCCTCAGAGACCTCATCTGTAAAATGGGGATTAAGACTGTGAGCCCCCCGTGGGACAACCTGATTACCTTGTAACCTCCCCAGCGCTTAGAACAGTTCTTGGCACATAGTAAGAACTTAATAAATGCCATTATTATTATTATTCCTGGCCCCTGGTGGTAATCAGAAGGTTAAACAATGGTATTTATCGAATGCTGGCTGTGTGCACAGCACTGTGCTAAGTGCTTGGGAGAGGATTGATTGGCATCCCTGTCTTTGAGTTTACAATCGAACGATGCTGGGATTGAGGTTGGTTTGGTGCTACAGGTGACTTCTGGGATTGTCACCGTTTTTTGTTGTGTTGTACTTTCCCAAGTCCTTAGTACAGTGCTCTGCACACAGTAAGCACTCAGTAAATAAGTTTGAATGAGTGAAATCCTACAGAGGAAGCCCCTCTGCCTCTCAGGGCCCGACTGCAACGCGAGGAACATTCTCCAGAGCCTTTTCAGAAGGAAAAGGAGCCCTCTAGACGGTAAGCTTGCTGTGGGCAGGGAACGTGTCTGTTTATTGTTGTATTGTACACTCCCAGCTGCTCAGTGCAGTGCTCTGCACAAAGTAAGTGCTTCCCAGAATAGAGAGGGAAGGAGAGAACAAAGAGAAGCAGTGTGGTCTAGTGGTTAGAACACAGGCCTGGGAGTCAAAATCAATCAATCAATCAATCGTATTTATTGAGCGCTTACTGTGTGCAGAGCACTGTACTAAGCACTTGGGAAGTACAAGTTGGCAACATATAGAGACCCGTGTGACTTTAAACAACTCCTCTCAGACTCGGTTTTACCATCTGTAAAATGGGAATAATGCTATCGTCCTTTCCCTATCTCACGGGGAACTCTTTTTTTTTTTCTAATGGTACTTGTTAAGCATTTACTATAAGCCAGGCACTGAACTAAGCGCTGGGGTAGATGCAAGATAACCAAGTTGGACAGACCCTCTGCCACAGTCTAAATTGGACAGTCTATGCATCTAGCTTTATTTCTATTTCTTCTGATGACTTGACACCTGTCCACGTTTTGTTTTGTTGTCTGTTTCCCCCTTCTAGACTGTGAGCCTGTTGTTGGGTAGGGACCGTCTCTATATGTTGCCAACTTGTACTTCCCAAGCGCTTAGTACAGTGCTCTGCACACAGTAAGCACTCAATAAATGCGATTGAATGAATGAATGAGGGAGTAGGAGGGAGTAGAACACAGGCCTGGGAGTCAAAATCAATCAATCAATCAATCAATCATTTATTGAGCGCTTACTGTGTGCAGACCACTGTACTAAGCGCTTGGGAAGTACAAGTTGGCAACATATAGAGACAGTCCCTACCCACCAGTGGGCTCACAGTCTAAAAGGGGGAGACAGAGAACAGAACCAAACATACTAACAAAATCAAAGAAATAGAATAGATATGTACAAGTAAAATAAATAAATAAATAGAGTAATAAATATGTACAGACATATATACGTATATACAGGTGCCATGGGGAAGGGAAGGAGGTAAGATGAGGGGAATGGAGAGGGGGACGAGGGGGAGAGGAAAGAAGGGGCTCAGTCTGGGAAGGCCTCCTGGAGGAGGTGAGCTCTCAGTAGGGCCTAAACTTCTAATCCCGGCTCCGCCTCTTGTCTGCTATGTCACCTTGGGGGAGTCACTTCACTTCTCTGGGCCTCAGTTACCTCATCTGTAAAATGGGGATTAAGACCGTGAGCCCCACGTGGATCAGGGACTGTATCCAACCCTGATTATCTTGTATCTCGTATCTTCTATTAGAGCCGCAGCATGGCTCCGTGGAAAGAGCACAGGCGTTGGAGTCGTAAGTCATGGGTTCAAATCCCGGCTCTGCCAATTGTCAGCTGTGTGACTTTGGGCAAGTCACTTCTCTGTGCCTCAGTTAGCTCATCTGTAAAATGGGGATGAAGACTGTGAGCCCCCTGTGGGACAATCTGATCACCTTGTAACCTCCCTAGCACTTAGAACAGTGCTTTGCACATATAAGCCCTTAATAAATGCTATTATTATTATTATTATTATTATCAACCGCATTGCTAGTACAGTGCCTGCCACGTTGCAGGGGCTTAACAAATGCCAACCATAAAAAGAAAAGACCAAAAAAAAATTCCAAAAGGCTGAAAGTAAGCTCCCTGTGGGAAGGGAATGTGTCTTTATTGTTATAGTGTACTCTTCCAAGTGCTTAGAACAGTGATTTGCACGCAGTAAGTGCTCAATAAATACAACTGAATGAATGGGGAAGCAGCGTGGCTCAGTGGAAAGATCACGGGCTTCGGAGTCAGAGGTCAGGGGTTCGAATCCCGGCTCTGCCAACTGTCAGCTGGGTGACTTTGGGCAAGTCACTTCACTTCTCTGGGCCTCAGTTCCCTCATCTGTAACATGGGGATTTAGACTGTG
The DNA here is from genome assembly GCF_015852505.1 of Tachyglossus aculeatus. NCBI lineage: Eukaryota > Metazoa > Chordata > Mammalia > Monotremata > Tachyglossidae > Tachyglossus > Tachyglossus aculeatus. Next base: position 13,837,397 of record NC_052071.1, read on the forward strand.
AGACCCTGTGGGACAACCTGATCTCCTTGTAACCTCCCCAGCGTTTAGAACAGTGCTTTGCACATAGTAAAAGCTTAATAAATGCCATTATTGTTATTATTATTAACGAATGATGGACGCAGGCTCCCGAGCTGGTTTCCTTGAACAGTGTTTCACTTCTCCACGCCACAAGGGGGCAGATGTCACATGAAGAACCAAGCATGCTATACCCCCTCACTATAATAATAATATAATAATACTAATAATAATAATAATGGCATTTATTAAGCGCTTACTATGTGCAAAGCACTGTTCTAAGCGCTGGGGAGGTTACAAGGTGATCAGGTTGTCCCACGTGGGGCTCACAGTCTTCATCCCCATTTTACAGATGAGGTAACTGAGGCACAGAGAAGTGAAGTGACTTGCCCAAAGTCACACAGCTGACAATTGGCAGAGCCGGGGTTTGAACCCATGACCTTTGACTCCAAAGCCCGTGCTCTTTTCCACTGAGCCACGCTATAATATATATGTGTATATTATATATAATAATAATTATTATCCTAATTGTGGTATTTGTTCAGCACCTACTATGTGCCAGGCAAGCACTGTGTCTATACCATACAGTTAGATCAGAATGTTGCCAACTTGTACTTCCCAAGCGTTTAGTACAGTGCTCTGCACACAGTAAGCGCTCAATAAATACAATTGAATGAATGAATGAGTGAATTAACAAATAGCATCATTATTATTATGATTATATAGAGACGGTCCCTACCCACCAACGGGCTCAAGACTGTGAGCCCCACGTGGGACAACCCAGCGCTCAGAACAGTGCTTGGCACATAGTAAGCGCTTCCTCTCCCCCTCCTCCCCCTCCTCCCCCTCCCCATCCCCCCCGCCTTACCTCCTTCCCCTCCCCACAGCACCTGTATATATGTATATATGTTTGTACGTATTCATTACTCTATTTTATTTGTACATATTTATTCTATTTATTTTATTTTGTTAATATATTTTGTTTTGTTGTCCGTCTCCCCCTTCTAGACTGTGAGCCCGCTGTTGGGTAGGGACCGTCTCTATATGTTGCCAACTTGTACTTCCCAAGCGCTTAGTACAGTGCTCTGCACACAGTAAGCGCTCAATAAATACGATTGAATGAATGAGTGAATGAATGAAACAGTCCATAGCCTATAGAGGGGCTGACAGTCTCAGCGGAGGGGTCACAGACCGTGAACCCCAATTCTACAGATGAGGAAACTGAGGCACAGAGCAGTGAAATGACTTGCCCAAGGTTGCAGGGCAGACAAGGGGAGAGGCTGGTAGTAGAATCTCGGGCTCCCAACTTGCTTTTTTTGTGCTCTTTCCACCAGGCCGGGCCAAGTACATTTTCACTAGATGTTTGGATAGGATGCTGTTTGGGAATTCGGGACTGCTTTTTTCTGACAATAGTTGGTGTCGGATAAGACACAAAATGTTGTTCCAGGAAGCCCTTGTTCACACATAATAATAATGATGGCATTTATTAAGCTCTTATTGGGTGCAAAGCACTGTTCTAAGCGCTGGGAAGGATACAAGATGATCAGGTTGTCCCACTTGGGGCTCACAGTCTCAATCCCCATATTGCAGATGAGGTCACTGAGGCACAGAGAAGCCAAGTGACTTGCCCAGGGTCACACAGCTGACAGGCGGCGGAGCTGGGATCAGAACCCATGACCTCTGACTCCCAAGCCCGAGCTGTTTTCACGGAGCCATGCTGCTTCTCATGCAGTGTCAGTCAAAGCTAATGTACTAATATTAATACTAATATTCATTCATTTAATTCATTCAGTCGTATTTGTTGAGCGCTTACTGTGTGCGGAGCACTGTACTAAGCGCTTAATAGAGAAGCAGTGTAGCCTAGTGGATAGCGCACGAGCCCCGGAGTCAGAAGGGACCCGGGTGCTAATCCCGCCTCTGTCACTTGTCTGCTGTGACCTTGGGCAAGTCACTTCCTCTGTGCCTCAGTTCCCTCATCCGTAAAATGGGGGATGAAGACTGTGAGTCCCATGTGGGGCACGGACTGTGTCCAACCTGATCAGCTTGTATCAACCCCAGGGCTTAGAATAGTGCCTGGCACATAGCTAGTACTTAAATATCATAAAAAAATCCAGGTTTTCTTAACACGACATTCATCAGGAACATAAAGCCATTTTAGAGGAGAACTGAGTGTAGTCAATAAATAGGAATTGCGCATACTTATAATTATTATCATGGTATTTGTTAAGGGCTTATTGTATGTCAAGTACTGTTCTAAGTCCTGGGGTAGAGACAAGTTCTCATCCCAGATCTGCTGCTTTGCCTGCTGTGTGACCTTGGATAAGTTACACAAAGTCTCTGTGCCTGTTTCCTCATGTGCAAAATCGGGATTTAATCCCTGTTCTCCCTTTCCTAGTAGACTGGGTGCCTCACATGGGACAGGGACTGTGTCTAACCTGATTATCTTGTAACAATAATAATAATAATGATGGCATTTTAATAATAATAATAATAATAATAATAATGATGGCATCCACCAAGCTAGCTCTCTTCCTCCCTTCAAAGCCCTACTGAGAGCTCACCTCCTCCAGGAGGCCTTCCCAGACTGAGCTCCCTCTTTCCTCTCCCTCTCCCCATCACCCCTGCCTTACCTCCTTCCCCTCCCCACACCACCTGTATATATGTATATATGTTTGTATGTATTTATTACTCTATGCATTTATTTTATTTGTACATATTTATTCTATTTATTTTATTTTGTTAATATGTTTTGTCTTGTTGTCTGTCTCCCCCTTCTAGACTGTGAGCCCACTGTTGGGTAGGGACCGTCTCTACGTGTTGCCAACTTGTACTTTCCAAGCACTTAGTACAGTGATCTGCACACAGTAAGCGCTCAATAAATTTGATTGAATGAATGAATGGCATTTGTTAAGCGCTTACCATGTGCCAAGCACTGTTCTAAGCATATCTGCTTAAGGGTTTAGGAGAGTGCTTGGGATGTAGTGAGCGCTAAACAAATACCAGAGTTTCTAAGACCACCACATTCTCTCTACCCTCAATTCCCACCTTTGGGACAGTCCATCTCCAGTTCTGCTCGACAGGAATAGGGAATGTGTTTGTACCCTCCTAAGGGTTTCGCACAGTGCTCTGCACATAATAATTTTGATATTTATTAAGCACTTACTATGCGCCAGGTACTGTATTAACTTCTGAAGTAGATACAAATTTGTCAGGTTGGACACAGTCCCTGTCCTGCATGGGGCTCACACAGTCTTAATCCCCATTTTTCACATGAGGGAACTGAGGCCCGGATAAGTGAAATGACTTGCCTAAGGTCACACAGCAGATTAAGATTGTGAGTCCCACATGGAACAGGGACGGTGTCCAATCCGATTGGCTTGTATCCACCCCAGTGCTTAGTTCAGTGCCTGGCACATAGTAAGTGCTTAACAAATACCACACACACACACACGCATGCACACACACACACACACGGCAGAGATGGAATTAGAACCCAGATCCTTCTGACTCCCGGGCTTACGCTCTTTCCACTAGGCCCCGCTGCTTCTCACATAATAAGCACTGAATAAATACCGTCGAGCGATCGATTGAAAGGTCAAGGACATGGGGCTCTTGAGGGGCAAGTCTTCCCCGGGATTAAATTCTGGGTCTTTGCTGTGTGTGAACAGTTAGCTGTGTGCTCGGTGGCTCAAAGTGTAAAGATGACACTGCATGGTCTTCAGTAAAGCGGGCCGGGCTCCCGGGGGGTTCGGGGGGAGCTCGGCTGATGATCACGGAATAAAAATAGACCATCAGGTGCTCGTGCCCTGGTTCCCCAGACTGGGAAAGCTGCAGAATTATCCTTATCTGGGAGGTTTCCATTCGTTCAGTCATATTTACTGTGTTAAGAACACCGTACAAAGCACTTGGGAGAGCACAATACAACAACAAACAGACACATTCCCTGCCCGCAATGAGCTTACAGTCTAGAGGAGGGGAGACAAGCATTAATATAAAGAAATAAATAACACATATGGACATAAGTGCTGTGGGGCTGGGAGGGGGGGATGAACGAAGAGAGCAAGTCAGGGCAACGCAGAAAGGAGTGGGAGAAGAGGAATGTTACCAACTTGTACTTCCCAGGAGCTTAGTACAGTGCTCTGCACACAGTAAGTGCTCAATAAATACGATTGATTGATTGATTGAATGAGGAAAGGAGGGCTTAGTCAGGGAAGGCCTCCCGGAGGAGATGGGCCTTTAGTAAGGCTTTAAAGTCGGGGGAGAATAATTGTCTGATGGATTTGGGGAGGGAGACTAGAATGTGGGCTTGTCTCTAAAATGTGAGCTCGCTTTGGACAGGGAATGTGTCTGTTTTCATCATCATCATCATCAATCGTATTTATTGAGCGCTTACTATGTGCAGAGCACTGTACTAAGCACTTTATATGGTACTCTCCCAAGTACTTAGTACGGTGTTTTGCACACAGTAAGCGCTCGATAAATATGGATGAATGGAGGGCACTCCAGGCCCAAGGCAGGACGTGGGCGAGGGGCTGGCGGCAAGAAAGGCGAGATGGAGGCAAAGGGAGAAGGTTGGCATTACGGGAGTCAAGTGTGTGGACTGGGTGGTTGTAGGAGAACGGCGAGGTGAGGTAGGAGGAGACAGTGAGTTTTGGTGTGGGGAGAGAGAGCAGCATGGCATAGTGGATAGAGCACAGGCCTCGGAGTCAGAAGGTCATGGGTTCTAATTCCTCCTCTGCCACTTGCCAGCTTTGTAAGCATGAGCAAGTCACTTCACTTCTCTGGGCCTCAGTGCCCTCCTCTGTAAAATGGGGATCGAGACTGTGAGCCTAATGTGGGACAGGGACCGTGTCCAACCCGATTTGTTTGGATCCACCCCAGGTCTCAGTACAGTGCCTGCCTGGCACCCAGGAAGCACTTAACAAATACCACAATTATTATTATTAGGAGGCACGGGACAAGGGGCGGCTTCTGGAAGTAGCGTCTGCAGGGACCAAAGCGAAGGCTAGCTCTCCGTCTCCCTTCTACATACTTAATTTAGTTTCCTGCTGTTGTTGTGGGACTGGGAGAACCGGGATCCAAAACCTGCAGCAGCTGCCTCAGCATTTCAGAATCCTGCATTGCTCGTGTGAGTTTCTCACTGCTGAGAGAGGCAGGGTCGAAAATAGCCAGGTCTAACCAACGTCTAGCACAGGACCTTTAAGCTCGTGTTTGGGGGAGACCCGAGAAAAAGAGAAAGCGAGAGAGCACTGAGAGAACAGAAAGGTGAAAGCTTTTTTTAAAATGGTATTTGCTAAGTGCTTACTATGTGCCAGGCACTGTACTAAGCGCTGGCATAGATGCGAGCTAATAAGGTTGGACACAGTCCCTGTCCCACATGGAGCTTGCTGTATTAAGCCCCATTTTCTTTTAAATGGCATTGATTAAGCGCTTACTATGTGCAAAGCACTGTTCTAAGTGCTGGGGAGGTAACAAGGTGATCAGGTTGTCCCAGGGGGGCTCACAGTCTTAATCCCCATTTGACAGATGAGGTAACTGAGGCACAGAGAATTCAATCAATTCACTTAGTTATATTTATGGAATGCTTACTCTGTGCAGAGCATTGGAAGAGTACAATATAATAATAGACACAGTCCCTGCCCACAGCAAGCTTATAGTCTAGAGGACGAGCTTACAGTCTAGAGGGCAATCGTCCAATTGTCTTCCGCAAGCAGACGCTCCCCTGATGCATCTTTTCTTCAATCCTGAAGCCAAGTGAAAAATATAATATTTAGGGCATTAATTCAGCACTTATCCTGTGCCAAGTCCTGAGCTAGGTATAAGGTCATCAGATTGGTCACAGCTCCTGTCCCTCAACGGGCTCACTGTAGAGAGAAGGCATCATCCCCATTTTACAGATGAGGAAACTTAGCCTGAGAAGTGATATAGCCCTCACACAGGGCCTCTGAGGCTCTCCCCTTCTCTTCCTTCTCTTCTTCCCCTTCTCCCTCTTTTTCCGTTTAGAGAAAAAGTGCAGATTAGCCCAGAGGCCACTGAGGAAATCCTCACATTTCCTCCAGGGGAGCCTGATTTTGCCCTCACTGTATGAGGTACGGAGAAGGCATCATCCCCATTTTACAGATGAGGAAACTGAGGCCCAGAGAGGTTGAGGGACTGGTTGTCCAGCAGGTCACTGGCCAAGCTGGATCTCCTGCCTCCCAAAATAATCCCACCAGGCCACACTGCTGCTTTGGGAAGATCAGATTCTCAGCTCTTTTTTTTTTCCATTTTTTTGTGTGTGGTATTCATTCATTCAGTCGTATTTATTTAGTGCTTACTGTGTGCAGAGCACTGTACTAAGCGCTTGGCAACATATAGAGACTATTTGCTAAGCTTTTACTATATGCCGGGCACTGTACTAAGCGCTGGGGTAGATACAAGCTAGTCAGGTTGGACACAGTCCCTGTCCCACATCCCCATGTCGCAGATGAGGTAACTGAAGCACAGAGAAGTGAAATGACTTGCCCAAGGTCACACAGCAGACAAGTGGTGGAGGTGGGATTAGAAGATGATGATGATGATTACAGTATTTGTTTAAGTGCGTACTATGAGCCAAGCATTGCTCTAAGCACTGAGATGGATACAAGATGATCAGGTTGGACACAGTTCCTATCCCCAGCGGGGCTGACAATCTTAATCCCCATTTTACAAACGAAGGAACTGAGGCTTCAGGATCCACTCTTGTCTGCTGTGTGAGCTTGGGCAAGTCAGTTCACTTCTCTGGGCCTCAGTTACCTCATCTGTAAAATGGGGATTAAGACTGAGTCCCATGTGGGACAGGGGCTGTGTCTAACCCCGGCGCTTAGTACAGTGCCACATAGCGCTTAACAAATACCATTATTATCATCTACACCAGTGCTTAGTACAGTGCCTAGAACATAGTAAATGCTTAACAAATGCCATTTAAAAAAAACCCCTACTGTGCTTAGGCTAGAATTTCTGCCCCAATTGATTGGTTCTCCCAACACTAGTATGGTCAGCAGGGGCACGCTGAGGTGGGCCAGGCTCACCAGGCTCTGGAGTGCGAATAGACAAGGATCTCATCTACTAATTCTATCGTACTGTCCAACCACTTAATATAGTGCTCTGGTTAAAGTGAGCCCTCAGCAAATGCTATTGATGGATTGATGTCCCATCCAGTCCTCACACTGAGCTCCAACCAACTCTGCTTCTGAGCAAGCAAGCCTTTTTATTATCATTATTATTATGGTATTTGTTAAGGGCTCAGTATGTGCCAGGCACTGTACTAAGTGCTGGAGTAGATAAAAGCTAATCAGGTTATACACAGTCCATGTCCCACATGAGGCTCAGTACAAGCGCTTAGTACAGTGCTCTGCACACAATAAGCGCTCAATAAATACGACTGAATGAATGAATGAGGCCCAGAGAAGTGAAGTGACTTGCCCAAGGTCACACTGCAGACCAGCGGCAGAGCTGGGATTAGAACCCAGGTCCTCTGATTCCCAGGCCCACGCTTCAAGTCCCCTATAATCTATAAATTCATTGTGGGCAGGGAATATGTCTATTATATTGTTATATTTTACTCTCCAAAGCATTTAATACAGCTGTACACACAGAAAGTGCTCAATAAATACAACTGACTGATGGATTGACTGACAAGCCACTAGGCCCCCACTGCTTCTCACATTCAAACGGTCAAGGTGGGATTATACTTGGAACCGGGGACTTGCCGTGGACAGCTTAATGGATGGAGACCGGTCAGAAGGTCTTGGGTTCTAATCCAGCCGGTGCCTGTAACATCTCTGTGCCTCAGTTTCCTCACCTGTAAAATGGGGATTGAGACTCTGAGCCCCCCGTGGGACAGGGACTGTGTCCAACCTGATATGCTTGTATCCACCCCGGCACAGTAAGCACTTAACAAATGTCACAATTATTATTATTATTATTCTCCCGGGGAAAGCAAGTCAGGGGAAGGAAGTGGTAGCAGTACTATTTATTAAGGGCTTCCTGTGTGCGGAGCAATGTAATAAGCGATGGGATGTCCCTCTGGGATCTGCCGGTTATTTTCGATCCGACCGTATTCTCCATCAGCAGGCGTTTCAGTCCCGGCTGCTGTTGGTCCCACAGCGGCGATGGGTTTTTCTCCTCCAGGTGCTTTGTTTTAACTCTTACATAAGTGAATTATGGGACAATGAGCGTGGCATTGCCAGCTCAAGCTCCCGACAGACACGGAAGGTCGTAAAGAAGGTTTTTCATGCAGGCAGCCGGCTACGTGAGCCGAAACATGAAGTGCCGGCTCCTATTTGCGCTTGCCACATTTGGGTGAGGGGACCGGGGGAAGAGAAATGCAAATTCAGAATCTATTTTGAGTCCGTTTGGTCTGATGGAAAGGGCACAGGCTGGGGCGTCAGGCGACCTGGTTTCTATTCCCGGCTCCGCCACTGACCCCGCCGTGTGATTTTAAACAACTCCCCTCAAACTCGGTTTTACCATCTGTAAAATGGGAATAATGCTATCGTCCTTTCCCTATCTCACGGGGAACTTTTTTTTTTTCTGATGGTACTTGTTAAGCATTTACTATAAGCCAGGCATTGAACTAAGCGCTGGGGTAGATGCAAGATAACCAAGTTGGACAGACCCTCTGCCACAGTCTAAATTGGACAGTCTATGCATCTAGCTTCATTTCTATTTCTTCTGATGACTTGACACCTGTCCACATGTTTTGTTTTGTTGTCTGTTTCCCCCTTCTAATCAATCAATCAATCAATCGTATTTATTGAGCGCTTACTATGTGCAGAGCACTGTACTAAGCGCTTGGGAAGTACAAATTGGCAATATATAGATACAGTCCCTACCCAACAGTGGGCTCACAGTCTAAAAGGGGGAGACAGAGAACAAAACCAAACATACTAACAAAATAAAATAAATAGAATAGATATGTACAAGTAAAATAAATAAATAGAGTAATAAATATGTACAAACATATATACATATATACAGGTAATACAGGTATATTAATACCTTTGAAGCCCTGAAAATGCCAATCCCATGTAATAAATTCTCCAGGTGGTTACAAATATCCTTTTTGTTAGTTGGCTCACAAAGGACTGTTTAAAAAACGTGGGTTCTGCAAAAATATTTTCCAATCTGATGTGGTTTACCCCATACAGACATTAATTTAGACTGTGACTTCTAGACTGTGAGCCTGTTGTTGGGTAGGGACCATCTCTATATGTTGCCAACTTGTACTTCCCAAGCGCTTAGTACAGTGCTCTGCACACAGTAAGCGCTCAATAAATGCGATTGAATGAATGAATGAATGAGGGAGTAGGATTTAATCCCCATTTACAGATGAGGCACAGACTAGGCCAAGGTCACACGGACAAGTGGAGGAGCCAGAAGTAGAACCCAGGTCCTCTGCTCCCAGGCCTGGGCTCTTTCCATTAGACCACGCTGTTACTCTGGCACTGTGACAGTAGAATGAAATAAGAAGTATGAAATTGCTTTAGACAAGCAGAGTTGATTATGATTCTTATTCGGGGTGCATTTACAGTCAGGTCAGCTGCTCTTTGGCCTCTATCTAGAGGTAGTGAGTAAAGAAGCACCGTCGAAAGGGTCAGGGTGGGTGGGTTGGTAATCCTGTTCTTCAATTTTCCCCACTCCCAATTTGTTGCTTGTGACTTTTCTCTTATAATAATAATAAATGTGGTATCTGTTAAGCGCTTACTATGCGGCAGGCGCTGTACTAAGCACTGAGGTGGACACAGTCCCCGTCCCAGGTGGGGCTCACAGCCTCCATCCCCATTTTACAGATGAGGGACCTGAAGGCCCAGAGAAGTGAAGTGACTTGCCCAAGGTCACACAGCGGACAAGTGGCAGAGCAGGGATTAGAACCCATGACCTTCTGACTTCAAGGCTCCATCCACAACACTGTCCACCACAACTTTGCCCAATCATATCCCTCCTAAATAGCCGCCACTTTCAGGAAGCCTTCCCTGGTGAATTTCCCCCTCCATTCCTCATACTCTTCCATCAGCCACTCCATTACTCCCATTCACTGATCCGTTTTCTAAATTCTTATGGTTTTTCATTTCTCAGTATTCATCGAGCCCTGCTGGTGTGCGGAGCACTGGTTTGGGTGCGGGGCGGCATGTGATTGATTTTTTTTTCAACTTGTATTTTTATTATTTCTCCTCGGCTTGGGCTGATCAGTTTCTGTTGCTTGCTTTCCCTGTTAGGTTATTATCATCAATCGTATTTATTGAGTGCTTACTGTGTGCAGAGCACTGGACTAAGCACTTGGGAAGTACAAGTTGGCAACATATAGAGACAGTCCCTACCCAATAGTGGGCCCACAGTCTAAAAGGGGGAGACAGAGAACAAAACCAAACATACTAACAAAATAAAATAAATAGAATAGATATGTACAAGTAAAATAAATAGAGTAATAAATATGTACAAACATATATACAGGTATATACATATATACAGGTTGTATATTTTCTTGTGGGCAGGGATTGTGTTCCAAACTCCTTCTATCCGTCCCCCTAGCCCAGTGCTTAGAAAAGTGCCTAGCACATAGTAAATGCTTAACAAATACTATAATTATTATTAGTGGATACTCAAAGCTGGTAATAAAAAATATCTGTAGTCAGGATAGCACTTATGTCTATATCTGTCATTGATTTATTTCTATGGGCAGGGAATGTGTCTATTATAATAATAATAATGATGGCATTTGTTAAGTGCTTACTATGTGCAAAGCACTGTTCTAAGCATGGGGAGGTTGCAAGGTGATCAGGTTGTCCCACGGGGGGCTCACAGTCTTAATCCCCATTTTACAGATGAGGTAACTAAGGCACAGAGAAGTTAAGTGACTTGCCCAAGGTCACACAGCTGACATTTGGCGAAGCAGGGATTTGAACCCATGACCTCTGACTCCAAAGCCCGTGTTCTTTCCACTGAGCCATGCTGCTTCTCTTAGCCACGCTTATCGTTGGATTATACTCTCCCAAGCGCTTAGTACAGTGCTCTGCATGTAGTAATAAAGAGCAGGGGCGTGGGAGTCAGAGGTCGTGGGTTCGAATCTCCCCTCTGCCACTTAGCTGTGTGACCTTGGGCAGGCCACTTAACTTCTCTGTGCCTCAGTTACCTCACCTGTAAAATGGGGATTAAGACTGCGAGCCCCACATGGGACAACCTGGTGACCTTGTATCTACCCCAGTGCGTAAAATAGTGCTTGGTGCGTAGTAAGCGCTTAACAAATACCATCATTATTATTATTAATTCATTCATTCAGTCGTATTTATTGAGTGCTTACTGTGTACTGTACTGAGCGCTTAATGAAGAGGGAGTTGGTCCATTGAACCCAGGAAGTGTGACAGGGTTACTAACGACCGGATCCTTGGTAAATCTCCTCAGCCAGACTAAAGTAACAGAGCAAAGGGTAAACTGATCCTCCCTCAGTTCTGACCCTCAGAGAAGTCTTTGTCCTAATCAATCAAATAATCGATTGTTTTGAACACTTACTTTGTGCAGTGAGAAGGTCGTGGGGTCTAATGTCCACTCCGCCACTTGTGTGCTGTGGGACCTTGGGTGAGTCCTTTTACTTTTCTGGGCCTCAGTTACCTGAGAAGTAGCGTGGCTTAGTGGAAAGAGCACTGGTTTGGGAGTCAGAGGTCGTGGGTTCTAATCCCGCCTCTGCCACTTAATAATAATAATGCTGGTATTTGTTAAGCACTTACTATGTGCCAAGCACTGTTCTAAGCGCTGGGGTAAATACAAGGTAATTAGGTTGTCCCACATGGGGCTCACAGTCTTAATCCCCATTTTACAGATGAGGTAACTGAAGCACAGAGAAGTGAAGTGGTTTGCCCAAAGTCATACAGACTTTGGTTCGCTTCTCTGTGCCTCAGTTACCTCATCTGTAAAATGGGGATTAAGACGGGGATCCCCACGTGAGACAAGGGTTGTGTCCAACGCTGAGAAGCAGCGTGACTCAGTGGAAAGAGCCTGGGCTTTAGAGTCAGAGGTCATGGGTTCAAATGCCAACTCCACCGCTTGTCAGGTGTGTGACTTTGGGCAAGTCACTTCACTTCTCTGGGCCTCAGTTACCTCATCTGTGAAACGGGGATTAAGACCGTGAGCCCCCCGTGGGACAACCTAATCACCTTGTAACCTCCCTGGTGCTTAGAACAGTGCTCTGCACATAGTAAGTGCTTAATAAATGCCATTTAAAAAAACTGTGGTGAGTCTTTTAGACTGTGAGCCCACTGTTGGGTAGGGACTGTCTCTATATGGTGCCAACTTGTACTTCCCAAGCGCTTAGTACAGTGCTCTGCACACAGTAAGCTCTCAATAAATACAATTGATTGATTGATTCCACAACAAGCTGCCTTTTTAGTGCCTGTTTGTGAGCCCGTGAACAGTCTTTTTAGACTGTGAGCCCACTCTTTTAGACTGTGAGCCCACTGTTGGGTAGGGACTGTCTCTATATGTTGCCAACGAGTCCGCAACAAGCTGCCTTTTTAGTGCCTGTTTATAAGCCCGTGAACAGTCTTTTGGACCGTGAGCCCACTGTTGGGTAGGGACTGCCTCTATATGTTGCCAACTTGTGCTTCCCAAGCGCTTAGTACAGTGCTCTGCACACAGTAAGCGCTCAATAAATACGATTTAAAATAAAAAGATAAAAAAAAAAGAAGGAAGAATGGGGAGAGGGCCTGAGGCGCTTTATTTGAGGCAGGTGATTGCAGGCTTGTAGGGGCGGGGCATGGGCGGAGGCTTGGCTTTCTCTCCCTGTTCCACCGGGAAACAGGCCTGCACCAATTAATGATTGCACCTGAACCTCAGCGGCCATGTGTGAGGCAGATAAAAGGTGGGTTTGATAAAAGGTGGGTTTTTTTTAATTGTGAGGGGCGCATATGGAGGCAGCATGGAGGCCTGCAGGAGGGCCACGCTGGGAACCAGAGAGAAGAAGCATCAGCAGACTGGGCCCCTTTGACCACAGACTGGTATTGGACCCTTGGTGGAGTAAGTTGTGTGTGTTTGTGTCACTCCCTTGCACGCCGGTAAAACTAAGCAAAGAAACTTTCCCCAGTAACCCTGACTTTTATTAAGTGTCACTGAGGCTCCCCCTGTCCATGGAGGTCCTGCTTGGTATGAAAGAGGGGCTTGCGACACCAACCTGATTTTGTTCTGTCCCCCCCAGTGCTTAGTACAGTGCCTGGCACATAGTAAGTGCTTAACAAATACCAAAATTATTATCTCTTGAATTTGCTTCACTCTGACCACCCTGACGGGTGGAAGGAGCGTTCTTTTAAAGCCAGGTGGAGAATTCCGGGTCTACAGGTCAATTAAGCAGTGGGGGATAGGGATAATGGGTATATATTAGTACAATATATACTATTAGTACTATAGTACTATTGTACTAATTGTACTATTACTATTACTAGTACTATTGTACTATTGTACAGTATTGTACTATTAGTACAATATATACTATTGTGTATATATACTACAAGCGCTTAGTACAGTGCTCTGCACACAGTAAGCGCTCAATAAATACGATTGATGATGTATGGGATATAGCTATAATTCTGTGTATGCTAATGGTTTTGACACCTGACAACATGTTTTGTTGTCTGCCTCCCCCTTTTAGGCTGTGAGCCCGTTGTTGGGTAGGGACCGTCTCTATATGTTGCCGACTTCTACTTCCAAAGCGCTTAGTACAATACTCTGCACACAGTAAACACTCAATAAATACGATTGAATGAATGCATAATGGGTGTGAAGGAAGCCAGGTGCTCTTCATTGGGGTGGCTTACTATGTGTTAGGCACTATAAGGAATGCTGGGGTACATACAAAGAGAAGCAGCGTGGCTCAGTGGAAAAAGCCCCGGCTTTGGAGTCAAATCCCCGTTCCGCCAATTGTCAGCTGTGTGACTCTGGGCAAGTCACTTCACTTCTCTGTGCCTCAGTTACCTCCTCTGTAAAATGGAAATTAAGACTGTGAGTTCCCTGTGGGACAACCTGATCACCTTGTAACCTCCCAGCACTTAGAACAGTGCTTTGCACATAGTAAGTGCTTAATAAGTGCCATTATTATTATTATACAAGCTAATTATGTTGCCAACTTGTACTTCCCAAGTGCTTAGTACAGAGCTCTGCACACAGTAAGTGCTCAATAAATACGATTGATAATCAGGTTGGTCACAGTCCCTATCCCACATGGGGCTCATGGTCTCAATCACCATTTTACAGCTGAGGGAACTGAGGCACAGAGATTATTGTGGGTAATTTACAATCAATTGTATTTTAATATCATTGTAGATTATTATACTTTAAAAATAATGAAACCTTCTCAGAGACCCTGGAGAAGATTTCTGGGCCAGAAACTTTGGTATGATAGAGGCAAGCCCGCCTTGAAAGAAGCCTGGGTATCATTCAGTCAATTAATGGTATTTATTGAGTACTCCCTGTGTGCAGAGCACTGTACTATGTGGTTGAGAGAGTTGGTAGACACAATCCCTGACCTCAAGGAGCTTGTAGTCTATGGGTGAATGCTGGGAGCATTTGTTCCTCCTCCTCCTAATAATAATAATAATAATAATGGCATTTGTTAAGTGCTTACTATGTGCAAGGCACTGTTCTAAGCGCTCATGGCTCAGAGGGAGCTGAAGGGTGTAAGGGAGCAGGGTTATTTTAGTCAATCCAGTCTCCCTGTTTCTCACAGAACCTCTCTGCGTGAAATACTTTTAAAGAGGGCCCAAGAGAGCATGGTGTAACTAACAAGGTGAAAATGGAGCTTCAACTCCTGTTTGTCTAAAGACTGTTAAGGTAGATAATAATAATAATAATAATCATGGCATTTATTAAGCGCGTACTATGTGCAAAGCACTGTTCTAAGCACTGGGGGGATACAAGGTGATCAGGTTGTCCCACGTGGGGCTCACAGTCTTCATCCCCATTTTACAAATGAGGGAACTGAGGCTCAGAGAAGTTAAGTGACTTGCCCAAGGTCACACAGAAGACATGTGGCAGAGCCGGAATTCGAACCCGTGACCTCTGACTCCAAAGCCTGTGCTCTTTCCACTGAACCACGCTGCTTCTCATCTGCTGTGAGACCCAGGCTAAGCCCCCCCACTTTTCCTCAGCTCTCCCTCCCCCCTCCACATCTCATCCCAACTTGCTCCCTTTGCTCTACCCCCGTCCCACAGCACTTGTGTGTGTATATATGTACATATCTATAATTCTATTTATTTATATTAATGCATGTTTACGTGTGTGTATTTCTTATTCTAATTATTGATGCTATTGATGCCTGTTTACTTGTTTCGACCCTATCTCTCACCTTCTAGGTTAGGAGCCCGTTGTGGTGAGGGATGGTCTCTCGTTGTTGCTGAATTGTACTCTCCAAGCGCTTAATACAGTGCTTTCCACACAGTAGGCACTCAGATTCGATTGAATGAATAACCTTGGGCTAGTCACTTCACTTCTCTGGGCCTTTGTTACCTCATCTTTAAAATGGGGATTAAGACTGTGAACCTCATGTGGGACATAGTCTCCAACCTGATAAGGGCTTTGGATCAGAGATCATAGGTTCGAATCCCGGCTCTGCCACATGTCTGCTGTGTGACCTTGGGTAAGTCACTTAACTTCTCTGAGCCTCAGTTACCTCATCTGTAAAATGGGGATTAAGACTTTGAGCCCCACATGGGACAACCTCATTACCTTGTTTCCCCTCCCCAGCGCTTAGAACAGTGCTTTGCACATAGTAAGCGCTTAACAAGTGCCACTATTATTATTATTATACCCCAGTGCTTCGTACATTGCCTGAAATTTTATAAGCGCTGAACAAATACCATTTAAAAAAAACCCAAAGGGCTTTTAGAATTTCCATTTTACAGGTGAAGAAACTGAGTCATAGAGAAGTTGGGAACGTGCCCAAGGTCACACAGCAAGCTGGCATTAGAACCCAGGTGTCTTGGTCACTCAGGGCGTTGTTTCAATGTCCACAACAGCTAGGGAGCACCTGTTGAAGCCAGAGGGAGGCAGGTTCAAATTCAACAAAAGGAAACACCTACTCCACCCAGCAGGGTTGATGTGCAGGGTCAAAAGGGGCTTGCATTAATTCATAACAACGGGGTCGATAATGAGTCACACAATAAAGAAATTTAGGCATCAATCCTTCCATCAGCATATGGTTTGAGCACTTACTTTGTGCGGAGCACTGTACGGTGCAGTTGGTCAGCATGATCTCTGACCACAAGGAGTTTGCCACCTAACTATGGAGATGGACACTGAAATTAACTAAAAGTAAACAATGCACCAGAGTATTAAGATAAGTATGTAAATGCCATGGGTTGGGTGAATATCAAAGTGCTTAGGGGATACAGATTAAGTGTCTAAGTGACACAGAGGAGAAGGGGAAGATGAGAGTTTAATATTGGGGTGCAGAGGGGAGAGTTAGAAATTTGGCTGTGGAGTTTTTGGGGTTTTTTTTTTTTTTGGTTTTTAATGGTATTAACCACTTTCTATGTGCCAGGCACTGTACTAAGCGCTGGGGTAGGTACAAACTTAGCTGGTTGGACACAGTCCCTGTCCCACATGGGGCTAACAGTCTTAATCCCCCTTGTACAGAGAAGGGAACTGAGGCACAGAGAAGTCAAGTGACTTGCCCAAGGCCACACAGCAGACAAGTGGCGGAGCCGGGATCAGAGCCCAGGTCCTTTTGACTCCTGGGCTGTAGCCACTAGGCCTGGACGATCCATCTCTCCCCAAGAGTTTGTACATCCATCATCATCATCATCAATCGTATTTATTGAGCGCTTACTGTGTGCAGAGCACTGTACTAAGCGCTTGGGAAGTACAAGTTGGCAACATATAAAGTCCCTACCCAACAGTAGGCTCACAGTCTAAAAGGGGGAGACAGAGAACAAAACCAAACATACTAACAAAATAAAATGAATAGAATAGATATAAAATAAATAGAGCATGACAGTTTCAAAGTCCTAGTGCCCTTGTTGCAGACTGAATCTTGGGCCAAACAGATCCCGGAGTGGTCCCGTTATTACATGTGGCCTTATCATTCCCTTTCTGCCCACCGACTGCTTTCTTTTAGCTCCAGCCCGATTTCTTTGGGGCCCTACCTATCCCGAGTTCGTTTTCCTCCACCCCAAGTTCACCTGGCAAGGAAGTGGTAAACCAGAGCCCAAATTTCCTAACTCTCAAAAATGTCTGCATTTCACTCAGTCTGCCTGTCATCTCCAGTTTGTCTCAGGTTAATAATAATAATAATGATGGTATTTATTAAGCGCTTACTATGTGCAAAGCACTGTTCTAAGCGCTGGGGAGGTTACAAGGTGATCAGGTTGTCCCACAGGGGTCTCACAGTCTTAATCTCCATTTTACAGATGAGGTGACTGAGGCACAGAGAAGTGAAGTGACTTCCCCAAAGTCACACAGCTGACAACTGGCGGAGCCGGGGTTTGAACCCACGACCTCTGACTCCAAAGCTCGTGCTCTTTCCACTGAGCCACGCTGCTTCTCTAACCTCTGGCTCCCTTCTAAGAGGTGTTGTTAATAATAATAATAATAGTAACAATAATAATATTTGTTCAGTACAGTGCTTGGTGAGTAGTAAATGATCAACATAAAGCCCTCATAAGGCACTCAAAGTCTAGGAGGATGAGAGAACAGGAATTGAATCCCTACTTTACAAATGAGGAAATTGAGGCCCAGAGAAGTGAAATAACTTACCCAAGGTCACCCAGCAGGCAAGTGGCAGGGCTGGGATTAGAACCTAGGTCCTCTCACCCCCAAGCCTGTGCTCTTTCTACTAGGCCCCTGCTGACCCAGCTATCAATCTTAATGTTTGTGGTTGGCTTCAAAACTTCCTTCCCAAATTCTGTTACTCTTAACATAAGGCAGAGATTGCACATGATGGAGGTGGAATCAGTCAATTAACGGTATTTATTGAATGCTTACATTGTGTAGATCAGTGTCATGGGTGTTTGGCAGAGCCCAATGCAGTAGGATTGTAGAAGTGACCCCTGTCCTCAAAGAGCTTATAGCCTATTGGGGGTGGTCATGCTTTGTTAAGATGGGGAGGAATCAAAGGAAAATTATCCCCAAACCCTGGGCCAGAACCATTTTTCCCCACTCCTGGGTTGTGCGGCAATTAAATTGATGAGAACCTGCCAAGAAATCCTCTGGTTAGCCTACCCCTTCCATTGATTTCTATAAATACACACGTACAACCCGGCAACAAATCACCTTTGCTTTCAGACAACACAATCCTGAGTTCATGAGGAGACTTGTAACTGTCACATGCCTATTGACTTCCTAAATGAATGAAATAGCATGATTCACTTTCGGGCCCTTGGCTGAGAGGTGGGGGAGATACTTCCAGACTTCTGGAGTGAGTTCTCAGAATACCAGTCTCCTGGTAGTCTGTAGGAGTGTGATAATGATGATAATAATATTGATAATTACTGTGGTATCTGTTAAGCACTTACTATGTGCCAGACACTGTACTAAGCACTGGGGTAATTCACGCTAATCAGGTTGGGCAGTCTTTGGTGTCCTGGAGGTAGCTGCCTCCGCTTATCCACTGAAGGTGGTCCTGCCTGCTCCCCCATCCCTTCCCTGCTCCCCCATCCCTTCCCTGCTCCCCCATCCCTTCCCTGCTCCCCCATCCCTTCCCTGCTCCCCCATCCCTTCCCTGCTCCCCCATCCCTTCCCTGCTCCCCCATCCCTTCCCTGCTTCCTCCACATTCTGCTTCCTCTCCACCCTCCCCTGCTCCGGCAAGTCACTTCACTTCTCTGTGCCTCAGTTCCCTCATCTGTAAAATGGGGATTAAGACTGTGAGTCCTACATGGGACAGGATCTGTGTCCAACCTGATTAGCTTGTAGCTACCACAGCGCTTAGAACAGTGCTTGACACATAGTAAGCGCTTAACAAAGACCAGTAGACAGTTACTCTCCCTGCCTTCAAAGACTTACTGAAGGCACTTCTCCTCCAAGAGACCTTCCCTGACTAAGCTCTTCTTTCCTCTTCTCCCACTCCCTTCAGTGGCTCTCTCAGGTGGCCTAACGGAAGCTTTATTAAATCATTCCCAGATTTGCTTAGGATCTGTTGCGACCTAATCACAGCAATGCAAGCCTAACGTCGGCATCCTGGGCTCTGATCCAAAAAGATCATCAAATACAGCCCCAATTTTTGCTGCAGCCGAAAGATTTATCTTCAAGCTTCCCAGCGTCCTAGCGAACCACCTTTCTGTTCCAAAGCAGCTTTTTGCAAAGGTAATGAACTTTTCCCTGACTCAGAATATCAGTGATAAATCAGAGTACAGTTTGCTAGAGCAAAGAGGACCTCCAAATTGAAATAGTTCTGTTAAGGTGAGAACTCCCCCAGGGAAGTAATAATAATGATTGGATTATTTAAGGACTTACTAGTGCCAAGCACTGGTAATGGAGCTCACAGTCTTAATCATTTTACAGATGAGTTAACTGAGGCCTGGTTGTGTTGGGGAAGTTGTGATTTACCCAAGGTCACATAGCAGACATGTGACAGAATTGGGATTAGAACCCAGTCAGGTCCTCCTGTCTCCCAGGCCCAGACTCTAGCCACTAAGTCACACTTCTTCTCTACGGGACCAAATACCCCTCTTTCAAATGCTTGGCTGACTTGTTTAATCAGTCGATGATATTTTTTGAGTGTTGACTGTGTGCCAAGCACTGCACTAAGCAGTTGGGAGAGTACAATACTCAGTGCAGGTCGGATTTACCAATAATCAATCAATCAATCGTATTTATTGAGCGCTTACTATGTGCAGAGCACTGTACTAAGCGCTTGGGAAGTACAAATTGGCATCACATAGAGACAGTCCCTACCCAACAGTGGGCTCACAGTCTAAAAGGGGGAGACAGAGAACAGAACCAAACATACCAACAAAATAAAATAAGTAGGATAGAAATGTATAAGTAAAATAAATAAATAAATAAATAGAGTAATAAATATGTACAACCATATATACATATATACAGGTGCTGTGGGGAAGGGAAGGAGGTAAGACGGGGGGATGGAGAGGGGGACGAGGGGGAGAGGAAAGAAGGGGCTCAGTCTGGGAAGGCCTCCTGGAGGAGGTGAGCTCTCAGCAGGGCCTTGAAGGGAGGAAGAGAGCTAGCTTGGCGGATGGGCAGAGGGAGGGCATTCCAGGCCCGGGGGATGACGTGGGCCGGGGGTCGATGGCGGGACAGGCGAGAGCGAGGTACAGTGAGGAGATTAGCGGTGGAGGAGCGGAGGGTCCGGGCTGGGCAGTAGAAGGAGAGAAGGGAGGTGAGGTAGGAGGGGGCGAGGTGATGGACAGCCTTGAAGCCCAGGGTGAGGAGTTTCTGCCTGATGCGCAGATTGATCGGTAGCCATTGGAGGTTTTTGAGGAGGGGAGTAATATGTCCAGAGCGTTTCTGGACAAAGATAATCCGGGCAGCAGCATGAAGTATGGATTGAAGTGGAGAGAGACACGAGGATGGGAGATCAGAGAGAAGGCTAGTGCAGTAGTCCAGACGGGATAGGATGAGAGCTTGAATGAGCAGGGTAGCGGTTTGGATGGAGAGGAAAGGGCGGATCTTGGCAATGTTGCAGAGCTGAGACCGGCAGGTTTTGGTGACGGCTTGGATGTGAGGGGTGAATGAGAGAGCAGAGTCGAGGATGACACCAAGGTTGCGGGCTTGTGAGACGGGAAGGATGGTAGTGCCGTCAACAGAGATGGGAAAGTCAGGGAGAGGACAAGGTTTGGGAGGGAAGACAAGGAGCTCAGTCTTCGACATGTTGAGCTTTAGGTGGCGGGCGGACATCCAGATGGAGATGTCCTGAAGGCAGGAGGAGCTGCGAGCCTGGAGGGAGGGGGAGAGAGCAGGGGCAGAGATGTAGATCTGGGTGTCATCAGCGTAGAGATGATAGTTGAAGCCGTGGGAGCGAATGAGGTCACCAAGGGAGTGAGTGTAGATTGAGAACAGAAGGGGACCAAGCATTGAACCTTGGGGAACCCCCACAGTAAGAGGATGGGAGGGGGAGGAGGAGCCTGCAAAAGAGACTGAGAAAGAACAACCGGAGAGATAAGAGGAGAACCAGGAGAGGACGGAGTCTGTGAAGCCAAGGTCAGATAACGTGTTGAGGAGAAGGGGGTGGTCCACAGTGTCAAAGGCAGCTGAGAGGTCGAGGAGGATTAGGACAGAGTATGAGCCGTTGGATTTGGCAAGCAGGAGGTCATTGGTGACCTTTGAGAGCGCAGTTTCCGTGGAATGAAGGGGACGGAAGCCAGACTGGAGGGGGTCGAGGAGAGAGTTGTTGTTGAGGAATTCTAGGCAGCGCGTGTAGACAATTCGTTCAAGGAGTTTGGAAAGGAATGGTAGGAGGGATATGGGACGATAACTAGAAGGTGAGGTGGGGTCAAGAGAGGGTTTTTTTAGGATGGGAGAGACACGGGCATGTTTGAAGGCAGAGGGGAAGGAACCAGTGGAGAGTGAGCGGTTGAAGATGGAAGTTAAGGAGGGGAGAAGGAATGGAGCGAGAGATTTCATAAGATGAGAGGGAATGGGGTCAGAAGCACAGGTGGCCGGAGTAGCACTTGAGAAGAGGGAGGAGAGTTCCTCTGAGGATACCGCTGGGAAGGATGGGAGAGTAGCAGAGAGTGTTGAGAGCCGGGGGGTTGGAGAAAGGGGGGAAGAGACTTTGGGGAGGTCGGACCTGATGGATTTAATTTTGTTAATGAAGTAGGAGGCCAGATCGTTGGGGGTGAGGGAAGGAGGAGGGGGAGGAACCGGGGGCCTGAGAAGGGAGTTGAATGTACGGAAGAGCTGGCGGGGGTGATGGGCATGGGTGTCAATAAGGGAGGAGAAATAGTTTTGTCTGGCAGAAGAGAGGGCTGAGTTAAGGCAGGAAAGGATAAACTTGAAGTGAACGAGGTTGGCATGGTGTTTAGACTTTCGCCAGCAGCGTTCGGCAGCTCGAGCATAAGAGCGAAGGAGGCGGACAGTGGCAGTGATCCAGGGCTGTGGGTTAGTGGTGCGAGAGCGGCGAAGGGAAAGGGGAGCGAGCGAGTCTAGCTGAGTAGAAAGGGTAGAGTTGAGAGCAGTAATCTGATCATCAAGACTGGGTAGAGAGGAGAGGGCGGCGAGGTGGGGTGTGAGGCGCTCCGAAAGATGGGTGGGGTTCAGAGAGCGGAGATCTCTGTGAGGGAGTAATACGGATTTACAGGGGAAAGGAGTGTGAGTGAGGAGGCAGGTGAGAAGATTATGATCAGAGAGAGGGATCACAGAGTTGGTGAGGGTGGACACAGTGCAGCGGTAGGAGATGATGAGGTCGAGGATATGACCAAGTTGGTGAGTGGGTGAGGTGGGGTGGAGGAAGAGGTTGGCAGCGTCAAGGAGAGATAGAAGGCGGGCGGCAGAGGAGTCGTTAGGGACATCTATGTGGATATTGAAGTCTCTGAGGATCAGAGTGGGCATGGAGAAGGAGAGAAGGAATGTGAGGAAGGGGTCGAAGTCGTTAAAGAAGTTGGAAGTGGGGCCTGGAGGGCGGTAGATGACGGCTACAAGAATCTGGAGGGGGTGGTAGAGGCGAATAATGTGGGCTTCAAAGGAAGGGAAGGAAAGGGAGGGGGGAGGAGGGATAGTGTGAAAGCGACATTGGGGGGCGAGAAGGAAACCGACACCTCCTCCTTTTCCGGTGAGTCTGGGGGAGTGGGAGAAGAAGAGGCCTGCACTGCAGAGAGCAGCAGAAGAGACCGTGTCGTCCGGCGACAGCCATGTTTCAGTTAGGGCGAGGAGGAGTAGAGAACTGGAAAGGAAAAGGTCCAGGATGAAAGGGATCTTACTTAAAACGGAGCGGGGGTTCCAGAGGCCACACTTGGCATCAGCTGTCGAGGGTGGGGAGGGAGGGGGAAGAGTGCGAGGGGTGGGGAGGGTTTGGATTGGGATGAGTTGGCGGGGGCCTGGGCGGGGAGAGTGGGAAGGGGGGTGGCGATGGGAAAGGAGAACTGGGATGGGGTGGGGGCGGGGAGAAGGGGAGGAGGGGGGCCGGGAGGGAGAAGCGGAGGACCTGCGCTGGTACAGAGGAATCCTTGGTAGGGGTTGAGGGGGAGCGGTCTTGGTGGGTGAGAGGGAGGGAAACAGCTGGGTGGGAGAGGGGAAGGGGAAGGTGAGGAATGGGAATGGCAGTTGGGAGCAAGGGAACTGAAAGTTCATGGTGAGGACAGCAGGGCGAGTGACAGTACCGCGGGGGGTTAACAATTGAGATGCAGAAGCAATAAAACAGTAGCAATGATAAAAGTAGGCGATGGCATCACAGGGTGTAGTTGAGCAATCAATATGCTATGGCAATAATAGAATTGGCAGACAATGATGCCACAGAGAGCAGATACAAACTATTAAGAGCTGGAGTAGGGTGGGCCAGTTAAGGGGGGTCAGGGAGCAGAGATACCTGGGGAGGGGAGCCAACAGTCAACTAGCATGGGAGGGCTGAGGAGGTGTGAATGAGGTTGTCGTTAATGTAACATGTAACATGGTGCTAACATGGTGCTAACAAGGGCTTTTTACCTGGGGGCGGGCGGGGGGAGAGTCAGTCAGGACCGGACCGGGAAGGGGGGGGGGGATGAGGGGCACTTTACGGAAGGCCTCCTAAGTGGGGGGGTGGAAGCAGGGGGGGCGTCCGTGGGGGCGCTGAGATGGCGGGAGGGTGGGCGGCCGGGCCTCTCGGGAACGGAGTCCCGGGCGTCAATGGCGGCGCTCTGAGGAGAGGAGCCTTCCGGGAGCAGCAAGGCCGCGCGGTATGATGGCGGGCGGGCCTCTCGGGAACGGAGTCCCGGGCGTCTCGCGGTGTGATGGCGGGCGGGCGGGCCTCTCGGGAACGGAGTCCCGGGCGTCTATGGCGGCGCTCTGAGGAGAGGATCCTTCCGGGAGCAGCAAGGCCTCGCGGTGTGATGGCGGGCGGGCCTCTCGGGAACGGAGTCCCGGGCGTCTATGGCGGCGCTCTGAGGAGAGGATCCTTCCGGGAGCAGCAAGGCCTCGCGGTGTGATGGCGGGCGGGCCTCTCGGGAACGGAGTCCTGGGCGTCTATGGCGGCACTCTGAGGAGAGGATCCTTCCGGGAGCAGCAAGGCCTCGCGGTGTGATGGCGGGCAGGCGGGCGGGCCTCTCGGGAACGGAGTCCCGGGCGTCTATGGCAGCGCTCTGAGGAGAGGATCCTTCCCGGAGCAGCAAGGCCTCGCGGTGTGATGGCGGGCGGGCCTCTCGGGAACGGAGTCCCGGGCGTCTCGCGGTGTGATGGCGGGCGGACCCGCCCTGGCACACCCTGGAATACCAGAGAAAGCCTGTTTTAGCCTATAGAGGTGGGTGGAGGATGGAATTTTATCTCCGTGTGGCACATCCACAATCCCTGGGAGGCCAGACATCCATAGAAGGAAATTCTGAATCCTCTCTGGAGAGGGCCATCCCAGTCTGCCTTCATTTGAGAATAAACTGATTATTTTTAAATGGCATTTAAGCGCTTACTATGTGCCAGGCACTCTACTGAGCACTTGATAATTAATAATAATGATGGTATTTATTAAGCATGTACTATGTGCTTAATACTTAATACTACATGCTTACACTGTTCTAAGTACTGGGGTAGATACAAGATAATCAGGTTGGACTCAGTCCCTGTCCCACACGGGGCTCATAGTCTTAATCCCGATTTTACAGATGATGTAACTGAGGAACAAAGAAGTTTGAGTTGAGTTGAGGAGGATACTGAGATTGGAGGCTTCTGGGACAGGGAGGAAAGGAGTCTTATTCCCTGAGATGGGAAAGATGAGGCGTTCTGTTTCAGACATGTTGAGTTTCAGGTGCCGGCGGGATATTGCGGAGGCAAGAGAAAATCAGTCAGTCAATCATATTTAGTGAGTGCTTACTGCATGCAGTGCTCTGTGCTGAGCACTTTAGGAGAGTACAATACAACAACAGGCACATACTCTGCCCACAATGAGATGAGGGATAGAACGCAGCCTTCGCATTCAATGCACACACTTAGAGAGTCGTGCTTGCCTAAGGACTCTCTGCATAAATGTCTTCGCTGGGCCCCTGTTCCCCTCCCGTGAAGCTGGGGAACTTTGTAAACTTTGACTTGGAAATGTCATGGCAGTCAGAAACTCCCTCCCTCCTCATATCTGAAAGACAGTTATTCTCCCTGCCTTCAAAGCCTTATTGAAGGCACTTCTCCTTCAAGAGATCTTCCCTGACTAAACCCTCCTTTCCTCTTCTCCCACTCCCTTCTGCTTTGCCTTGACTTGCTCCCTTTATTCATCCCCCTTCTCAGCCCCATAGCACTTATGTCCATATTTGTAACTTATTTCTTTATGTTAATGTCTGTCTCCCCTCTAGACTGTAAGTTTGCTGTGGGCAGGGAACTGTGTCTTTTAGGTTGTTATATTAATAATAATAATAATACTAATGGCACTTATTAAGTGCTTACTATGTGCAAAGCACTGTTCTAAGTGCTGGGGAGGTTACAAGGTGATCAGGGGGCTCACAGTCTTAATCCCCATTTTACAGATGAGGGAACTGAGGCCCAGAGAAGTGAAGTGACTTGCCCAAAGTCACACAGCTGACAAGTGGCAGAGGTGGGATTTGAACCCATGACCTCTGACTCCAAAGCCCGTGCACTTTCCACTGTTCTCCCCTGAGCCCTTAGTACAGTGCTCTGCTCACAGTAAATGCTCATTAAATACAATTGAATGAATTATTGTGATGTCAGAGAGCATTTCATTCAAATCGTATTTCATTCAATCATTTTTTGAGAGCTTACTGTGTGCAGGACATCATCATCATCATCAATCGTATTTATTGAGCGCTTACTGTGTGCAGAGCACTGTACTAAGCGCTTGGGAAGTACAATTTGGCAGCATATAGAGACAGTCCCTACCCAACAGTGGAATCACAGTCTAAAAGGGGGAGACAGAGAACAAAACCAAACATACTAACAAAATAAAATAAATAGAATAGAACACTGTACAAAGCGCTTGGGAGAGTACAGTATAACAACAAACAGACAGGTTCATTGAAGAGCCTGGTTGAGATGGCTTTCCAGCCAGACACAGAGGGGGGAAAAGTACTTCCAACACCACAGCCACTTCCCCTCCTCTTTGAGTGGAAATTCAGGTCTCTGCAAAGATTGGCCTTGAGCGATTTGGAGAGCGAGGTTTCCTGTTTCTGGTAGCTCTACATGGTAATCTAGGGAAGCTGACATCTTCCATTATATAGCACCGGCGAGGATTTCATTTTGATGATGCTTCCTCTGTCAGCAGAAGTCCTTTCTCTTTCGAGGCATATGGCAGATGAAGTGACATCTGTTTTAACTTTCCAGACAAGTCTCTGTCCTTTGGGGACTTTTGGCACAAATGGGATCAGACTGAGATGGAAATGCATCTCTCTTCACCTCCACATTCCGCTACCTGATGCCCTCTGAGCCATTCGCTCAGCTGCAGCGCTGATATAACGGGATCCTTGCCTTCGGATCCCCCAATTCCAGCAGATTGGGGTAATAAGATGATGTTGAGCTATTATTTCTTCTTCATTATCATCCTGATCATTGTCTGAGAGCTTACAGTGTGTAGGAAACTTAAGGCTTCGTCACCGTGCAGAAATGAGCCCCAGGCGGGACTGAGACCCAATCCCATCTGTATTGCGTCTACCGCAGTGCTTAGCACAGTGCTTGCCAATCAGTCAATCCATCAATGGTATTTGAACACTCACTGTGTGCTAAGCGCTTGGGAGTACAATGCAACAGAGTTGGTAGACCCAGTCCCTGCCCACAAGGAGCTTACAGTCCAGGGAAGCAGCGTGGCTCAGTGGAAGGAGCATGGGCTTTGGAGTCAGAGGTCTTGGGTTATGTTGCCAACTTGTACTTCCCAAGTGCTTAGTACAGTGCTCTGCACACAGTAAGCGCTCAATAAATACGATTGATTGATTGATTGGGTTCAAATCCCGGCTCTGCCAATTGTCAGCTGTGTGACTCTGGGCAAGTAACTTCACTTCTCTGTGCCTGTTACCTCATCTGTAAAATGGGGATGAAGACTGTGAGCCCCCTGTGGGACAACCTGATCACCTTGTAACCTCCCTAGCGTTTAGAATAGTGCTTTGCACATAGTAAGCGCTTAATAAATGCCATCATGAGAGGAGTCAGAAATTGATATAAAGAAGTAAATTACAGATATGTCCATAAATGCTGTGGGGCTGAGGGTAGGTGAATATAAGAAGCAGCATGGCCCAGTGGGAGTCAGAGGACCCGGGTTCTAATCTCCACTCTGCCTCATGTCTGCTCTGTGATCTTGGACAAGTCATTTTTAGACTGTGAGCCCACTGTTGGGTAGGGACTGTCTCTATATGTTGCCAACTTGTACTTCCCAAGCGCTTAGTACAGTGCTCTGCACACAGTAAGCGCTCAATAAATACGATTGATGTAACTTCTTTATTCCTCAGTTACCTCATCTGTAAAATGGGGATTAAGACTATGAGCCCCGTGTGGGACAGGGGCTGAGTCCAACCTGATTATCTTCTATCTACTCTGGTATTTAGAACAGTGCTTGGCACATAGTAAGTGCTTAATAAATACCACAATTATTATTAATTACCAAATGCATAGGTGATGTAGGAGGGAGAGGGAATCAGGGAAAAGAAGACCTGTTCAGGAAAGACACATAGTAATTGTCTAAGGCATATCATAATTATTATTATGATTTAACAGGATCCCTGCCCTAGAGAAATTTCTAGGCTAAAGGGAAAGGCAGACGGGACAAATGTTAGAAGCAGCTGGGCAAATTTACTCTAGTGAAAACCAAGTGAGAGTAATAATAATAATCACGGTATTTGTGAAGCACTTACTAGGTGCCAAGCACTGTTGTAGGCGCTGGAGGAAGATACAAGGTTATAAGGTTGGACACAGTCCCTGTCCCACATGGGCTGATGGTTAGGTAGGTGGGAGGAGGATTGACTTCCCATTTTCCAGATGAGGAAACTGAGGCACAGGGAGTAGAGATAAAAGAATAAACTCAGTTGTGGCTTTTATTGAAATGGGACTTTGGCATATCACAAGGGGAAAGGAGGGGTAGGGTAGAGAATGGTAGTAATAATAATTGTGGTATTTAAGTGCTTACTACGTGCCAAGTGCTCTATTAAGCAGTGGATAAATGCAAGACAATCACGGATCAAATTGTAAGTAGTTGGGAGAACAGGTATTGAATCTGTTTTTGATAGATGAGGCAACTGAGGCACAGAGAAGTTAAGTGACTTGCCCAAGATCGCAGAGCAGATAAGTGGCAGAGCCTGGATTAGGACCCATGACTTTATGAGTTCCAGGCCCATGCTGTATTCACTGGGCCACGCTGCTTCCCAACTGGGTGGCTGAAAGTTAGAGAAAGTTGGCCACCTTGTTAAGGCCCAAATGTCCTTTGGGGATCTTCAGGTCCTGTTTGGTCCTCTGGGCCCCTGTTATATCACCAGGGTGGTCAGTCCACTGGGAATTATTACATATTGGGGGAAGGAAGGATCTGTGAGGAACTCTAATAAAAATTCGTAACGAATTTATGGAGAGAAGGGAAACGGCTCCTCAGTGGAGGAAGAGTGAAGCAAAGCCTCATGGAGAATTTCCAGTCTGCAGATGTCACCCAATCAATCAATCAATCCGTGGGTTTTACCGAGTGCTTACTCTGTGCAGAGCATTGGACTAAGCGTGTGGGAGATTACAGTACAACAGAATTAGGAGACACATTATCTGCCCATAACGAGCTCACAATCTAGAAGGAGATACA
Organism: Tachyglossus aculeatus; assembly: GCF_015852505.1. Classification (NCBI taxonomy): domain Eukaryota; kingdom Metazoa; phylum Chordata; class Mammalia; order Monotremata; family Tachyglossidae; genus Tachyglossus; species Tachyglossus aculeatus. The sequence continues at coordinate 13,866,259 of NC_052071.1, forward strand.
GACATTAATATGAATAATTTATAATAAATTATTTAAAAATATGTATATAAGTGCTGTGGGGTCCAGCGGTGAATATCAAAGGTCACAGACGAAAGTGCAAAGACGACGCAGAAGGGGAAGCGAGCCGGGGAAAAGAGGGCTTAATTGGGGAAGGCCTCTTGGAGAAGATGTGACCTTAATAATGCTTTGAAGGTGGAGAGAATGGTGATCTGGCAAATATGGAGGGGGAGGATGCGGGAAAGGGATTGACCGTGAGATAGATGAGATCGGGGCCCAGCGAGTAACCTGGCACTAGAGGAGTGGAATGTGCGAACTGGGCTGTAGTAGGATATCAGTGAGATGAGGTAGGATGGGGCTGGGATGGGCTGAACGCCTAGTGGAGATCATTCCATCCATCAACACTATTTCTTGAGTGCTGACTGTGTGCAGAACTCTGTACCTACGCGCTTGGGAGAGTAAAATACAATAGAGTTGGAAGACATGGTCCCTGCTGGCAAGGAACTTATGGTGTACAGGGAAAGACAGATATTAGATAGATTACCGATAGGGGAAACGGCAGAGTAAAAGGATATAACAGTAATTGTGGTATTTGTTATTCGCCTATTATCTGCCAGGCACTGAACTAAGCGCTGGGGTAGATACAAGCAAATCAGGTTGGACACCATCTGTGTCCCACATGGGGCTCTCGATCTTAATCCCCATTTTCCGATGAGGTAACTGAAGTTCAGAGAAGTGAGGTGACTTGCCCAAGGTCAAGTAGAGGAGCTGGGGTTAGTATCCAGGTTATTCTGTCTCCCAGACCCGTGTTCAATAATAATAATTATGGTATTTGTTAAGCGACTACTTTGTCCCAAGAACTGTTTTAAGCACTGGGGTAGATTCAAGGTAATCAGGTTGTCCCACGTGGGACTCACGGTTTTAATCCCCATTTTACAGATGAGGTAACTAAGGCACAGAGAAGTGAAGTGGATTGCCTGAGGTCACACAGCAGACAAAGATTAGAACCCATGTCCTCTGACTCCCAAGCCCATGCTCAATCCATTAGGCCACGTGTCTTCTCTGGGTCCCTTGTTCCTTGGTTCCAGCCCAAGGCCAGTTGAGGAAGGTTTTAAGGAGCGATTTGTTTTCCTACACTAATGTCAGATTCTGAGTTGGGTACCTGGTTGTTGTTGTTGTTTTTTTTAACCTCGTTAATCTTCATTACCCCAGACCCTTGTCCTTATCACTATGGTTACCTTTCTAAATGACTTTTAATGTCCTCATTTCATTTTCTTGCTTCTGGCCGAACAGACCCTCCAGCGGGGCCTCACGATTTCTCGGTCAGGTGGACGATAGTGCCTAGATATGATCCCTGTCTACTGAGTGCCCCCTGATGCCAGCAGTCCTGGAGTATAAAATTGTAATTGCCCCCAGGGTGGCTAATGACGGGGAAGAAGATCTGCTTCTTCCTCTTGTGTGAGCTGCCATCTTACGCAGCTCAGTGAGCCTCTCCTGTACACCGATCACAACCTGGGAAATTAGGATAATTAAAGTCGATCTCCAACGAGCATCCTCAATCAATCAATCAATCATATTTATTGAGCACTTACTGTGTGCAGAGCACTGTACTAAGCGCTTGGGAAGTACAAGTTGGCAACATATAGAGATGGTCCCTACCCAACAGTGGGCTCACAGTCTAGAAACAAATCTGACACTCTCCCCCCTCTTCAAAGCCCTGTTGAAGGCCCATCTCCTCCAAGAGGCCTTCCCAGACTAAGCCCCACTTTTCCTCATCTCCCACTTCCTTCTGCATCACCTTGACTTGTTCCCTTTGATCTTCCTCCACACCTCCAGTACCACAGCACTTATGTATATATCTGTCATTTTATTTATTTGTATTGATGTCTGTCTCCCGTTCTCTCGATGCGGGCAGGGAATATAACTGTTTATTGTATTGTATTCACCCAAGCACTTAGTACAGCGCTGTGCACACAGTAAGCGCTCAAGTACAAATGGATGAATGAGCATCTGAAGAATGGTAGGCTTGTGCTCTCCTCCCTAGCTGTTCTGGCCACCCCAAATTGCCAACAAAGATGGTTTCCCCCAAGCTCTGCCTCTGGGGAGAGGTTTTTGGGGGGTGGCATTTTTGTTTTTGTTTTGTTCTCTGTCTCCCCCTTCTAGACTGTGAGCCCACTGTTGGGTAGGGACCGTCTCTATATGTTGCCAATTTGTATTTCCCAAGTACAGTGCTCTGCACACAGTAAGTGCTCAATAAATACGATTGATTGATTGATTGATTGGCCTCCTGGGCCACCAGTCCCTCTGGTTACACTCGATCTAATCTTCAGGCCTGGGATAAGAATAGGCAAGGCTGTCTCCGATGGCTGGAGGGGAAAAGCCATTCTGGGAAAGAATGAGTCTGAGCAGAGAAAGTCCTGCTTGTAGACACCCATGTCTGAGGTTATAATAATAATAATAATAATAATAATAATAATAATAATAATGGCATTTGTTGAGCACTTATTATGTGCCAAGCACTGTTCTAAGCACTAAGGGGGAATACAACAGTGATCAGGTTGCCCCACGTTTACAGTCTTAATCCCCATTTTACAGATGAGGGAACTGAGGCCCAGAGAAGTTAAGTGACTAGCCCAAAGTCACACAGGTGACAAGTGGTGGAGTCGGGATTAGAACTCACATCCTTTTGACTCCCAAACCCATGCTCTTAACTTTAGGCAAGCCACTTTACCTCTCTGGGTCTCAGTTTCTCCCTCTGTGCTTGGAAAGGATCAGCCCTGTCATTTCACAAGGCTATTGAGACTAAATTAAATGAGAAGCATGAAATGCCGGGTGATCTGAAGAACAGAAAAAGGCATTATTCTCCCATTTCTTGTTTCTTAGATTGGATCTTTATACTCTACAAGTACCAAATAATCAACCATTTTGAGATTAAAATCTGGATGTGGGGTAGGAATCAGGAAGCACTGTACTGCCCTCTGAATTCATTCTAGTTTTTTGTGGTGGTAAGTGCTTATGTGCCAGGCACTGTACTAAGCCCTGGAGTGGATACAAGAAAATCAGGTTGGACACAGTCCCTGGCCCATATGGGGATCACGGTCTTAATCCTCATTGTACAAATGAGGTAACTGAAGCACAGAGAAGTGAAGCATCTTGCCCAAGGTCGTACAGCATACAAGTGACAGAGCTGGGATTAGAACCCAGGGACTTCTGACTCCCAGGCACGTGCTCTATTAGGAAATTTCTTCTGAAACTCTAATTAAAAGCAGGACACCCGGGAAGAGAGGGAGGGGGTCTGAGGAATGGATGATAGGCAGGCTTAGGTCGGGCCAAGGAACCTAAGAACAGGAATGCCTGGCCCATAGAGGAAGAGAACGGTTTTACCTCAGCTCTCTTAGGACCCTAACATCCCATCAGCCTTTTACAGTGGCCTATCCTAATCATCATCATCATCATCATCAATCGTATTTATTGAGCGCTTACTATGTGCAGAGCACTGTACTAAGCGCTTGGGAAGTACAAATTGGCAAATGCCCAATGCCCAGCAAATGCTCAGAACGGTTGACCTGACTTCTCTCCCTCCATGGAATTCCTCCAATCAACCAATTGGTCAATGGTATTTGAGTACAAACTTTGTGCACTGTACTAAGTGTTTGGGAGAGCCCTGAGAGGAGGGCTCAGTCTGGGAATAATGATGGCATTTATTAAGCACTTACTATGTGCAAAGCACTGTTCTAAGTGCTGGGGAGGTAACAAGGTGATCAGGTTGTCCCACAGGGGGCTCACAGCCTTCATTCCCATTTTACAGATAAGGGAACTGAGGCACAGAGAAGTGAAGTGACTTGCCCAAGGTCACACAGCTGACAATTGGCGGAGCTGGGGTTTGAACCCATGACCTGACTCCAAAGCCCATGCTCTTTCCACTGAGCCACGCTGCTTCAACTTGGAACAGTGTTTGACACATAGTACGTGCTTAACAAATACCATAAAAAGAGCTTCCCCTCAAATTCATTCATTCATTCAATCAATCGTATTTTTGGAGCACTTACTGTGTGCAGAGCACTGTACTAGCATGGCAGCAGCATGGCTCAGTGGAAAGAGCCTGGGCTTGGGAGTTAGAGGTCATGGGTTCTAATCCCGGCTCTGCCACTTGTCAGCTGTGTTACTTTGGGCAAGTCACTTCACTTCTCTGGGCCTCAGTTAACTCATCTGTAAAATGGGGATGAAGACTGTGAGCCCCATGTGGGACAACCTGATTACCTTGTATCCCCCCAGTGCTTAGAACAGTGCTTGGCACATAGCACTTAACAAATGCCATCATTATTATTATTATTATTACTAAGCGCTTGGGAAGTACAAGTCAGCAATATATAGAGAAGGTCCCTACCCAACAACGGGCTCACAGTCTAGAAGGAACTGAGGAAAACAACTTAACTGTACCACTTCTGTAAAGCCCCCCACCTCCCCCTCCCCACCCATCTCTCCAGCACCAGGTCTTGTAGCTATTCAGATTTTGATCCAATCAGTCAATGGTATTCATTGAGCACTTACTGTGTGTACTAAGCACTTGCAAGAGTGTAATATAAACAGAGCTGGTAGACATATTCCCTGCCCAGAAGGAGCTAACTTTCCTTGGGGGTTCTCGTGTTAGTCTCTCGAAAAAATAGTCCTGTATCCCATCTAAACATCTCATCTCGGCTTCTCATCCCGATGCGTTATTCAGCCAGTGCACGCAAGGATAATTGAAACCTCTCACATGACTGCTGGACCTAATTTTCCAGCATCTCCAGTCTCACCTGACACTTCTGCGCTCTTGGCTCAGCCCGCTCAGACCCTCAGGAGCCCAGCCTGACTACACGATTTGATCATACAAGTGAGAAATCTCCACCCGCGGGACTCCCAGGTTGCGTTTGTCTAGTAAGATTTTTAGGTTATTACCGTGTCTGTTGTCCCTCATGTACCATGTCACAAAATCTCTCCCCGGTCCTCCCATCCTGGCTTCCCCATCAAGTTTATAGCCCGGCTGCACTGCATATCATTGGTTTTCAATTCTTCCACTCAGTCTCAGGGAGGCCAATTATATCGAGGTTTGCGCTGGCTGCCAAGCACTCCAATTCATCCGTTTAATTTTTTTAGGCTTCTGGAAATAGCAAAGAAGCATTTGTATATTGTGATTAGTTTTTGCTCGTTTCTACGTCCTTGAGAATCAGTGTGGCTTAGTGGGAAGAGTTCGGGTCTGGGAGCCAGAGGACCTGGGTTCAAATTCCGAATCCCCCAATTGCCGCTGTGAGACATTGGGCAAGTCACTTAGCTTCTCTGTGCCTCCGTTTCCTCATCTGTAAAACGGGCATTAAATACCTATTTGCCCTCCTACTTAGATTGTGAGCCTCCTGTGGAACATGGACTGTGCCCAATCTGATTATCATGTATCTACCCCAGCTCTTGGAACAGTGCTTAACACATAAAAAAAAGCCATAATTATTATTATTAATAATTATTCTCCCCCCCCACCCTCTATTCCCCCCTCTCCTTTTCTCTTCCATCCTCCCTTTGTTCTTCTCTTCCCCTGCCCCAGTCTGATTTTTATACTGGAGGAGGTGGTGAGATAAATTGTGATTGGCGGGGGGGGGGGGTGGAGTTAAAAAAAATCTCTTTTTGCTGTGGTGGAAGCCAGTTTTCCTCCCCTTTAGTAAAGTTGCTAGAGGATAGTCTTTGAGCAGACAGTCCCATCCTAACCAGGAGTTAATGGTCAGCAGATAAAATAACGGTGAAATATTCAGCTCTGAGACTGAGCAGAAAAGAAACATTTTTATATTGTTTCCATTCCATGCTGCAAGGAAGCAATGTGGCTTAATGAAGTAATTGGTCTTCCCCTTACTTAGACTGTGAGCCTCATGTGGGACAGAACTTTGTCCTACCTGATTAACTTGTATCAACTCCGTGGCTTAGAACAGTGCTTGACACATAGTAAGCACTTAACAAATATGATAATAATGACTATAAAAAATACCTCTCTGCTCTCTGTCAATCTGTCAACGTGTTGCAACTTCTGGAAATTTGGGGCTATATCACGACCAGGATATTGGAGAGACTTCCAGGAAGGAGTGAGAGCTTGAGAAAGAATAGAACAAAGCACAGCAAAGTTGGGAGTAGGAGAGTGAAGTGTGTGGGCTTTGTTGTAGTGGGAGAGGATTGAGGCTAGCTAGGTGGGAGAGAGCTGACTGAATGCTTTAAAGTCAATGATCAGGATTTTCTGCTTGATCTGGAGGGGAATGGGCAAGGTTGGAGGATTTCTGAGGAGTGGTGAGACATCCTCAAAGCTATGTGTACAGTTGTAACTGATATTCTTCAGGCACAGAAGTGGCGCAGAGAGATTCTTGGAGTCAAACAGAATGGGGTACAGACTTGGAAGCGGAGTCACGCTGGGGAAAGGCACCCAACCGGTAGATTCGGGACTTGGAGTTCTTGTATTTAGCACCTAGCTACTGCAGTCGTGAACTGCTAAGACCCAACGGTGAGAATGAGGAATTTGCTTGCGTACCCTTCCCTGCTTAATGCAGAAACATATGGGATACTTAAGGTGGAAAGACAATAGAGTAGTGACGGCTTTCATCATCCAATTGATGAGACAAGAACAGCCCTTTAATTTGGGTTTTGGACGCTTCTCTGAATCGACATGACCCCTGAATTACCTAAGGAATTGTGGGGAGAACATAAACCTAGATAAATCAAAAAGAAGCTGAAGTCATCCGACTACTTCATCCTGGACCACGACTTGCTGGTTATAGGGAAAGGGACATTATGCTTTGAACTGTGCCAAAATACCGACATTCACTAAATTCCCTTTGACCCTGACACTTCTATCATGGGCTCCCCGGCCAGCTCTATCCAATTCTGGAGATTGTCAGGGCATTGGCAACAGAGCCCAAGGCACAAACCAGGTGACCTTTCCTTCCAGAATATGGGCAGACCTCCACTTCGGGAATTCGGGAGGTGAGCACTTCCGGCATTTCTGAATTTCCGCTGCTTTTCAGGCATACGATCTGGAACTTGACTTTAGGGCGGAAGGCTTGTGAAGTGCATGTGCCGTAATCGCCTGAACCTGATTGCTTTCATGATCTCTGCAGCCTGTTCCCTCAGCTCAATGTTGTTTCCAGTCCCCATCTTTGGCCCATGACCCCCCCCCCCCCAAGCCCCCCGGGGCCACAGATTCCCATGGGCCAGGACAGGACTAGGCAGGGAGGGGGAAGGGCCTAATAATAACAACTACAGGTAGATCAGATGGTCCTGAAGCCCCTTTCTGTCCTCTTCTTCCTCCCCACCCTGACACCAAACGCATAGACCCCTCCCTCGGTTGGTGAAGGCAACATCATCAGCTCAAGAGCTGCAGATACTCTGTACGACGGGAATAATAATTGTAGTTTTTGTTACGTGCTTATTAGGTGCCAAGCACTGTGCTAAATGCTGGGGTAGATTCAGGAAAATCATATTGGAAACAGTCCCTGTCCTACAGGGGCTCATAGTCCAAATAGAAGGGGTGAGGGGGAAGGGATTTACTCCCCACTTTATCGATGAGGAAAATGAAGCATGGAGAAGTGGTCACACAGCAGACAAGTGGAAGAGTCAGAATTAGGACTCAGGTCCTTTTGACTGCCAGACCTGTGCTTTATAAGCTCGGTGGGGAGAGGGCGACCAAATACTCTGCTGTTAAAAAAGTGAAAAAGAAAGTATTTGAGGGGCGGGGGTGGTCAGGTGCGGGGAGGCTGGGAGACAGAGAGCCAAGCTTAGGGTGCACGGAAAGGACCAGAAGCCAATGGGGAGCCAAACAAGTTACTGCACTTTTTCCACAGGTCAAATTTCAAACAATATACTTTGTTTTGGACTTTTATAACATAGTAATAATTATGGTACTCATTAAGCGCTTACTATGTGCCAAGTACTTTTCTAAGTGCTGAGGTAGTTACAAGTTAGGTTGGGCACAGTCCCTGTTTCATATAGGGCTCACACTGGAGTCAGAGGACATGGGTTCTAATCCTGGCTCTGCCACTTGTCTGCTGTGTGACCTTGGGCAAGTCACTTAACTTCCCTGGGCCTCAGTTACCTCATCTGGAAAATAGGGATTAAAACTGCGAGCCCCATGTGGGACAAACTGATTACCTTGTATCTACCCCAGCGCTTAGAACAGTGCGCTTGGCACATAGTAAAGGCTTAACAAATTCTATCATCATCATAAATCCCCATTTTACAGATGAGGTAACAGGCCCAGAGAGGTGAAGTGACTTGCCCAAGGTCACACAGCAGACATGTGGCGGAGCTGGGATTAGAACCCATGACCACCTGAGTCCCAGGCCGGTCCTCCATCCGTTAAGCCACACTGCTTCAATTTGTAACAATGGTAACAACTGCTACTGGAAATATGAAATGAATGTAGCTGGAGCACTCATCTTTAATGGATCGAGTCCACAGTTCTCGTTAATTTTATTTTTGAAATTGGGTACTCGGCCTGGCTTCAGGAACAAATCCCCAACTTATGACATTAGTTCTTATGAAAAAATTGGTTCTGACTTGGAGTTTTGACTCGTGTCAGTTTTCAGGAACCAAATGTACTTCATGTCTAAGGACTGTCATTGGAGTTGTCCTGTGGTTCTAAGATGATGCTGCTGATGGGAAAATTTCATTCAGTCAATCAATAGTACTTATTGATGTGGTTGTGTTTGAAGGCAGAGGGGAAGGAAGAGTAAGAGCAGCTGAAGATGACAGCGTGGCCTGGTGGATAGAACCTGGGACCAGGAGGCTGAAGGACCTGGGTTCTAGTTCCGACTCCGCCACGTGTCTTCTGTGTGACCTTGGGCAAGTCACTTCACTTGTCTGGGCCTCTGTTAACTGATCTGTAAAATGGGGACTGAGAGTGTGAGCCCCATATGTGACAGGGACTGTGTCCAACCTGATTATCTTGTATCTACTTCACTGCTTAGTATAGTGTCCGGCACATTGTAAGCATTTAACAAATACTACTAAAAACCAAACAAAAAAACAACAAAAGAAGATGGCAGTCAGGGAGAGAAGAGCGGGCACAAGTGTATTAGACGGTGGCGGTGTCAGAGACAGGTAGAAGGGATAGATTTTTAAGGCAGGATCTCTTCTTGAGAGATGGCCAGGAAGGATGAGAGGGGTTTTGAGGGAGGGAGGGAGTTGGAGAGAAGATGGGGAGACTGGTGAACTCACAAATCTTGGTTTCAAATTTGTCAACCAAGTAGTGTAAGAGATCATCGGGGGCAGAAGGCTTGGGATTTCAGAAGGGAATTAAAGGTCTGGTTAGGGGGGAAAGATAACCTTATTGACGTTGGAAACCAGCCCTGGAGTGCTGCCCTTTGTTTAAGCCCCTTCTCCTGTTCCTGGCCATCAGGGCGTGAGCTTCCAAGACACCTGCCCCCCTAAACTTGAATCACTCTTTGCAAACCTGTCGTAATCTCCGACACCCTGGAGGTGAATGAAAAAGAACAAGGCAACGCGGCAAAAGCGTGAAAGCATTTCAGGGCCTATATCCATCCCAACCGGCTCTATATTAAGCCGCCTAAGTCATTTCCATCACAGCTCCGAGACCCAGCCTGACACCCCCCTCTCCTAGAGCAGGCCGGGGAGAGGTGTGATTTCAGAAGCCTTAAAATACAGCCCTGTTCGTACTGCATACTAAGTCCCTCAGAAGGGCTGTGAAAGACTTTCACAACTCCACTCTTCCTGTTCCTTATTTTTAGCCAGCTTTCATTTCCAAGAAAGGCTGCTGACATTGCTCTGGCCTCCCCTCTTCCTCAAGACTTGGCCTACTCCCTTAATCCGGGCAACCGCCCGTCATTACCCGTGAGTTGCCAGGTCACCGCTGGGCAATCTCCTTTCTTGCCAATAATAATAGTAATTCTGGTACTTGTTAAACGCCTACTATGTGCCAAGCACAGTTGTAAGCACTGGGGTAGTTACAAGTTAATCATGTTGGATGTACTCTCTGCTCCACTTGGGGCTCACGCTCTTTATCCCCATTTTACAGATGACGTAACTGAGGCCTGGAGAAGTTGTCACACAGCAGACATGTGACGGAGCCGGAATTAGAACCCAGGTCCTTCTGACTCCCGGGCCCAAGCTCTATCCACTAAGCCACACTGCTTGGGTCATCTCAGAGGGTCCCTGCTGAGGAGCTCAGAAGACAGTCTCTCCTCCTGGGGTCCAATGACATGCTTGTACTTGGGTCAGTCGTTGGTATTTATTGTTATATGTTGCCAACGTGTACTTCCCAAGCGCTTAGGACAGTGCTCTGCACACAGTAAGCACTCAGTAAATACAATTGAATGAATGAATGAAAGAATTGAGTGCTTACCGTGTGCAGAGCACTTTATTTTATTTTTATTTTATTTTATTTTGTTAGTATGTTTGGTTTTGTTCTCTGTCTCCCCCTTTTAGACTGTGAGCCCACTGTTGGGTAGGGACTGTCTCTATATGTTGCCAACTTGTACTTCCCAAGCGCTTAGTACAGTGCTCTGCACACAGTAAGCGCTCAATAAATACGATTGATTGATTTCTAAGCAGTTGGGTGAGTACAAACAACAAAGCCGGTAGACACATTGACACATGGCGTGAGAGAGGTTGTGGATTTTAATTCCGGCTCTGCCACATGTCTGCTTTGTGATCTTGGGCAAGTCACTTAATTTCTCTGGGCCTCAGTTACCTCATCTGTAAAATGGGGATCAAGACTGTGAGCCCTTTGAGGGACATGGACTGTGTGCAACCTGATTACCTTGTACCTACCCTAGTGCATAGAACAAAGCTTGACACATAGTAAGCGCTTAACAAATACCACAATTATTATTATTATTATCCATGCTCCGCCACTTGTTGGCTATGGCAAGTGACTTAACTTCTCAGTGCCTCAGTTACCTCATCTGTAAAATGGGGCTTAAGACTGCAAACCCCATGTGGAATAAGGGCTGTGTTCATCCTGAGTATCTTGTATCTACCCCAGTGTTTATTGCAGTGCTTGGCGCACAGTAAGAGAGAAGCACTGTGGCCTAGTGGAAAAAGGAAGGCCATGGGAATCAGAGGACCTGGGTCCCATCCCAGCTGCACTGCATACCTGATGTGTGACCTTGGGCAAGTCACTTCACTTATCTGCACTTCAGTTCCCTCATTTGCAAAATGGGGATTCAATACCCGTTCTCTCTCCTACATAGACTGTGAGCCCTGTGTGGAACCCAATGATCTTGTAGTGCTAAGTACAGTGCTTGGCACATAGTAAGTGCTTAACAACTACCATTATTATTATTATTACTATTATTAACAAATACCATTAGAAATGGTAATTGAGCAACCACAGTGTGCAAAGCACAGAAGCAGTGTGGCTCAGTGGAAAGAGCTTTGGAGTCAGAGGTCATGGATTCAAATCCCCACTCTGCCAATTGTCAGCTGTGTGACTTTGGGCAAGTCACTTCACTTCTCTGTGCCTCAGTTTCCACATCTGTAAAATGGGGATTAAGACTGTGAGCCCCCCCATGGGACAACCTGATCACCTTGTAACCTCCCCAGCGCTTAGAACAGTGCTTTGCACATAGTAAGCGCTTAATAAATTCCATCATCATCATCAAAGCACTGAACTAAGTGCAGGGTGCAGTGGGGAAAGGAACAGTGCTATAAAGGAGGAATTAGGTATGCTCCCTAACCCTTGGGGAAGTCATCCAACGCTTAGTACAATAGCTGGCACTTAGTAAGCACCTAACGAATACCACAATTATTATTATTGTCTCTAGACTGTAAGCTCATAGTGGGCAGGAAATGTGTGTTTTATCGTACTCTCCCAAGGATTTAATACAGTGCTCTGCACACAGTAAGCACTCAATAAATACGATTGACACACTGATGGACTCAAAGAGAGCTTGAACTAGATGGTGGGCGTTGGGTTGGAGAGGAAGGGGAGGATCCAGAAAACGTCAGGGGAAAACTGGAAGGATTTAGCAACAAACCGAACATGAGAGGCAAGAGACCACGGAAAGTCAAAGATGACATTAGTGGTTGTGATCTCCTGGTGGGAGTGTTGACTGTAAGGAGAAAGATAGGAGGAGGATTGAGTTTAGATAGGAAGATGAGTTCGGTTTTGCCCCGTGTTAATAGTGCCAGAGGCACGTCTGTGATCAGCTTATCAGCCGTTTTAAGGAACCATTATGAAAGCCTCCAAACTTCACATATACATTTCATGGAGAAGATTTGCAAAACTAATTAGGGCAGAGCGATATTATTCTTTGTTTATTACAGTTGCTGTAGCTGTTTCATCTGAGCGTTAATTTTGCTAAAATGCCATCCAGGCACTGCTTGGGGAAGGAAACGGCAGAGGGAAGAGAAGCCGTTAAATTTCACTTTTTCTGGTATGGCGTTTCTGTCAGATTTCAGCCTGAACGTGGTTTGCGGTGCCTCTTGAGGCCTTAGTCCATGTTAATTCGTTTTTCCAAGAGCGTTTATGGGAATCAAGCCCCGACTCAAAGGAAAACCTCTGACTCCTGGGAAATGGGAATTTAAGAGCCCCCGAACCAGTCCTCCAAATGACCCAGGTGGTGCCAAGTTCTGGTATTTGTTCCGTGCTTACTAGGTGCCAATTACCCTACTAAGCGCTGGGGTAGATCAGTCAATCAGTGGTAGACTGTGAGCCCGTTGTTGGGTAGGGACCGTCTCTATATGTTGCCGATTTGTACTTCCCAAGCGCTTAGTACAGTGCTCTGCATGCTCAATAAATATGATTGAATGAATGAATGGTAGTTCCTGAGCCCTTACTGGGGATGAGGCACTCTTCTAGGCGCTTAAGGGTAGACAAGATAAGCAGACTGGACACTGTCTCTGTCTTTGGACACAGCCATCAGAGCTGGTCTCCAGCCCAAGTTGTGTAAAGGCCACCTCCCAGGGCAGAGACTTTTGGGGCAGGAAGGGTGGTCTTGGTGTCCACTGTAATGATAATGATGGTATTTGTTAAGCGCTTACTGTGATGATGATGGTATTTGTTGAGTGCTTACTGTGTGCCAACCACGGTTCTAAACGCTGGGGTAGATACAAGGTAATCAGGCTGTCCCGCATGGGGCTCACAGTTCCCTCACAGTGAGGGAACTGTGGCATAGAGAAGTGAAGTAATAATAATAATGGCATTTATAAGGGCTTACTATGTGCAAAGCACTGTTCTAAGCTCTGGGGAGGTTACAAGGTGATCAGCTTGTCCCACGTGGGGCTCACAGTCTTAGTTCCCTCATTTGTAAAATGGGGGTGGAGGCACAGAGAAGTGAAGTGATTTGCCCAAGGTCACATGGCAGACTAGTGGCGGAGCTGGGATTTGAACCCAGGTCCTCTGACTCCCAAGCCTGTGTTCATTCCACTTAGCCACACAGATTCTATGTTTGGTCTAGTGGATAGAGCATGGGCCTGGGAGTTAGAAGGACCTGGGTTCTAATCCTAGCTCCATCACTTGTCTGCTGTGCAACCTTGGACAAGTCACTTCACTTCTCTGGGATTGAAACTGTGGACCCCATGTGGGACAGCTGATTAGCTTGTATCTACCCTGGCACTTAGAACAGTATCTGGCACATAGCAAACACTTAAAGAATACCATAAAAAAAAAGGATGTTGTAGTTCTCCTCCAGCTAGGGTTCTCTGGATCTGATTGCTCAGCACAGGTCTCTGCTACCATGAAGAGTGTACAAATTCAGAGGAGCCCCAGGTGAATGAGGAAGAAAATTATTTCTGGAGAGAATCATATTTTTCACGTTTCTAGCATTCAGAGCAAGCGCGTGAATGCAAAGTACTCCTAAATGATGACAAATACTCTGCAAGATCTTTCCAAATTAATCTCGTCGTTAGGGTAGCACCTAACAGAAGGGCTTTTCATGCAGCAAACGATCCTGTTGTAAAACACGCTGAAGACACATGAGGCAAAAGAATAGAAACGTTCTCGAAAGGATGAGAGAAAATATCACGCCCTGCCTCCTTCCGCCTCCCCCGGAAAAGTTGACGGTGGAAGGCAGTTTGGATTTCCTTTTCAAAATATTTAGTTGTGAATTATTCAAGGGAAAAAAACCCTAACCCTCGTAAGAATGGGTTCCTATTAATATCAGATTAATAATCGCCAAATTAACCTGGAGAGAATGAAGACTTGTCAGTAGCTGAGGAACTCTTGTCTTGCGTTTTAAATATCGGTTGATGGGATAGTACTGATTTTTAGGAGAATATGATAGGGAGAGGGTGGTAGTTGAAGGAATAGCATAGTGGCAAGGGCCTGTGGCTGGGAGTTAGGAGACCTGGAGTCTAAGCAGCTACTCCGCTTGCCTGCTGTGTGACCTTGAACAAACCACTTAGCTTCCCTGGGCCTCAGTTTCCTCATTTGTAAAATGTCCGTTCAGTTCCTGTTCTCTCTTTGGCTTAGACTGAGAGACCCGCGGGGGACAGAGATTGGGTCCGGCCTGATCACCCTGTATCTACTTCAGCACTGAGCACAGTGCTTGGTACATATTATGAGGCGGTAGCCCCACACTGTCTTGACCTTGGCAGGGCTGGGAGCCAGAAACTTGGTTTCTAGACCTGGTCCTGTCTAGAAATCCCTGCCTGTTGAGGGGTTCCAAATGATCCGGTCAGTCACTCAGTTGAATATAGGCCGGTGTTTCACGACCAGGCTAATTTGGCCCATATTTTTTTCAGGCCTCCAGCCTGTGCTCACTTACCTGCCTCGGCTCAGAAGCCGAAGGAAAGCACTCACAGATCTTGCCTTCAAGGAGCTTACCCTCTAAGGGAAAGGCACCGTCAGGCCAACCAGTTAGCTTGTTGGAGGTGAAGCCCAGAACGTTCACCCAGACAAGGAGGGGAGATAATATTGGCAAAAAGCTTAGAAACTCCAGAGGAGGAAGGTTACAGTTCAAGTTTTGGATCATATAAGCAAGTTTATTTCCTTCTCTTCCTTGCGTCTGGAGTGCACGGTGCTCATCAGCAACACCACGAGAGGAGACATAAAAAGAAGTCGAAACCCAAGTTAGTCCATTTGGCTCCGTGAGAGGCGAGGAGTCAGCCAGTGGTATTTATGGAATGCTTACTGTGCTCAGAGCTTCTAGACGGTGAGCCTGTTGTTGGGCAGGGACCGTCTCTATATGTTATCGACTTGTACTTCCCAACCGCTTAGTACAGTGCTCTGCACACAGTAAGCGCTCAATAAATACGATGAAAGAATGAATGCTTGAGAGAGTACAGTGTAAGAGAAACAGCGTGGCTCAGTGGAAAAAACACGGGCTTTGGAGTCAGAGTTCATGGGTTCAAATCCCGGCTCTGCCAATTGTCAGCTGTGTGACATTGAGCAAGTCACTTCACTTCTCTGTGCCTGTTACCTCATCTGTAAAATGGGGATTAAGACTGTGAGCCCCCCGTGGGACACCTCATCACCTTGTAACCTCCCCAGCGCTTAGAACAGTGCTTTACACATAGTAAGTGCTTAATAAATGCTATTATTATTATTATAAACACTCAGACACATTCCCTGCCCAGGATGAGTTTACAGTCTAGAGGGGGAGACAGACATTAATGGAAAGAAACAAATTATAGATATGTATTTAAGTGCTGTGGGGCTGGGAGGGGGCAATGAATAAAGGGAGCAAGTCAGGACGATGCAGAAGTGAGAGGGAGAAGAGGAAAGGAGTGGGAGGAGGCTAGATTCTGGCCTTTATATGGGGCTTTCAATTATCTGTGCTCTCTGTGCCTCTCATCTGTGGAACTGCTGAGTGTGCTGTTTACCCTCTGAATATTAAATCAAATGTTAATGTTGGCACAGCAGTTTGGCGACTGAAGCTAGAGTACTGGACACGTTATCCACGGTATTCAGTAATTACTTTCATTCAATCGTCTTTATGGAGCGCTTCCTTTGCAGAGGACAGTACTAAGCGCTGAAAAAGTACAATTCAGCAACAGAGACATCCCCTACCCAACAATGGGTTCACAGTCTAGAAGGGGAGACAGACAACAACACAAAAGAATCAAAGGGCTCCTTTATTCATTCATTCATTTAGACGTATTTTGTGCTTACTGTGTGCAGAGCACTTACTAAGCGCTTGGGAAGTACAATTCGGCAACAGATCGAGACGGTCCCTACCCGACAACGGGCTCACAGTCTAGAAGGGGGAGACAGACAGCAAAGCAAGTAGACAGGTGTCAAAACTGTCAGAATAAATAGATATTCTAGCCTGTGAGACTGTTGTTGGGTAGGGACCGTCTCTATCTGTTGCTGATTTGTCCTTCCCAAGTAATGATGGCATTTACTAAGCGCTTACTATGTGCAAAGCACTGTTCTAAGTGCTGGGGAGATTATACAAGGTGATCAGGTTGTCCCACAGGGGGCTCACAGTGTTCATCCCCATTTTACATTTGAGGTAACAGGCCCAGAGAAGTTAAGTGACTTGCCCAAGGTCCCAAGCGCTTGGTACAGTGCTCTGCACACAGTAAGCACTCAATAAATACGATTGAATGAGTGAATATTCAGAATAAATAAAGAATAAATTAATAATAAATATTATTTATAAATAAAGAAGATATTCAGAATTAATTAGTTTTTCTTTCTCCCTGCTCTTCCAGAACACAAAGACCCTGAGTAGATCAGAGAATCAGTCAAGGGATCTCCTTCAAGTGCCTCTATTTATAATAATAATCATAATGATAATAATAATGGCATTTGTTAAGTGCTTACTACTACTACTACTAATTGCATTTGTTAAGCGCTTACTATGTGCAAAGCACTATTCTAAACGCTAGAGCACTGTTCTAAGCGCAGCATCCAGGGGTCTGTGGTAACAGAAAGCTAAGGTGAAGCAGATAAATAGCCGATCAATATCCATGGAATAATAATCATCGTGGTACTTGGTAAGCGCCTATTGTGAGTCGAGCAGTTTTCTAAGTGCAGTCGCAGGGCGGTCCCGTGCTCGGCCCGGGTGGTCAGCTGTGGGTTCAGTTAGCCTGCTGATCCTGTGTGTGTTTAGCAGGCATTTAGGCTTCTGACCCTTTGTGCCCCTCTTTCAATCAATTAATCAATCGTATTTATTGAGCGCTTACTGTGTGCAGAGCACTGTACTAAGCGCTTGGGAAGTACAAGTCAGCAACATATAGAGACAGTCCCTACCCAACAGTGGGCTCACAGTCCTCTCCCATCTCTGAGGACCAGGAAATGTCCTTTTGGGATCCTTTGAAAGTCAAGGTGGAACCCTCTCTCATGCTGGCAAGTCGTCTCTGACCCATAGTAATTCCGTGGACACAGGGAAGCAGCGGGGCTCAGTGGGAAGCCAGAGGTCCTGGGTTCTAATCCTGGCTCCTCCACTCGTCTGCTGGGTGACTTTGGGCAAGTCACTTCACTTCTCTGGGCCTCAGTTCCCTCATCTGTAAAATGGGGATGAGGACTGTGAGCCCCACGTGAGACAACCTGATCACCTTGGATCTCCCCCAGTGCTTAGAACAGTGCTTGGCTCATAGTAAGTGCTTAATGAATATCATCATTATTATTATTCTCTGGGCCTGTTCCTTCATCTGTAAAATGGGGATGAAGACAGTGAGCCCCCATGAGACAACCTGATGATGTTGTATCCACCCCAGTGCTTAGAACAGTGCTTGGCACATAGTAAGTGCTTAACAAATACCATTATTATTATTATTAGCCCACCACGATAATGACTATTAGAGAAACAGCGGGGCTCAGTGGGAAGAACCCAGGCTGGGGAGCCAGAGGTCGTGGGTTCTAATTACGGCTCCACCACTTGTCAGCTGTGTGACTTTGGGCAAGTCACTTCACTTCTCTGTACCTCAGTCTCTCATCTGTAAAATGGGGATGAAAGACTGTGAGCCCCATATGGGACATCCTGATGACCTTGTATCTACCTCGGTGCTTGGCACATAGCGCATAATGAATGCCATTATTATGAGAAGCAGCGTGGCTCAGTGGGAAGAGCCTGGGATTGGGAGTCAGAGGTTGTGGGTTCTAATCCCAGCTCTGCCACTTGTCTGCTGTGTGACTTTTGGGCAAGTCACTTCACTTCTCTGGGCCTCAGTTACCTCATCTGTAAAATGGGGATGAAAGACTGTGAGCCCCACGTGGGACAACCTGATTACCTTGTATCTACCTCAGTGCTTTGAACAGTGCTTGGCACATAGTAAGTGCTTAACAAATATCATTATTATTATTATTATTATCTCTCCCAATACACCCCACCTCCATCTGCAATTGTTCTGGTAGTGTGTCCATTGAGTTTTCTTGGTCAAAATCCGGAAGTGGTTTACCACTGCCTTCTTCCATGCAGTCAACTTGAGTCTCTTCCTTCGATTCTCTCCCCTGCCGCCGCTGCCCAGCACAGGGGAGTTTTGACTTGCAGCAGTTTGCCTTCCATTCACTAGCCACTGCCCAGGCTAAGAATGGAATAAATATTAGCGTGGCTCAGTGGCAAGAGCCCGGGCTTGGGAGTCAGAGGTACTGGGTTCTAATCCTGGCTCTGCCACTTGTCGGCTCTGTGACTTTGGGCAAGTCTGGGCCTCAGTGACCTCATCTGTAAAATGGGGATTAAGATTTTGAGCCCCACGTGGGGCAACCTGATCACCTTATATCCCCCAGTGCTTAGAACAGTGCTTTGCACATAGTAAGTGCTTCACAAATACCATCTTTATTATATAAATTCATCAGGGTGGACATAATCCCGTCCCACATGGGGCTCACAGTCTGTGAAAGAGGGAGTAGCATTGAAGCCCCATTGTACAAATGGGGTAACTGAGGCACGGAGAAATGAAGTGACTTTGCTGCAATAATTCAAGGAGTTGAAAAGGAAGGGGTACGTCATGGAATTCGGGGAAAGTGGGGTGAATCAGGGAAGGCTTCCTGGAAGAGGTTATCTGGGTGCTGCCATTTAAAACAAGCGAGAGGCAGTGGCACCTATCAGAGAAGCAATGTGGCCTAGTGGAAAGAGCCCGGACCTGGGAATTCAGAGGACCTGGGTTCCAATCTGGCTCCACCACTTGTCATTCATTCATTCCACTGTATTTATTAAGTGCTTACTGTGTGCCGAGCACTGTACTAAGTGCTTGGGAAAGTACAATGCAGCAGTAAACAGTGACATTCGCTGCCCTCAATGAGCTCACAGTCTAGAGGTAGGGGAGACAGACATCAATAAAAATAAATAAAATTACAGATATATATGTAAGTGCTGGGGGGAGTGGGGGGAAGAGCAAAGTCTGCTATGTGACCTTAAGCAAATCACTCCCTGCCTCAGTTCCCTCATCTGCAAAGTGGGGATTCAATACCAGTTCTCCCTCCTACTTAGTCTGTGAGGCCCTTGTGGGACTTGATTATCTTGTCTTTCACCGAACACTTAGTACAGTGCTTGATGCATGGTGAACACTTAGCAACTATTATAATTATTATTATCCTCATCATTAGTGTTGCCTAGTGGATAGGGCCTGGGGGTCGGAAGGACCTGGGTTCTAGTCCTAGCTCAGCCACTTGTCGGCTGTGTGACCTTGGGCAAGTCACTTCCCTTCTCTGTGCCTCAGTTACCTCATCTGTACAATGGGGATTCAATCCTCCTCCTTCCTACTTAGACTGTGAGCCCCATGTGGGACTGGTACTGTGTCCAACCTGATTAGCTTGAATCAACCCCATCAGTGTGTGGCACAGAGTAAGCGCTTACCAAGTACCGTGATGATGATGATGAATTTATGTATATTGATTGGCTATTTATCTGCCTCATCTCGGCTTTTTGTTAATTCACCCCCCTGGGCTTTTATGAGGTACTTGAAGGAGATTCGTTACCTGACTCGATGATCTACTCAGGGTTCTTGTTTTCCGGAACAGGAGGGAAGTGGAAAAAGCAATTTCTGAATACTGTGGATAACATGTCCAGTACACTGACCCAAACAAAAACAAATACCATGAGATATATATATATATATATGTATATATATATATATATATATATGTATATATATATATATGTGTATATATATGTGTATATATATGTGTATATGTATATATATATGTGTGTATATATATATGTGTATATATATATGTGTGTGTGTGTATATATATATATATGTGTGTGTGTATATATATATATATATATATATATATATATATATATATATATATATATATAATTGAGTCTTTTCTTTGTTGCTTGGCGGTGTTTTGAATAGCAAGAACTCGTTTCCGGAGCAGCAGTCCTCCACGACAAGCCTCTTCTCTTATCTTCAACATTTTCTTTCCCTCCACGTTCACCACCTGGGCTTCCTGCTTTCCCCACAGGCCAGACGTCACCCACCAGGCTGCAGGGCAGAGCAGTTTGTGTTTTATATGGATAATGTGTCAGGTTTATGTCAATGATGCTGAAGGTTAATCGTGCTTCAGATAATGTGCTTTCATTAAAAATAACCGTACACAAGATGAACAGGAGCATCTGAAATCAGAGGGCATGTCACAAAGTGTAATTGATTAGGGAACAGGTGTCTTTTTGCCAAGAGAAGCTGGGCTTCTTCTTGTTCGTCTTGAGTGATTCGCTCCTGGTGCAAACATCAGATGCCGTGCAATTGATTTTCCCCCCATCTTCCATTTTAGAATAATAAAACCACTGCCTCTCTGGTCAAATGGGGCGGGGGAGGGCTCTGCTGACCGTGTTTATAATACAAAGGGCATCAAGTTTACTGGTGGCATCACAAGGGTGGGATAGGAGGGTTATGTGCCTTAGGAACAGACCAGAAAAGGGTGTCACCCCCTGAGGATACCCCTATTCCCTCTGTTGCAACGAAGATTCATTTCAGACAAGGCAGGGTCGCTCTCTCTTACACCCACGTAGCCTCTTTGACCACAACCTCCCTCTCTGCCCCCAGCCAACCCCTCCAGAGGGGAAGCAACATGACCTTATGGAAAGAGTGTGGGCTTGGAAGTCAGAGGACCTGGGTTCTAATCCTAACTCTGCCAATTGCTTGCTATATGACCTTGAGGAAGTCACTTCATTGGACCTCACTTTCCTCATCTGCACAATAAGGATATAATACCTGTACTCCCTTCTATTTACATAGTGAGCCCCATGCGAGGCCTGTTTATCTTGTATCCATCTCCAGCCCTGATCTCTCCCTCTCTGCAGTTTAGCCTTTCCTCCTGCCTTCAAGACATCTTGACTTGGATGTCCTCCCGTCACCTCAAGTTTAACAAATCCAAAAGAGAACTCCATATCTTCCCACCCAAACCCTGTCCTCCCCCTGACTTTCCCATCACTGTAGACAAAACCTCCATCCTTCCTGTCTCCCAAGCCCGTAACCTTGACATTATCCTTGATTCCTCTCTCTCACCCCACATATTCAATCCATCACTAAATCCTGTTGGTCCCACCTTCACAACAACACTAAAATCCACCGTTTCCTCTCCCTTTAGACTGCTACCACCTTAATACTGTCACTCATCCTATCCCGAATGGATTACTGCATCAGCCTCCTTGCTGACTTCCCAGCCTCCTGTCTCTTCCCATACCAATCCATACTTCACCCTGCTGCCCGGATCATTTATCTAATGTTCAGGGCATGTCTCCCCACTCCTCGAAAAAACTCCAATTGCTGCCCATCCGCCTTTGCATCAAAAACTCCTTACTATTGAATTCAAAGCAGTCAATCATCTACCTCACCTTCCTATTCTCCTACTCCAACCCAGCCCGCACACTTAGCTTCTCTAACGTTCTCACTGTGCCTCCGTCTCGTCTATCTCACCACCATTCATTCATTCAATCATATTTATCGAGCACTTATTGTGTGCAGCGCACTGTACTAAGCGCTTGACCACGAACCTCTCACCTACATCCTGCCTCTGGCCTGGAACGCCCTCCCTCCACAAATCCGTCAGACAATAACTCTCCCCCTCTTCAAAGCCTTATTGAAGGCACATCTCCTCCAAAAAATCTTCGTTGACTAAATCCCCCCATTTTCTCTTTTCCACTCCCTTCTGTATCACTCTGACTCACTCCCTTTGTTCTCCCCCCAGTCCCACAGCACTTATATATGTATCTTTAATATATTCATTTTATATTAATGTCTGTCCCCCCCGCCTAGACTGTAAGCTCTTTATGGGAGGGAATATGTCAGTTTATTGTAGTATTGTACTCTCCCAAGTGCTTAGTACAGTGCTCTGTGCACAGTAAGCACTCAAATAAGATTGCATGAACAAATGAGTCCCGCTCTGCCCCTTTCGGACCACTCCCTCTCCACACCTGCCTCTTCTCTCCACCTCCCACGATTA
Organism: Tachyglossus aculeatus; assembly: GCF_015852505.1. Classification (NCBI taxonomy): domain Eukaryota; kingdom Metazoa; phylum Chordata; class Mammalia; order Monotremata; family Tachyglossidae; genus Tachyglossus; species Tachyglossus aculeatus. The sequence goes on from NC_052071.1 coordinate 13,888,562, forward strand.
GTTGATTGATGAGATTCTGAGAGCACCTCGTGTCTGCCTTCTGCAAACAGAGGGGTCCCTCCAGACACAGACTCCCCGAAAACTATCAGCAAAGGCGGGGAGGAGATTCAAGGGGATGTGTCTGTTTATTGTTGTACTCTACCAAGCGCTTAGCACAGTCCCCCCACACCGTAAGCGATTAATAAATGCAACTGGATTGAATGAATTCAACTTCTTCATAGCCTGCTCCCTGACTTTCTACTATACCGCTGCCTGATTTCCACTAGGGTCCCTGCCCGATTTCTTTATGGGGTCAGTCCTTGATTTCCCTGAATGCTGAAGTCATCGGCTTCTCAGACCTGCATCTCAGTGACCTCAGGTTTGCGTTCACTCTGTGTCGAAAGGGGAAGCCGTCCGGATGGGACTGTGTCTAGAGTCCGTGAAGTTGTATCACACCCCTCAGGCCTTCAATCTTCCACTGCAGCTAGGAACGCGTGGACAGAGTTTTGCCTGGAGCAAGAGAGGGAGCGATCCCTCTATGTGTTTATAACAATGTTTAAATTATCATCTCAATTACTCTCTGTGTACACATCAATACCCAGTGTGTGTATCAATAAATGAACTGTGAGCGTGGTATTCAGATGGCAATACAAACATCGTTACGAGTGAAATACAGCTCTCGGGACCTCCTCCTAGCGGGAGAGATTCAGCCGGTTTTCAGCTCACGTCTGAGACTCGAAGGTGGGAGGTTGATGGGACATTGCCCAGGGTTATAGAGCAGACGAGTGGAGGAGTGGGATTAGAACTCAGGTCCTTCATGCTCTATCCACTAGGCCATGTTGCTTCTCACGGGGATAATCAGGACTTATGTTGTTTCTCAGGATGTAATCCCCTTCCCTTCCCCCTCTCCCACTCCTCATGCTGTCCAGGTTTGGAGTCGTGCTGTTGCTGAACAGAATAGAAAGTCGTTGGCTCAGCATAATCAAAATCAACAGCATCTTCATTTAGCATTGTCAAGTGCCCACATAGCCCTGATGCTGGATTCTGAACAAAGCCAAGTCAGCAGAGATGGTGCCTGCCTAGAGGAGCTCACGGTCAAAAATGAAGAACTTGGGAAAGAGGTAGCCTCCATCTTGCCTACCTCAAAAGTGGGAGCCAAGCTACTGTATTTAATAGGAGCTCCCCTCAGTCCCAAGGTGATAAAGGGCAGGGTTTGAATTGAGGGGCTTATTGTGACTGGTTGCTTTTCATGGTTTTCACCTATTTCACCTATTTCACCTGAGTCTGGAAGCTAGTCTTGTCTTTGAGTTAGTTCAACCGGAGTCACTTTTATACAGATTTGCCCTTTACTCAGTAACGAAACCCTGGATGTCTGGATGCAGGAGTTTCAAAAGTGCTTTACGGTGCCCACACATCATCCCCTCAGGAGATAAAAGGGCTTGTGCTTGATTTTTTTTACTCAGAATCCCAGGCAAACTCTTTAGGAGTCTGCTTTCTGCTTACTTTGAGCTTGGAACCCAACTGAGCTTTTACTCTGTAAAACTGGGTTTCGTTTACACTACTTTTTCTCAGAGTGTCAAACAGAGCATCTCTAGCTTTTTCTCAAGTACATCCAAGTCTGAGGGAGCCAAAATAACACTTGGCTATCTTACCCGAATGGCTTTATTAACTTCAACCTCTCCAACCTTTTAAGCCAAGGACTCCCAGTTGGCTATTTCCTAATGAAATCATCACTTTGTAGCACACTCCTCTTCCATGGTCCCGAAAAAGCCCCCCCTCTCCTCTTTGGAACCCAACTCCAGGGAATCTGCTTTAAAGTGGACCAAATCCATTACTCTGGCTTCAGTACACCTTTTTCATTCTGAAAATTACCACTTCAGCAGCCTCATTTGCCATCACTGAGGTGGAGTCCGGAAGAACACTTGGCATCCTTTCCCAGAAACTCTTGCTCTCTTTCCTTCCCAAGGCCACCTGAAGCCGTGTGCTGGTTGGAAAGTCTTCCCCTGGATGAGGGTCATCACAGTTCATCACCAGGCAGTGAGTCGGTCTCTCCGCTGTCCATGGGAGGGTGGGGGACGATGAGGTTTTCTGTGTCATTTTTCTTTTCTTTTTTTAGTGGTAAAAGGTAAAATTCTGGTGCATTCTCCCTGAAGGGATGGTTCTCAAAGACAAATTTCCAAGAAGCTGATTGTACTCGGAGGAGGAAATTGGTTTTCAAAAGTCAGCGTAGGTCTAAAGCAGTGGCCAAGCAGAAGTCAAGAGGCATACCCTTATCCTGTGCACTTTGGTACTTTCTGAGGAGGAAAGCAGACAGTGGTTTTGCTCAGAACATTAAAACTCTTTTAGCTCCAAGGGGCAGGGCTTCGAAACAGAGAGAAGCAGCATGGCCTAGTGGGTAGAGCACGGTTCTGGGAGTCAGAAGGACCTGGATTCTAATCCTGGCTCCACCACATGTCTGCTGTGTAACCTTGGACTAGTCACTTCACTTCTCTGGGCCTCAGTTATCTCGTCTATAAAATGGGGATTAAGAGTGTGAGCTTCATGTGGAACAGGGACCTGATTAGTTTGTATCTACCCCAGTGCTTAGAACAGTGCTTGGCATATAGTAAGTGCTTAACAAGTACTGTAATTACTATTAATTATTAGATAGGCCCAACCCACAGATTTCAGGCCCTCAAACCAATCATTTATGGGCTTTTTTTAAAAACTCAAATATCTTCCTCTTTCAAAGGATGCCTTAAAAATCCGGCATAAACCAACATGGACTGTACATGGGTTCTGTTTACATTCATTCATTCAATCGTATTTATTGAGCGCTTACTGTGTGCAGAGCACTGGGTTCTGTTCTTGTGTATCTGTTTACATCTAAGCATGTCTTCAGTTTTGTAGTCGGCGATGACATGTATTACTTGCTTACTGTGTGTCAGGCGCTGGGGTGAATGCAAAATCCTCAGCTCTGAAGTAGTCCCTGTCCCATTTGGGGGTCACAATCCAGGTGGTGAACTTTTGGGTTTCTTTTTGAGGTTCAAGGGGAGGCTGTTAGTCCTGGTGGACCCCTCTGCTAGATGCCCACTCATGGCTGTAATTAGGAAACAGGGCCTTCGGGAAGCCCGGACCAGGCAAAGAGGGGAATTTGGAGATACTTGGAATAATGTCACGGCCACTTTCGGAGGGATCTTAAAGGCTGAAGGGGCATAAAACAGAGGACGTAGATAAGGACTAAACCCTGAATAGGACAACCTTCCTTTCCTGAGTCTTGTCACCCCATAAAACAGTGTGGTCTATTGGAAAGAACCTGAGTCTGGGAGCCAAGGGACCTGGGTTCTAATCCCAGTTCCACCATTTGCCTGTTGTGGGACCTTAGACAAGTCACTTAATTTCTCCAGTCTTCAGTTTCATCTAATGTAAAATGGGGATTCAGTACCTTGTCTATTCCTCCCTCTCAGACTATGAGCCCCATTTGCGACAGGGACTGCATCTGATCTGCTTATACTATATCTACTTCAGTGCTTCGTATAGTGCTTGGCACATAGTAAGCACTTAGCAGATACCACAGTTCTTCTTTTCTTCATCATCTTCTTTTCCTCCTCTTCCTCCTCTTTCTCTTCTTCTTCCTCCTCTGCTCGTCTTCCTTCTCCTCCTCCTTTCTCTTTCCTCCTCCTCTTCCTTCTCATCCTCCTTCTCCTTTCTCTTCCTCTTCCTCCTCCTCTTCCTTCTCCTCCTCCTCCTTTCTCTTTCCTCCTCCTTTCTCTTTCCTCCTCCTCTTCCTCCTCTTCATCTCCCTCTTCTTCCTCCAACATCACTGGGACAGACACAGCCCCTCTCCCACCTGGGGCTCACAGTCTAAAGGAAGGAGAAAATAATACCTTGCTTTTGCAGAACACTTTAATCCCAAAGTGCTTTCACATTTATTATCTCAGTCTTGCTGTCATAATCAATCAGTGGTATTCACTGAGTGCTTACGTTGTGCAGAGTACTATACCAAGAGCACAATGCAACAGCATTAACAGACATGTTCCCTACCCACAAGGAGCTTACAGTCTAGACACCTCAAAGCAATCCTGTGAGGTAGAAAGGCAGGCATCATTACCCCCATTTTACAGATGAGGAAACGGAGGGTACAGCAAGGTTAAGCAGCTAGCCCAAAGTCACACAGTAGTGATTCACTCTGGACGATAAGTTCCTTGTCGGCAGGGAATGTGTCTAACAATTGTCTCATCGTCCTCTCCCAAGTGCTTAATATAGTGGTTTGCACCCAGTAAGGGCTCAATAAACACCATTGACTGAGAGCTGAGGTTGGATTAGAACCCAGGTCCTCCAGCTTCCAGACTGGCACTCTTCTGCTACGCCATGCCGCCTTTCTATGCTCCGCTCTCCTCCTTCCTATCTGGACTCAGGCCAGGTCATTGTCTCTGAGAGAAGGGCTCTCCACTCGGCAAAGACGCAGGTTGAGATCGAAGTCTGCAAAACAGTCAAGGGCAAAGAGGCACCTGTTGAAACTTGAGCTTGGGAAGGATGTGTGCCGCCAACAGAAGATGCTTCTCGCCCGGGGCCGGAGGGATTCAGCATATAGAAATTGTTTCCATGGGAAAACGGGAGAGCCAAAAATAGAGAAGGTTCTAAAGGAGTTTGAATAAATTCACAGATAAAGAGAAAAAGGTTAGAGGTGTCGGAGTTTATCTATAACCTCGAGGATGGGCAAATGGCACATTTTTTTTTAGTAGTATTTGTTAAGCACTTACTATGTGGTAGGTACTGTACTAAGCGCTGGGGTAGATACAAGCTAATCAGGTTGGACACAGTCCCTGTCCCATATGGGGCTCATGGTCTCAATCCCCATTTTGCAAGGGATTACGGGGAAAGCAGGATGGCCTAGTGGACAGAACACATGCCTGGGAGTCAGAAGGACTTGGGTTCTAATCTAAACTCTGCCACTTGTTTGCTCTATGACCTTGGGCAAGTCACTTAATTTAAGTTCCCTCATCTGTAAAATAGGTATTAAGACTGTGAGCCCTATGTGGGACAGACACTGTGTCCAACCTGATTAGCTGGTATCTATCCCAGCGCTTATAAGAGTGCTTGACACATAGAGCTTAACATATGTCATTTTTAATATTATTACGGATGAGGTAGCTGAGGCACAGAGAAGTGAAGTGACTTGCCCAAGGTCACACAGCAGAAACGTGGCAGAGCCATACGGTTCCTTTAAACGTCCTGTTGCCGTGGCCAGAAACAAGATCCTGGACTGAGACCCCATTGGTCTGACTCATTAATAGTCCTTAGAGGGCATTATCCTCCTCTTCTCATTAGGTTACGAAACCAAAGATTCTGTCTGATCCTGACTCTCCTGTCAAATTTAAACGAAGCAGAAAGAGGAAGAGAATATTTCGGAAAGAAGAAACACCGTTTTCCTCGGGCTCGTTGTCTGCTTTTCATTAGGTTTGTCCCAGATTGAGACAGGAGTGCAGAAAGAGCTGTGTGGAAACTAAGATTCTGCGCTCCTGACAGAGACTTGTCATCCCTGATCCTTCTGACACGAAAGGGTTTTTTATGGTATTTGCTAAGTGTTTACTATGTGCCAGGCACTGTGCTAAAAGTTGAGGAAGGCACAAGCTAACCAGGTTGGACATGGTCCACGTCCCACATCTCACAGCTTTAATTCCATTTTACAGAGGCGATAACTGAGGCCCAGAGAAGTTAAATGACTTTCCTGAGGTCACACAGTGGATAAGTGGCAGAGTCAGGATTAGAACCCAGGTACTCTGACTTTTTGGTCCTTGCTCTTGCCACTAGGCCATGCTGATTCAGCTGGGTGACTTTGGGCAAGTCACTTAACTTCTCTGTGCCTCAGTTACCTCATTTGTAAAATGGGGATTAAGACTGTGAGCCCCCTGTGGGACAGCCTGATCACCTTGTAACTTCCCCAGTGCTTAGAACAGTGCTTTGCACATAGTAAGTGCTTAACAAATGCCATTATTATTATTATTATTATTCCAGTCACCCAACCACACACGAAATGAAAAAGGTCATCAGGTTGAGGACTCCAATTTGCTTTACATCAACCACCTAAAGAATCAATAAATCAATGGTGTTTTTTGAGTTTTTACTGTGTGCAGAGCACTGTACCAAGAGCTTGGGAGAGTATATTATAGCTCAGTTGCTGGACGAGTTCCCTGTTTACAAGGAGCTGATGGTCTGGAGATGGAGACAAACTTTAAACTAAATTACAGTCCAAAGCAGCTGAGGTGATAGAGGAAAATCAAGGTGGATTATAAATCTTTTTAAAGAGATCAATCAATCGTATTTATTGAGTGCTTACTGTGTGCTGAGCACTGCAGTATACACTTGAGAGAGTACAGTTCAATAGGTAGACATGATCCCTGTTCACCAGGAACTGAAGTTTAGCAGGGGAGAGAAACAGTAAAGTACATTACAGTTCAAAGCAGCTGAAGAGGTCCAGGAAGCTCAAGATGGTGTAATCTTTTGTACCTAAGTACAAGGAGAGAGAAGCAGCATGGCTCAGTGGAAAGAGCCCGGGCTTTGGAGTCAGAGGTCATGGGTTCAAATCCCAGCTCCGCCAATTGTCAGCTGTTGGACTTTGGGCAAATCATTTAACTTCTCTGGGCCTCATTTACCTCATCTGTAAAATGGGGATTAAGACTGTGAGCCCCACATGGGACAACCTGATCACCTTGTAACCTCCCCAGTGCTTAGAACAGTGCTTTGCACATAGTAAGCGCTTAATAAATGCCATTATTATTATTATTATTATTAAGGAGGTCATTCGATATATAATAAATCAATGGTATTTATTGAGCACTTAGTATGTGCAGAACACTCTTCTAAGCATTTGGGAGAGGGCAATACAGCAGACTTGGAAGACATGTTCCCTGGTCTCTGTTTACAGGGAGCTGACAGTCTAGAGGGGGAGACCGATATTAAAATAATTTACAGTCCAAAGCAGCTGAAAAGATTGAGGAAGAGCAAGACAGACTATTACCTTTTGCTCTTGAGTAGCAAGAGGTCAATCAATCCTATTTATTGAGTGCTTCCTGTGTGCAGAACACTGTACTAAGCATTTGGGAGAGTCCAGCATAAAGTTGGTAGATACATTTCCTTCCCACAACAAGTTTACAGTCTAGAGGGGGACACAGACATTAATATCAATAAATAGACTGAAGATATGTACATAAGTGCTGTGGATTTGAGGGAGGGGTGAAGAAAGGGAGCAAATCCAAGTGCAACGGAAACTTCAGAGAGCAAGGCGTCAGTGGATTGTAAGGGGTCAGAGGGCAAGTGGGTAGAGAAGGGAATTCCAGTAGGTTGAATATTAACTCATTCAATCATATTGAGTGCTTACTGTGTTGCCAACTTGTATTTCCGAAGTGCTTAGTACAGTGCTCTGCACACAGTAAGCGCTCAATAAATACGATTGATTACTGTTTGCAAAGCATTATACTAAGCGCTCAGGAGAGCACAACATTCAAAAAAAAAAAAAGAAACATTCCCTGCCCGCTAAGGTATAAAGTCAAGAGGGGTCTTTTGCCGATTTCTTCTGGGGTTGATTCTAGCTACATTCAGTTTATTCAGAGCCTGGTGATCATTTCCCTATTTATAGGTGGTTATGAAAACCTGCTGTCAGGAATCAATAACCTCAGACTAGAAAGGATCATTGTTACGCAAAGCCTCTTTGGAAAGATGTGGAAAGCTTCTTTAATGAGACCAAATAAAATAAGATTCTCTGAAATTCAGAGAACTCAATTATAAGACAGTTTTAAGGTTGTGACAAGGCACATGTTATAGTTAAGGAAGCTGGGGAACGTCGAACAGAAAAGGTCTAAAAATGTATGGCTTGAGTGGGTGAGAATTAATAGGATGAACTCAGGAGGAGAAGCCAGAGAAGGTTTGCTGTGGTCATATTTATCGTGGGGGCCACTATGACCTCTAGATCTTTTAAATCATATTGTGCCTAGTCTGCTTTTTCCATCTTACATTTGTACACTTTGGATTTTTGTCACCAAATGTATTTTTGTATGGTATTTGTTAAGCACTTACTATGTTCCAGGCACTGCACTATTCATTCATTCAATCGTATTTATTGAGTGCTTACTGTGTGCAGAGCACTGTACTAAGCGCTTGGGAAGTACAAGCTGGCAACATATAGAGACGGTCCCTACCCAACAGCGGGCTCACAGTCTAGAAGGGGGAGACAGACAACAGAACAAAACATATTAACAAAATAAAATAAATAGAATAAATATGTACAAATAAAATAAATAGAGTAATAAATGCGTACAAACATATATACGTATATACAGGTGCTGTGTGGAGGGAAAGGAGGTAAGGCGGGGGGGATGGGGAGGAGGGGAAGTATATACAAGTCAATCGGATTGGACACAGTCCCTGTCCCTCATGGGGTTCATAGTCTTAATCTTAATGAGGTTGCTGAGGCACAGAGAAGTGAAGGGACTTGCCCAAGGTCACCCAGCAGACAAGTGAAGGAGCCAGGATTAGAACCCAGGTCCTCTTGACTCTCAGGCCTGAGCTCTATCCGCTAGGCCATGGTGCTTCTCAGTATTCCCTCTCGCTTTTTCCTACCGAACTTTATCTTTTCTTCTTTTTTGATGGATGATTTTTCTAATTCACCATTGTCATTTTGAATTTTATCCCTATCATCTTTGGTGTCAGCATACCTCACTTGGTGTCATCTGCAAGAATAAGGAGAATTAAGAGTTTCTTCACGAACAATGCCAGGCATTTCTGCGCTGGCCTCCCTCCCCCACCAAGGTTGATGTTGAGCTAATGAACAGAAGCAGCAGAGGCCTAAAGAAAGGCCTGGGGGTCAGAGGACCTGGGTTCTAATCTGGAATCTGCCTCTTGCTTGCTGTGTGACCTAGGGCAAGTCACTTCACTTCTGTGGACCTCAGTTCCTTCATCTGTAAAATGGGGATTCAATACCCGTTCTCCTCCCACTCAGAACGTGAGCCACACGTGGGTCAGGGGCTGTGTCCGATATGCTTGTTTCTACCTCATTGCATAGCACAGAGTCTGTCATATAAAAAGGGTTTATCAAGCACCACAATTATTATTATTCTTACAATCCTCCAGCTAGAGCATACTTCTTTTAGGTGAACAGAAAAAAAGCTGGTCAAGCACCACAATTATTATTATTCTTACAATCCTCCAGCTAGAGCATACTTCTTTTAGGTGAACAGAAAAAGAGCTGGTCAAGCACCACAATTATTATTATTCTTACAATCCTCCAGCTAGAGCATACTTCTTTTAGGTGAACAGAAAAAGAGCTGAAAGTCATAGTGGACCATGTATTTTTATTTGTATATTTTATATCGATGATGTGGTGAGCAAGAGTGAATCCATTTCATAACGCAGAAGCCATTTCAAAACGCTCTGTTCTTTGATCCCCATGAGCAACAATATCAAAGGAATAATTTGAGGAGAAACTGAATTGTCTTGCTGAGAATTTTAAGGAGGACTTGAATTGGTGAGGAATTTGAGACTCGCGACACACGAACCAGGGGGATCTCTCTGCTCCAAAACCGGGGGCCGGGGCCAGGGATTCAAGGTTACAAGGCTGCTCGCGTTTTTCACAAATCCAGATAAACGGCACGTTTTGTAAATGTGAACACCTTATTTATTTTCTATTTTCTATTTATTTATTTTATTTGTACATGTTTATTCTATTTATTTTATTTTGTTAATATGTTTTGTTTTGTTGTCTGTCTCCCCCTTCTAGACTGTGAGCCCACTGTTGGGTAGCGACCATCTCTATATGTTGCCAACTTGTACTTCCCAAGCGCTTAGTACAGTGCTCTGCACACAGTAAGCGCTCAATAAATACAATTGAATGACTAAATGAATGTCTTGCACAGGAGTTTGAGGAGGAACTGAACTGCCTTGCTGTCCTGCAGGAGAAGCTTCTTGCTCCACTTGTCAGCTGTGTGACTTTGGGAAAGTCACTTCACTTCTCTGGGCCTCAGTTCCCTTAGCTGGAAAATGGGGATTAAGACTGGGAGCCCCATGCAGGACAACCTGATTACCTTGTATTTTCCCCAGCGCTTAGAACAGTGCGTGGCACATAGTAAGTGCTTAACAACTACCAAAATTATTATTATTATTATTCTTGCAAAGATAGCCCGAGGGGTGGGTGCAGTGGGGGAGGGATAGCCATCCCCCCTGGCTTGACCAGGTCTTGGGTTCTAATTCCAATTCTCCTACTTGTCTGTTATGTGACATTGGGCAAATCACTTCACTTCTCTGGGCCTCAGTGACCTTATCTGTAAAATGGAGATTGAGACTGTGAGCCCCACATGGGACAGGGACTGTGTCCAACCAGATTTGCTTGTATTCACCCCAGTGCTTAGAACAGTGCCTAGCACAGAGTAAGCACATAAGAAATACCATAGTTATTGTTATTATTATTATTTGCCTGGTAACAATCTTGAGACAGCAGTCAAATAACAGCAGTCAATCGGAGCAGCGAATCAGGACTGTGAGCCCCATGTGGGATAGAGACTGTGTCCAACCTGATTAACTTATATAATAATAATAATGATGGTATTTATTAAGCACTTACTAGGTGCAAAGCACTCTTCTAAGCGCTGGGGAGGTTACAAGGTGATCAGGTTGTTTCACGGGGGGGCTCACTGTCTTAATCCCCATTTTACAGAAGAGTTAACTGGGGCACAGAGAAGTTAAGTGACTTGCTCAAAGTCACACAGCTGACAATTGGCGGACCCATGACCTCTGACTCCAAAGCCCGTGCTCTTTTCCACTGAGCCACGCTTCTTCTCTAGCTTCTCTGCTTGCATCTGCCCCAGCTCTTAGAGCAGTGCTTGGCACATAGTAAGCACTAAATAAGCACCATAGTCATCACTTCTCTGTGCCTCAGTTACCTCATCTGTAAAATAAGGATTGAGACTGTGAGCCCCATGTGGGACAGGGACTGTGTCCAACCCGACTTGCTTGTATCCACCCCAGCGCTTAGTACAGTGCCTGTCACACAGTAAGTGCTTAACAAATATCAGAATTACTATTATTATTTTATGATTACTATTGAGTAATATCCAGCTGTTTGTGTCTGCTTGGCTCCGCGACTGATTGCAAGCTCCGTGAAGGCAAGGACTGCAGTACAGTGCTCTACCCTAAAATGACATTGACGATACTTAGTGCCACCATGAACTCTACCATCCCAAATGCATCTGTGACCCCAAGATTGATTGATGGATTGATTGAAGGCTGAAACTGTTAGTTGTAACTGCAACTAGTGAAGTTGTAACTTTTAAGGGTCAGTGGGGAAAAGGAAAATGGGAGATCGGGGTGAAGACTGAATGGTGGAATCTGAAAGGAGAAGAATGGGAAAGGTAGATCCTTGGAGGAAGTCTGCAGGTCCCTGATAATAGCAAAGAGACAATATCAAAGCAGTGTGGCCCAATGGATAGAGCAGGGCCTGGGAGTATACGTGGCAGATCCCGGATTAGAATCGTCCGACTCCCGGGATCTACCCACTGCATCTTGCTGCTTTTCTCCTTTTCCATAAATATCACTGATTGATTGGTTGCCCCACCTCACCGGGAATGGAAGTGGTAATAGTGATGATGGTGATGGAAAGATTGGTAGGCTTTGGGCTGTCTTCCAGTAGAGATGGCTAGCAGCGTGGCTCAGTGGAAGGAGCCCGGGCTTTGGAGTCAGAGGTCAGGGGTTCAAATCCCGGCTCCACCAATTGTCAGCTGTGTGACTTTGGGCCAGTCACTTAACTTCTCTGTGCCCCAGTTCCCTCATCTGTAAAATGGGGATTAAGACTGAGGGCCCACGTGGGACAACCTGATCACCTTGTATCCCTCCAGCACTTAGAACAGTGTTTTGCATGTAGTAAGTGCTTAACAAATACCATTATTATTATTAACAGGGCAATTTCCCAGACTAAGTTCCTTTCTTCCTCTGCTCCCTCTCCCCTCATCGCCCCAACTTGCTCCTTTTGCTCTACCCCCCTCCCCTCCCCACAGTACTTGTGTATATCTGTACATATTTATAATTATAATTCTATTTATTTTTATTAAGGATGTGTATATATCTATAATTCCATTTATTTAATAATGATGCTAATGATGCCTGTTTACTTGTTTTGATGTCTGTCTCCCTGCCTTCTAGACTGTGGGCCCGCTGTGGGCAGGGATTGTCTCTTCATTCATTCATTCAATCGTATTTATTGAGCGCTTACTGTGTGCAGAGCACTGCACTAAGCGCTTGGGAAGTACAAGTCGGCAACATCTAGAGACGGTCCCTACACAACAATGGGCTCACAGTCTAGAAGGGGGAGACAGACAACAAAACATGTAGATATTTGTTGCTGAACTGTACTTCCCAAGCGCTTAGTACAGCGCTCTGCATACAGTACGTGCTCAAAAAATACAATTGAATGAATGAATCTCAATGGACTGCTGATCAGTACTAAGCCAGTAGCCGAGGGCCCAGGACAGCAAAGTCTAAAGAACTGAAGAGATCGCTGGAGGAAGGAAGCTTTTTAAAGAGCCGGGTGTGGGCCGTGTCTGAAACCACCTACCACTGGGGTCAATCAATCAGTCGGTGGCATTTATTGAGCGCTTACTGCTGCAGAGCACTGTACTAAGCACTTGGGAGAGGAGTAATGGAGTCGGTAGACACGATCCCTGCTCTGAGGGGGCTTACAGTCAAGAGGAACTTATTTCTCCTCTTTTCTACAACACCTATGCACTGGAATGCATCAGCAATTTTACCGGTTTTACCCCAACCCCCAGGACATCTCCACCCAGGTCTTCTCTCCCTCAGGGGCAGGTGTGGAAAGTCAGGATTGGCAGCTCTTTGTGGAAAAATATCCTCTCAGTATTAAAGAATTGAATCTAGTTTTGATCTCAACATTTTAAGCTGAATCAATCAAGGGTATTTATCGAGCACTTGCTGTGTGCAGAGCACTGTACTAAATGCTTGGGAGAGGACAACAGAGTTGGTAGATGCGATCGCTGAATAATGATAATAATTATGATAGGTATTTTCTCTGTGCCAAGCACTAAGTGCTGCATAGATACAGGATATTCAAGTTGGACACAGTCCCCATCCCACATGGGGCTCATAGTCTAAGTAGAGGGAGAGTGGGGATTAAATCCCCATTTTGCAGATGACAAAACTGAGGCACAGAGAAGAAAAGTGACTTGCCTTGTTTCCTACAGCGGACGAGAGGCAGAACCAGGTCCCCTGACTGCCAGGCCTGTGCTCTTTCCACTAAGCCACACAGAATCTGGGCAGAGTCAAGAAAAGAGTGAGTGAAGTGATTCAAGGGAGGGAAATTGGCCCCCTGAGGAAAGATGAAAGGAATCAGAATGGCATTGCCTGGAGAAAGGCAGGCTACAGGATGACTTACAATTCTCCTAAAAATCCAAATGAAGAATGATCCTAAGGAGGGTGCTGACGAGTTAAGTCTTCACCGCCCCAGAGGACAGAGAAAATCATTTGAAAATGTAGCAAGGGAAAGTTCAGTTAGACCTACAGAGAACTTCTCGAAGGATGGTTCGGATGATGAAATCGTGGCGCTGGCTACTGAGGAAACAGGGAGAGATTTTAACTCTCCTAGGTACCTTTAACATGTTGGTGCCTGAGAAGCAGGGGACTGGACCAGATGGCCTTTTGAATCCCTTCCAGTTCTAGAGTACTAAAATTAAGAGACGGTCCAGGGGGAAATAGTGTAGGCGCATGCTCCCGAAGTCCTGAATTCTGACTTGTGACTAGGGCAGGTCTGGACCTCTGAGTCTCTTGATTTCCTTATTTCTCAGGGGAACGGAAGGAGAGATGATATTCATGATTATGGCTCATGGTAGAATGGCACAGGATAAATCCAAGGTGACAGTGTTAATCTTTGTACCCTGGAAGCTTTCGGAGTAACAGTTACAACATGCAGCAGTAGCACGGCGTGTTTTATGGTCCTGAATCTGCTAGTTCACATTCTTATGTGCAGTTTGGCTGAGCCTCGGGAAAGAAGGGAATAATAACTTCTCTGAGATCTTGGCTGCTTCGATGATCAGGTGCCCTAGATTGATTGTATATTACGAAGTAACGTGTGTAGTAGCTGTACAGGGCCTGAGGAACGTGTGTTGCATCATAATGTGATATGTGTCTAAAAATTCTAATCCACAGAATTCGATTCTTTTTTCAAAATACCATTAAGCAGCAGTGGCATACATGAGGAGCAGCGTGGCCTAGTGGAAAGAGCACAGACCTAGGAGTCAGAGGACCTGGGTTCTAATTCCGGCTCTGTCGCTTGCCAGCTGTGTGACCTTGGACCGGTCCCACTTGTCTGTGTCTCCATTCCCTCATGTAAAATGGGCATTGTGTACCTGATCTTCTGCTTAGACTGGGAGCCGCGTGTGGGACAGGGACTATATCTGGCCTGATTATCCCCTATCTACCCCAGTGCCTAGCAAGTGCTGAGTACATATCCCTATTATTATTATTATTACTAAGAATAATGATTATTATTAGAAGAAAATGGTGTAGAGAAGATATGGAGAGGAAAATGAGATGGTCCAGGAATACTCATTACCTTGTGATAAACTTTGGCCTTGCTGGTATTCAGGAGGAGGGTTGGTTGGATTTTTTGGGCCAAGAGGATCTTTTAAATCTCAGCGATCTGAAGGGCATTCGAGGTGGTGTTTACAGCGGTAAAGTCATTTGAGGCGGCTGCAGACCAGGACTCTTCGATAAAGGCAGAGAATTTAGGTCTTGGGTTTGGGAACAGAGGCTTAGCCTGTACTGGCTTCACATATGATTGGGACAGAGCCGTACTAAAATCGTCATAGAGGGGGTCTTCTGGTGACTCTAACATGCCAAACCTAACATAAAATGGCAAGAAAATTAATTGATCAATGGTATTTATTGAGAGCTTACTGAGCACAAAGTAATGTACTAAGCACTTGGGAAAGCACAATATAACAGAGTCAGGAGAAATGTTCCCTGCCCAGATCGCAGAAATCAAGGTCCTGGAATCCATTCAGACCAAAAAATGCTGGTTACGGTATTTCTCACCTTCGCGGGCCAGTCACCTTGGGAGAAGCGTCAATGGCCTGGTGCCGATACGATTAGAGGTGGACAGAGCACTTTAGAGACACAATGAAGCTCACAAGATCTTGTCTATCTCGCCGCTGACCTCTAGTCCGTGTCCTACCTCTGGCCTGGAATGCCCTCCCTCCTCATATCCGACAGACAGTTTCTTTCCGTGCCTTCAAAGCCTTTTTTGAAGGCACATCTCCTCCAAGAGTCCTTCACTCCCTTCTGGGTCGTCCTGACTTGCTCCCTTTATTCATCCCCCCTCTCAGCCCCACAGCACTTAAATGCGTATCTTCAATCTATTTCTATTAATGTCTGTCTCGCCCTCTGGACTGTAAATCAGTCAATTGTATTTATTAAGTGTTTACTGTGTGCAGAGTACTCTACTAAGTGCTTGGGAGAATACAATATAACAGTAGAACAGACACATTCCCTGTCCACAGCAAGCTTACAGTCTAGAGACTCCTTGTTTTTTTCCTTCATAATGTCCTCTACAGCATCAGGGACTGGATTCTCTTCTCCATCAGTACTGAGGAGGTAGGAGGAACACCACTGCCGCTGCCGCCAGTGTAGATGAAAGGGGAGATGCAACATTTGTAATGCTGTTTCTACAAGGGGGCCCCCTCTCGTCCTCTGAGGGTGCTCGGTTCAGTCAGCCTAGTATGTACTGAGTGCCTACTGGGGGACGAGTACTTTGCTGAGAACCAAGGAGAGGACAGCGGTGGGATCGTAGAGCCATTTAATTCCAGGCCGCTGGAAGCCGGTTTCCAAGAGAGAGGTGCTTTCTAGGGGGGCTGTACATTTTCAGATGATTTATTTGAGTTGCAAGTGTCTCTCCGCGATCCTCCAATTTTCCCATCTCACAACTGTGCCTATTATAAGTTTACTTCCTCCAAGGCAGCGTAGGCAGGTGTTCCCCACAGTGGGGAAAAAAATCCAGCTGACCCACCCAGGAAACTTTTCCGTAGCATCTGTCTCCTTTAGCAGTCTTTCTGTCTTGAAGCTCAGAATATATGACTCATCTGGAAAGCATCGCCTCTGGCTATGTCAGCTCACTGTGGGCAGGGAATGTGTCTGTTGTATTGTTATAGTGCACTATTCATTCATTCAATTGTATTTATTGAGCACTTACTGTGTGCAGAGCACTGTACTAAGTGCTTGGGAAGTACAAGTTGACAACATAGAGATACGGTCCCTACCCAACAATGGGCTCACAGTCTAGAAGGGGGGAGACAGACAACAAAACAAAACATATTAACAAAATAAAATAAATAGAATAAATATGTACAAATAAAATAAATAGAGTAATAAATACGTTCAAACATATATACATATATACAGGTGCCGTGGGGAGGGGAAGGAAGTAAGGCGGGGGGATGGGGAGGGGGAGGAGGGGGAGAAGGAGGGGGCTCAGTCTGGGAAGGCCTCCAATTCAAACTACTCTCCCAAGCGCTTACTACAGTACTATGCATACAGTAAGTGTTTAATAAATATGATTGACTGACTGGCAAGATGTGGCTTAGTAGTAGATAGCTGGGAGACTGCAGAAAAAAACTGATCAGGCTGGTGTGCTGCGATCAGACGTGGTGATTGTGACAAAATTGGTAACAAAAGCAGGATGACAGTGCTAAGGGACACTCTTTATGTGCACATCATGTGGAAAAACTGTCAGGTACACACAGCCCTCATCAACAGGATAAACCATCCTGATCAAATCTTCCCATTATTATTATGGTATTTGTTAATAATAATAATTAGGGAATTTGTTAAGCGCTTCTTATGTGCCAGGCACTGTTCTACTTATTGAGATAGATACAAGTTAATCAGGTTGGACCCAGTCCCTGTTCCACATGGGGCTCACAGTCTTAGCCCCCATTTTACAGATGAGGTAAGTGAGCCCCGGAGAAGGTGACTTGCCCAAGGTCACATAGCAGATATGTGGGATAGCTGGGATTAGAACCCAGGACCTTATGATGCCCAGGCCGGTGCTCTATCCTTAAGCCACGCTATTTAAGTCCTCACTGTATGTCAATTACCATTCTAAGTGCTGGGGTAGAAGCAGGTTTATCAGGTTGGATGCAGTCCCTGACCCACATGGGGCTCGCAATCTAAGTAAGATTGAGGGCATGCATTTAATCCCTGTTTTACAGTTGAGGAAACTGAGGCACAGAGAAGTTATGTGACTTGCTCAAGAGCATACACAAAGGAATTGGCAAATTGGGATTAGAACCCAGATTGTCCAACTCCTAGGCCCATGCTCTTTCCACTTCTGCTTTGCAGAAATGTCATCTTCAGACCTATAGGTCCATCCTTTCTCTCCCTTTCTCCCTCTCTCAGTATATATATATATATATATATATATATATATACACATATAGTATATGTATAGGTATATGTATAGGTATACATATATACACTCACAAATTGTAAGGACAATCAGATACCCAAAATGCATTTTCACCTGAATTATTTAGATAATTTGGTTTAATGTTTCCTTCTCCCATTTTAGGCCTGAAATATCCAGGCCAATATGTCTCTTTAGACTCCATTTATCCCGATCATTTGGGAATGTTAGACCCCGTGTATAGTTCAGGGCTTTCTGAACATTTGAGAAGGAAGGAGTTATTTCTCATTTTCTTTCCCCCCTCAGCAGGATGTAAATAGCCTTGGCTCAGAGCAAAGAACGATTAGTGCCGTGTGAATGTCAGACTCCAATGCAGTATTATTAAGCCGCTTTCATTTCTTATTTACAGTGGCGAGGGGCAGGACTCAAACCTGCCACTTAATCTTCCCCTCATCCCTACTGGGGGCAGCGAAGTTTGATAGGGCTGTAATTTGGGCTGATGCTGTGTGCCGGGGACTGAAGAACAACGGGACTAAATTGGTGTCTTTCTGTTCTTACGCCCGACAGAAAGAAAAAAAGCAGTGGTTTTCTTCTCTGGGTCGGGGAGGTGGGAGGGAGAGGGGGCCGCTAGCTGGGAGCTGAGTTGTCGAATAATGGCAAGTGGGGCAGGGGAGGGAAATGAAATGTTCCGGATGCAATAGCCCTTAGGGAAGCAACTCTATTTCCCCGGCTTCAGGTCTCGTTCAGCCCCCTTTCTCCCCCTCTGGGCCTCCGAGATTACTTCTGCCCTCTTCCCTCATTTTTGTAACGACCTCTAAAACCAGGGCAGTCTTCCTGGTTTAGTGACCGTCTGGTTCTCTCCTGTGTTACGACTCTATCATAAGTGCTTTTTTATGTACTTGTTGAGTGCTTACTATTTGTCCAGCGCTGGGATGGATACAAATCAATCAGGTCAGACACAGTCCCTGTCCCACCTGCGGTTCACGCTCTAAGTAGGAGGGAGACGGGAACTGTAACTCCATTTTACAGCTGAGGAAACTGAGGCGCAAAGCAGTTAAGCGACTTGCCCAAGGTCACTCAGCAGGTAGTGGCCGAGCTGGGAGTGGAAGCCAGGTCCTCTGATTCCCAGACCTGGGCTCTTTCCACTAGGTAACACTGCCTCCCTGATGGCTCTAAGATCACTTGTAGGTATTTTTCCAATCTCCCCGCTTAGGTTGGAAGACTTCCCTGGTGTACATCTATCATCCTGATTTGTGCGAACTCAACAGCCGCGTGGTTGGCCCCTCTATTCTGACCACTAGTCTCATTTATGTATTTACTCCCTTATGAGTATCTCAGTAGACTAATGATATAATTGGTCCAAGTCTGTCTCCCCTTGTTAGATTGTAAGTTCCTGTAGGGCATGGTGCATATCTTTTGCTTATAATAATACTAATAGTTGTGGTATTTGTCAAGTGCTTACTACTGGCCAAGCTTTGTTCTAAGCGCTGGGGTGGGTACAAGTAAATAGGGTTGGACGCAGTCCCTGTCCAACATTTTAATCCCCATTTTAGCAGCAGCATGGCATAGTGGATAGAGCATGGGCCTGGGCGTCAGAAGGTCATGAATTCTAATCCTAGCTCTTCCACTTGCCTACTGGGTGGCATTGGGCAAGTCACTTAACTTCTCTGTGCCTCAGTTACCTCATTTGTAAAATGGGGGTCGAGACTGTGAGCCCCACGTGGGACAGGGACTGTGTCCAACCCAATTTGATTGCATCCATCCCAGTGCTTAGTACAGTCTCTGTCGCATAGTAAGTGCTTAACAAATGATAATAATGAATAATAATGATAATTATGGTATTTAAGTGCTGTTAAGTGCTGTGGCATTTAAGGAGCTGGGATTAGAACCCATGACCTTCTTACTCCCAGGGCCATGCTCTGTCCACTACGCCATGCTGCTTATTTTACAGTTGAGGGAACTGAGGCCCAGAAAAGTGAAGTGACTTGCTCAAGGTCACACAGCAGACAAGCGGCGGAGCCGGGGTACTCTATTCTTTCAGTGCTTAGGACAGTGTTGGGGACACTATATGTGCTCAGTGAATGCTATGGACTGAGTGACATCATCAAGGACTGAGGTTTGGTGTTTGCCTGCATAGTACAGTGCTCTGCACACAGTAAGCGCTCAATAAATACGATTGATTGATTGATTGGCTGGAACGTCCTGACAAACCAGGAGGAAGGATACGTAGAGGGTGAAAGCTTCTTGTGTGTCAAAGCAACAGTAGCAGAAGGTGAAGGAGAAGGAGGAGGAAGACGAGGAGGAGTAGCAGAAGCATTTACTGAGCCCCACTTTTAAAAAATGGTATTTGTTAAGCGCTCACCATGTATCAAGCACTTTTCTAAGCACTGAGGTAGATATAAGTTTATCAGGTTGGACACAATCCCTGTTCCACATGGGGCTCATAGTCTGAATAGGAGGGAGTAATAATAATAATAATTATGGTATTTGTTAAGCGCTTACTGTGTGCCAAGAACTGTTCTAAGTGCTCGGGTAGATACAAGGTCATCAGGTTGTCCCACATGGGGCTCATAGTCGTCATCCCCATTTTACAGTTGAAGCAGCAGCAGCATGGCTCAGTGGAAGGAGCCTGGGCTTGGGAGTCAGAGATCATGGGTTCAAATCCCGGCTCCGCCGCTTGTCAGCTGTGTGACTTTGGACAAGTCACTTAACTTTTCTGTGCCTCAGTTCCCTCATCTGTAAAATGGGGATTAAGACTGTGACATGGGACAACCTGATCACCTTGTATTCTCCCCAGCACTTAGAACAGTACTTTGCATATAGTAAGCACTTAACAAATACCAAAAAAAAAAGAAACGGAAGCAGAGAGAAGTCAAATGACTTGCCCGAGGTCTCACAGCGAGCAGTTGGCAGAGTCAGGATTATAACCCAGGTCCTCTGATTCCCAGGCCCGTGCTCTACGCCCTAGGCCGTATAGCTTCTCAGGAGGGATGATATGGCTCGAGATTCTGAGAGATTAATCGGAGAGAGCTCCGGGACACTCAAAGATTGGGGGACATCGGGTCGCGGGGAGAGAGAGCCTTGGGTAAGTATGTAACTCTAGTCAAGGGCTTTCTGGATTACTCTCCATTGGAACTAAGCGATCCACCCATCAGCCCAGAGCAATGACAAGCAAGAGTCTATTTCCTCATTACGGAGCAGCAGTAACTACATTTTCCCATCAACATCTTACTCCTGGGTCTGATATTACTGACACTCTAATGAATACAAATGCAGACAAAGAACCGGGTGGCAAACGATATCCAGACACCTTCGCTATGAAAGATGAGCTGCCGTAGTTGTAGTAGTAGTGGTAATGGTGCTTATTAAGCGTTTACGGTAGAGTTCCTCACTCTTTACTAGGTAATTAGCTTTGCTGTCTTGGATGGTTAGCGGTGCCGGCTCTTAATCGGATAAGGACCGGGAGAGGGGAAAAACATATTCTGACCCCAGAAAGGTGTATTTGGTTTTCATCGAGGATGCTAAATTGTTTTGCCACTCCATTAATTCCAGCTCTTGACTCGGGGTGGGGGGAAGGGGGGCTTGCCAATTGGTCTGAATTCTTTTTTCAGGTGAGAGCCCAGGCTGACCTTATCAGAAAGCACCCTTGACTCTCCTTTTCTCATTCTTATTTCTCCTCCCCACTTTTCTCAGGCTCCTAAATGGGGATTCTGGAATAGTTTGGGGAGGGACCTGTTATAGGGAAAGCAGAAAAATCGTCAGCGCCCATCAGGTCTCTTTAAGCATCTTGGAAAGTGAGTGTTTTCACTTTATCAGGTCAGGGTGACACCCTCTGTGTTTATGGATGCCGTGATGACTCCTCAATCATTCTGCTCTGGATTCAGGAAAAAGCATCTAAGGAGAGTTGACTGGCTCTTCTCCATCAATCAATCAATAGCACTTATTTATTATTTATTCATTCACCTCACGCCTTAGCCCTGCTGCACCAACATACATATTCATAATTTATGTTAATGCCTCTCTTCCCCTCTAGGCAGTAAACTCCTTGTGGGCAGGGAATGTGTCTACCAACTCTGTTGTATTGGACTCTCCCAAGTGCTTGGTACAGTATTCTGCACACAGTAAGAGCTCAATAAAAAGCACAGATTGGTTATGTGCAGAGCACTGTACTAAGCACTTCTCCCACCCTCATCCTTCAGCGATCCCTGTTCTGGGCATACTGACTCATATTCCCAGTGCTTAGTACAGTGCTCTGCACACAGTAAGCGCTCAATAAATGCGATTAAATGAATGAATGAATATTGTCCATTCTCACTCATCTATTCACCTGGCCTTTGCTAATACCCCATATTGACCTTTCCACCCCAGGCCTCTTTTCCACACCAAATCTTTGTTCTCCTGCCTCTTTGGAACCTTAATAATAATAATGGCATTTGTTAAGTGCTTACTTTGTGCAAAGCACTGTTCTAACCGCTGGGGAGGATACAAGGTGATCAGGTTGTCCCATGTCAGGCTCACAGTCTTAATCTCCATTTTACAGATGAGGTAACTGAGGCCCAGAGAAGTTAAGTGACTTGCCCAAAGTCACACAGCTGACAAGTGGTGGAGCTGGGATTAGAACCCACGACCTCTGACTCCCAAGCCCGTGCTCTTTCCACTGAGCCATGCTGCTTCCCAATTAAACCTAATACGTTCCCCAAATAAACTCCGACACTCCCCTCCCATCCTAAAACCCTTCCTCTCCTTAACCCTCCCAACACTATCAACAGCCTTCCAGCTTTCTTTGCCCCACAAGCTCACAAACTTGGTGTTATTTTTGACTCTTCAAATTGTCTCAATTCAGCTGATGTTCCTCTATAATATTTCAGGGGTTGCTTTTCCCTCTCTCACCCCATCTGGCTCATCCTCTCACAACCTCCAGGTTGGGATTACTGCAGCAACCTCCTTATTGGTCTCCTCATAAACATTTTCACAGTCTGTTTTAAATAGAAAGCAGTTAAAAAATTAAAAAGAATTTGGGGATTTTCTTCCTTTAACACACTGGGTAGAACGCAATACAATGTTGGAATATACTGAATGAGGTGCACACTACTTTAGTGGGGGTTTTCCTCTTTGAGGTGTTCATCAAGGGAGTATAGGAGAATCGACTGAAAATATTTAAAGTCTAAGTTTATCTCCATCTGGATCAGCAACGATTTAGAGGCAATACCCTAGAAGTGGCTGACTGAAGGAGCAGAAGCAGGGACAAGTTTGGTTAGATACAGGAGGAGGGAGAGGTGGAAAGACTATAGAGGCAAGAAGGTTTAAGAGCTGGAGGGGCAGCAGACCAGATTCCTGGGGGAGAATCTGGTTGTTGGGGAAGCAGAGGCTACTAGGAAAAGGAAATGCTGACATAGTCATTGTAAGGGTGTAGGTAAATGAACCCTGAGCTCCATCTGGGCATTTCCATTAGCACAGAGTGAGATAGTAATAGCCCAGCGCCATGGACTCTTGAGACCCAAATGGGACATTACCCTGAAACAATATGGTATGCGAGTCACAGTCACTAATTATAATCCTCGGCATTTCCCACTGAGCTTTTGAGCCTTGCATGTGATTGGCGTTGAAGGGGAAAGGGCGGGAGAGAGGTAGAGGGAATTACTTCCAGTTGTCCCCTGGCAACCGGTGGGTGTGAGTAGCCACTAGATGCTTTTTTTAAAAATGGTATTTAAGTGCTTACTATGTGCCAGGAACTGTAGTAAGGACTGGGATACATACAAGCTAATCAGTTTGGAAATAGTCCCTGTCCCACATGGGGCTCACAGTCTTAATCCCCATTTTAAAACTGAGGGAGCTGAGGCCCAGTTTAGCGACTTTCTCTAGGTCACACAGCAAAAAAGTGGCAGAGCTGGGATTAGAAGCCAGGTCCTTCTGACTCCCAAGCCTGTGTTCTATCCACAAGGCCATGCCACTTCTCGAGACATCTTGAAATTGAATCCATGCCTTCTCCTCGCCTGGGTGGAAACTGGGCCTCAGAGGTGGCATTTGGTGAACTGGCTGCTCCTTCCTCAGAGGCATTTCGGGGGCAGGTTCAGGGGCAGCCAACCCCCCGAAAAAGGATGCAGTCTCCATCCTCTTTCTGACCCAGTCCCCTTTCTGCCACTTCTACAGAGTCAACAAACTGCGTCTGACACCACATCACAATTCATTTCTCACTCTTTTGTGCCTGTTTCCTCATCTGAAAAACCGATTCGCTTCTATCTACCCCAGCCCTTATTTGTCGGGATTTAGAAGGCCGAGAGATATGTCTCATGTCAATGCACTGGTCCATTCTGAATCCCAGCCCAGATCTAGGCAGACTGGGCAGTGGGGCCCTGTCCATATGTTTTGTTTTGTTGTCTCTCTCCCCCTTCTAGACTCTGAGCCCATTGTTGGGTAGGGACCCTCTCTATATGTTGCCAACTTGTACTTCCCAAGCGCTTAGTACAGTGCTCTGCACACAGTAAGCGCTTAATAAATACGATTGAATGAATGAATGAATGGGGTTGGCAGCCCAGAGCCTTTCATTCTCTAGTTGTTGGGCATCGTCTCACCTAGCAGATCGGCAGATCGGTCTACCTCGTGGGCTGTCTTGGGAGAAGTCCGATGGCCGAATGGTGTGTTAATCATTTGTGGCTCCAGGGGGGCCCACTGCAGTCAGCATTTGCCCAGTGTGGGTGGCAGCCTTGGTCTACTGTGCCCACAGGGAGAAAGATACCATGATCTTCAATGCTTCATGGCAGGAAGTCTGCAAGACAATGAACATGCCTGAAGACTGCCTTTCAGTTGCTCTTTGAGATTGGGAGGCAAAAGATATAAAGGGAGAGAATATTTGGGGGCAGTTGGAAAGAGGCTGTGGAATTTAAGTGCTTATTATGTTCCAGGCACTGTTCTAAGTGCTGGAGTAGATGCAAGATAACTGGGTTTGATGCAGTTCCTGTCCCACGAAGGGCTCATGGTCTTAACCCCCATTTTACAGATGAGGGAACTGAGGGCCAGAGAAGTTAAGTGACTTGCCCAAGGTCCACAGCAGACAAGTGGTGGAGCAAGGATTAGAACCCGTGTCCTTCGGACTACCAGGCCACATTTGGGCAAAGGGAATTGAGCTTCCAGTTGATGGGTGGGAGAGTACAATACAACAGAATTAGCAGTCACGTTCCCACTCTTCTGTGGCAAAATAATAATAATAAGCATGGTATTTTTTAAGCGCTTACTATGTGCCAAGCACTGTTGTAAGCACTGGGGTAGATACAAGGTAATCAGATTGTCCCACGCAGGGCTCACAGTCTTAATCCCCATTTTACAGATGAGGTGACTGAGGCCCAGAGATGTGAAGTGACTTGCCCAAAGTCACACAGCTAAGTGGTGGAGCCAAGATTAGAACCCATGACCTCTGACTCCCAAACCCAGGCTCTTTCCACTAAGCCACTCTGCTTCTCCACTATAATCTCTTCCCCCAACATATGAGTCAGATGTGGAGAAAAAGGGGATATGATCTCCCCTTGGCCCAAGATTCAAGAAGTCTCCACATTGACTAGCTGAGTGACTTTTCCTTTGACCATGATGAGTTAGGCTATCTGGACCTCTAATTCTCCTTTAGGAAAATGGGAAGAAACTCACAAAAAATACAAGAAATGCATTTTCCTCTCCTTCCAGTCAACTCCAACTTATCAAGGGGATGAATACAATAATGTATATAAAGTTCTTTCTGTGCTTTAAGAAGTGCTTTCAACAATATAGAAACACAAGGATTACATTCTTGACAAACATCACATTTTATGGTATTTACACGTTTACTGTGTCAGACCCTGTTGTAAGAGCTGGAGTAGATACAAGATAATCAGGTTGGATGCAGTCCATGTCCCTCATGGGGCTCACAGTCTTAATCCCCATTTTACAGATGAGGTAATTGAGGCACAGAGAAGCAAAGTGACTTGGACAAGGTCACACAGCAGACAAGAAGCAGAGTCGGAATTAAAAACCAGGTCCTTTTGACTCCCAGGCTTGGGCTTTTTCCACTAGGCCACGCTGCTTCCCAGTGTTATTCACATTGTGGTTTCAGCGCATGCCTTGACTGAGTCCCACAAGAAAGAATGTGGACTTTTTCTTCTGACATTGCACCACATTCTATCTATCTAGTCTATCTTTTAGACTGTGAGCCCACTGTTGTGTAGGGACTGTCTCTATATGTTGCCAACTTCATCATCATCATCAATTGTATTTATTGAGCGCTTACTGTGTGCAGAGCACTGTACTAAGCGCTTGGGAAGTACAAGTTAGCAACCTATAGAGACAGTCCCTACCCAACAGTGGGTTCACAGTCTAAAAGGGGGAGACAGAGAACAAAACCAAACATACTAACAAAATAAAATAAATAGAATAGATATGTACAAGTAAAATAGATATGTACAAGTAAAATAGAGTAATAAATATATGCAAACATATATACATATATACAAGTAATAGAATATACAGGTAATAGAATATACACTTCTAGACTGTGAACCTGCTGCTGGGTAGGGACCGTCAACTTGTACTTCCCAAGCGCTTAGTACAGTGCTCTGTACACAGTAAGCGCTCAATAAATACAATTGATTGATTGATGTGCTTTGGTGAATCAATTAGTCTGGAGTATTTATTGAGCACTTACTGGAGCACTCTACTAGGTATTTAGGAAAGTACAATAATAACAGAGTTGCATACCCTGCCCACAAGGAATTTACAGCCTAGAGGGAGAGACTTTATAATAATTTAAAGACAGGGCAAATGACAAGGTGTGAGGATATTATTATTATTATTATTATTGTTAATTGCCGTTGAGTCATTTCCTATTCATAGCTACTCCATGGATATACTTTCTCCGGAACATCCTGTCCTCTGCCATGATCCGCAACCTTCCTAATGGTTCTTCCGTTACCATTGTTATGGTCTCTACCCCTTTAGCTGCTGCTCTGCTTCTTCCTTGTTTTCCCTGGACTTTTCCTAGCATTAATGTCTTCTCCAGAGAATTAGACTGTGAGACCGTTGTTGGGTAGGGACCATCTCTATACATTGCCGACTTGTACTTCCCAAGCACTTAGTACAGTGCTCTGCATCGTCATCATCAATCATATTTATTGAGTGCTTACTGTGTGCAGAGCACTGTACTAAGCACTTGGGAAGTAAAAGTTGGCAACATAGACAGTCCCTACCCAATAGTGGGCTCACAGTAAGTGCTCAATAAATATGATTGAATGAATGGATGAATCAGACCTGATTATGTGCCCAAAATATGCTAATCCAAGTTGTCATTTGGCCTTCATCAGAAGAAATTCACCAACAATCATTTATGTACAAATCTGGAATTTATTTTTTTGTATTGATGTCTGTCTCCCCTCCCTCTCCCCCCAACCCCCGCCAGACTATCAGCTTGTTGTGGCCAGGGAATGTATCCGTTTGTTCTTATACAGAATTCTCCCAAGCGCCTAGTGCAGTGCTATGCACACAGTAAGCACTCAATAAATATGATTGAATGAATGAATGAATGAAATTCCTTACTACCCCAACAGAGTTTTGTCCAAAATGTATAGGGAAAACTAGTTGGAATCTATAAAGACAGTTTGTATAACTTTTATGCTCTTCATTATGGCGATAATCATGTGAATTGCTCATCAGTTCAGAATGGAAAAAAAGAAGTCTAGAAGCTTTATGAGATGTTCTTAACCATCTCAGTGACGTTGAGTAGGAATTCATGAGTGCAAGAATAGAAATCCAGGAAATTAGTACTCAATCCATTTAGGCAAGAACATGGAGAATAGGTATAAGTGGTGAGGGTAACTGTTGAATTGACACAACCTGAAATGAAGGAGATTAACTGGGGAAAACAGTCTGGAAGTGGTAGGTTGTCAGAAGGGATTGGAAAATGGGAAAAGTTGTTCAGGTTTGAAGGTGGAGGGAGTTTCAGGAGGAAGGAAAGGGGCATTACCAAAGGGTCACAAATGGAAGAGTCAAGAACAAAGCACATTGAGAAGGTGAATTTGGAGGGAATGAAGCAGAGATCCAGTGGGACAACAACAGACAGACACATTTCCTGCCCACACTGGGATCACAGTCTGGGAGGGGATGAGAGCCAGATGGGCCCATACACTAAAAGTCTGGATCTGCTAGAAATATGTGGCTGGGTTGTGGGGAGAACTGACATTAATGCCATGTCAAAAATTCCTTGCGTGTGCCAAGCCAGGCCCATGCCTTGTGCTGAAATGCATCTAGGTTAAAACGGTTGAACTTAGATAGGTAAGGCTGCTCTGGCGCTGAATTACAAGGAACAAATTTCTCGGGCTCTAACTGTGGTGGCAGAAATGATGCCTATAAAATCCAGAGCCGGGTTTAGAGTTCCTGGCCCGCACTGTGTTGCTTTGCTGTAAAAATGTACATTCTAGCCGTCGAGTGCCTCATCTATTATTCAACAGTTGGATTATGTACCGAGCTCACACTACCTGATTGTGGAAAGAGGCCTCCGAGGTCGTCTCACCGTGTACGGAAGGCCAGGAAAATCTGACTCTGTCATACACGTACAGGTCATAGCTGAGAGGATTGAGTGTCGGGGCATCTGTTGACTAATGGGACTTTGAATCTTCAGCACTCCGCGTTTGTAGTGTAGATGGGTTTCCGAATGAGAACGGCTTTTAAGAAACGGTAATTCAAAACGTCGCCTTCCCCCCAACGCCTTCTCCCTTCGATCTGTTCCAAGACGGATTCAGAATAAATGATTCGAGCCTCTGCCTTGCTCCGTGAGTGTTTGCGAAAGAGAGCCTTCCCGCAGCCTAATTTAATTTGAATGATATAATTTATTATTATTTCACAGTTATTCAGCTCAGTAAAGCCTCCGAGGTACCGCGAAATGCAGAAAACTAGTAATGAAGTCTCCGCTGTAAGGATTGGGAAGGTAATAGGCAAGCCCGATGCAAGAAAATGTGGGGAAGGAGAGAAGGCCCTCAGAAACTAGAGGCGGGGGGAACCATATGAGAAAGGGAAAGTCTGTCAAAGGAATGGATCGGTTTTCTGAATTTACCTGAGGATGGGAGCCAAAGAGGCAACCTCACACTGCTTGGTGCTTCTGTCGGAGGAAGAATTCTTGATCGGTTGGGCTACCGGTCCACCTAGAATGGCTTTTCTCATTGTCCTTATGATCAAATGTAATGGACAGGGCATATATGCAGGGAACTTAACAAATGGACGATGGAATGCTCAGGGAGGCTGGGCCAGCCGACCAAATAACCCTCCGAGAACCGTCCTGTAGACCGTAAGCTTGTCGTGGGCAGGGAACGTGTCTGCTTATTTTTATATCGTACTCTCCAAATGCTTAGTACAATGCTCTGCACATGGTAAGCACTCAGTAAATGCGATTGACTGACTCAGGTTTAGGTATGCTTGATAGCCCTCACGATGTGTTCTGCACACAACAAGTGCTCAATAGGTTCCATTGCCCACGGTAAGTGGTCAATAAATACCTTTGATAGAGGAGCAGCATGGGGAAGCAGAGTGGCTCAGTGGAAAGAGCACGGGCTTTGGAGTCAGAGTTCATGCGTTCAAATCCCGGCTCCGCCAATTGTCAGCTGTGTGACTTTGGGCAAGTCACTTAACTTCTCTGTGCCTCAGTTACCTCATCTGTAAAATGGAGATTAAGATTGTGAGCCCCCCATGGGACAACCTGATCTCTTTGTAACCTCCCCAGCGCTTAGAACAGAGCTTTGCACATAGTAAGTGCTTAATAAATGTTATTATTATTATTATTATTATTATTATTATTATTATTATTGTCTAGTGGATAGAGCATGGACCTGGGAGCCAGAAGGACCTGGGTTCTAGTCCCGGCTCTGCCACTCGTCTGTTGTTTGACCATGGGCAAGTCACTGTGTCTCTCTGGGTCTCAGTTACCTCATCTGTAAAATGGGGATTACGACTGTGAGCCCCATGTGGGATATGGACGGTGTCCGACCTGATTACCTTTTTAGACTGTGAGCCCACTGTTGGGTAGGGACTGTCTCTATATGTTGCCAACTTGTACTTCCCAAGCGCTTAGTACAGTGCTCTGCACACAGTAAGCGCTCAATAAATACGATTGATTGATTGATTACCTTGAGCACTTAACAAATACTATAAAAATAAATTGGGGTGACCTTTAGAAAGACCACTTCCTAAAGCAGCACCCTGCAGCAGGTGTCTCCATCTCCTCTCTCCGCGCAACTGTTGACCACAGGGATGAGATTGGTAATAATAATAATAATAGTAATGAATAATAATAACAGTGTTAGTGCTTACTCCCCTCTCACGGTAGCACCTGGAAAGTTTCCAGTACTCTACTAGCCTCGGCTACAGGAGGGAGAGTCAAGCGGAGGCATACCTATTCCATCCCTAGCTTGGCCAGTGGCTAGCGAGTGGAAGGCCATCTGCTACAAATCAAAACTCACTTGTGCCGGGCAGCAGTGGCATGGGAGGGAGTCGAGGGCGGAGACGCAACTTTACTGCGCCGAAGGCGGAGATGGTCAACCACTTCTGGATTTTTACCAAGAAAACTCTGTGGGTATGCTACCCAAATGATCGCAGATGGAGAACTGGGTGTTCTGGGAGAGTTGTCCAGGGTGTCACTGTGGGTCGGAAACAACTCGACGGCATAAGACAAGTCCTTACTAGGTGCTAAGCACCGTGCTAAACCTGGGGTAGATACTGTGCAATCAGATCAAACCCAATCCCTGTCCCACATGGGGCTCATGATTTTTTTTATGATAGCATTTATTAAGCACTTACTTTGTGCAAAGCACTGTTCTAAGCACTGGGGAGGTTACAAGGTGATTAGGTTGTCCTATGGGGGGCTCACAGTCTTCATCCCCATTTTACAGATGAGGGAACTGAGGCCCAGAGAAGAACTGAGGCCCAGAGAAGGGAAGTGACTTGCCCAAAGTCACACACCTGACAAGTGGCGGAGCCAGGATTTGAACCCATGACCTCTGACTCCAAAGCCCGTGCTCTTTCCACTAAGTAGGTATTTAATCCCCATTTTTCAGATGAAGAAACTGAAGCCCAGAGAAGTTAAGCAATACTCCCAAGGCACACAGCATCCTTGTTATGCCTGGCTCTACAGGTTCATGTGAAGTCTACCCTGTTTTCCTTCTTGGAACTCTTTGAGGGTAGGATTCCAAATGTTAGTTGAGTCCTGTGCATCTTTGGGTGCTCAGTAAATATCAGTGGACTCTTGACTGGATCCTTGGAGGCAAGAATCTGTATCTGACTCTTGGTTCCATTGGAGTTTGGGTGACCTTTTACCCAAAGTGGAGCCAATGTCACACTTTTCTGTTTTATGTTCCCCAGGCCCCAAGTACAGTGCTCTGCATTCAGCTGGCACTCAGTACAGTACTCTACCCACAGTAGAGGCAGAAGTGTACTCTCCCAAATGCTAAACACTCAATAAATACTATTGATCAATCGATCGACTGATAGGAGCTGCTCTTTCCCTTTTTTATGAAGCGCTTACTACATGCTAGGCTCTGTTCTAAGCGCTGGGGTAGATAAAAGGGGGGGACACAGTCCTTGTCCCACATGGGGCTCACAGGAACTGAGGCCCAAAGAAATGAATTGACTTGCCCAAGGCCACACAGCAAACAAGTGGCGGTGCCAGTATTGAAACCCAGGTTCCTCTGACTCCTAGTCCTGTGCTCTACCCACTAGGCCATGCTGCTTTCTGTTTGACCTTGGGCAAGTCAACTCCTCTGTGCCTCAACTTCCTTGAGGCTTATCAAAATGATAAGATCGCTACCCTTCCCTGCCTTAGACTGTGAGCCCTGTGTAGGACGGAATGTGTCCGATCCAATTATCCTTATTGATCAATCAGTGGTATTTATTGAGTGCCTACTGTGTGCAGGGGAGAGTGGAAGAATACAGTAGAGCTGGTTGGCACTATTCCTACCCACAGGGAGCTTACCATTTAGAGGTGTCTATCACAGGGCTTGTTACCTAGAAAGCATTGAATAGGGGCCACAGCAATTAGGCATTCAATGCTGCTGATACTAATGCTTTAGCCAGACAAGACTCTTTGACTTCTCCTCCTTCTAAGATGAGGTGACAAAGCTAGCCCAGCTCCGTGAGATCAGGCTATGAGGAAAGCAGACTCGCTTATCAGGCAACCAGAATTTATTGAGTTCTTACTATGTGCAGAGCACTGTACTAAACGCTTGGGAGAGGACAAAACAACAGTTTAGCTTATCAGAGACCATCCGGGGGCCTTTGACTTGGGGTAAGATAGCAAACCTGTGTCAAACTTCTGTAGTTCTGGTCGGTTAGTCTGTCAGATGTATTTATTGAGCACCTACTGTGTGCAGTGTACTGTGCTAAGAGCTTGGGAAGTACACTATAACAATAAAACAGATACATTCCCTTCCCACTATGCACTTACAGTCCAGAGGAAGGGCGATAGACAGTACTATAAAGAAGTAAATTACAAATTTGTACATAAGTGCTATGGGGTTGGGAGAGGGGATGAATAAAGGGAGCTAATCAGGGAGATACAGAAGAGAGGTGAAGAAAAGGAAAAGAGGGCATAGTTGGGGAAGCTAGGTGTGGAGAGGGGGCTGAGGGGGCAGACAAGTCGTTTCACTTCCCTGGGCCTCAGTTACCTCATCTGTAAAGTGGGGATTAAGGCTATGAGCCCTATGTGGGACAGGGACTGTGTCCAACCTGATTATCTTGTATCTATTTCCAGTGCTTAGTACAGGGCCTGGCACATAGTAAGTGCTTAGCAAATGAAAGAGCACGGGCTTTGGAGTCAGAGGTCATGGGTTCAAATCCCAGCTCTGCCAATTGTCAGCTGTAAGACTTTGGGCAAGTCACTTCTCTGTGCCTCAGTTACCACATCTGTAAAATGGAGATTGACTGTGAGCCCCCTGTGGGACAACCTGATCACCTTGTAACCTCCCCAGAACATTGAACAGTGCTTTGCACATAGTAAGCGCTTAATAAATGCCATTATTAATTAATTAGTAGATGTCCTGATCCTTTTAAATGGAGGCAAAAAGCTTGGCGAGAGCAGAAATCTACCTTCACTCCAGAGGTTATTGACAAGATTTACTGCTTCATAACTGCTGTAATAAAATGACTGCAAGCATATTGCAAACATAATTATCCATAAAAATCCTAATTAATTCAATTTCTCCCCAAATCACCTTTCCACCACATTGAAGTAGCGCGGGCCGGGCCAGCGATAGTGGGGACTGGGGACTGTGGAGTTAGTGGACTGGTGGGAGTCCCGGAGGGTGTGGATCTCCCAGAGTTTCATTGTCCGACACTCATGTGCCAGGGCCCCGACTGTCTGGGGACGGAGGAGCTGGCGGTGGTGGCTTTGTCTTGCCTTAATTAGGTCAGGCACCAAGGGGCTGAGTTTGTTTACTTTGGTTCTGGCATAGTGAAGTTCAAAATTGATTAATGGACTCCATTTGAGGAGAGCCTTTTTTTTTTTTAACTTGAAGAATCTCAGCTTTCTCCTCCTCCCTCCACTCACCACAATTTCTCCTCGGCCTTCCTGGAAGACGTGGGGGCCCACACAAAGAGATTAGGGGGTCTCAATGAATGAATGAATGAATGGCATTAATTGAGTGCTCACTGTGTACAGAGCACCATACTCAGCCCTTGGGAGAGTAGAAAATAATAGACTTGGTAGACGTGTTCCCTGCCCACCATGTGCTTACAGTCTAGAGGTCTAGTCTCTTTCTTAGAGACTTAAGAAAACACGATGATGATAATAATAATAATAATAATAATGGTCCCATCTCAGGATGGCACCTAGAGAGTTTCCAGTACTCTACCATTCCTGGCTTTGAGAGGAAAAGTCAAGCAGAGGTCTACCCATTCCATTCCTATCTTGGATAGTGGCTGGCGAGTGGAAGGCAATCTGCTACAAGTCAAAACTCACCTGTGCTGGGCAGCAGAAGCATGGGAGAGAGTCAAGGGCGGAGACACAACTTTACTGCGCAGAAGGCGGAGATGGTAAACCACTTCCGTATTTTTACCAAGAAAACTCTATGGGTATGCCACCAGAATGATTGCCGATGGAGAGCGGGGTGTTTTGGGAGAGATGCGTCCATGGAGTCACTATGGGTCGGAGACGACTTGACAGCGTAAGACAAGACAATAATAATGGTATTGGTTAAGCATAAGCCGAGCATATGCGTGTGCTGAGCAGTATTCTCAGAGGTTAGGTAGATACAAGATAAGCAGGTTGGACATGGTCCCTGTCCTGCGTGGGGCTCACAGTCTTAATCCCCATGTTACAAATAAGGTACGGAGGCCCGGAGAACTTAAATGACTTGCCCAAGGTCACACAGCAGACAAGTGGCAGAGCTGGGATTAGAACCTATGGCCTCTGACACCCAAGCCTATCTCCTGCCACTAGGTCATGCCGCTTCCCTTAGTCCAAACTTAGACGTTCTGTTTTGGCCCCAGGTATGAAAACACCTTCTGTTCCAATTCCTATAAAGTTGTTTGCATCAAGGTGGGTAGGTGGCACTGGGCCAGGGATTAACAAGTAGGAGAAAATGCAAGAATTTTGTTTTACTGTATTAGAACAGTTTTGAAAATGTCGCTGTTCATCCTCGCCCCCAAATAACTTAAATCCGTTTCCATGGACTCCGGAGAAAGAAGCCATAAATGATGTGATTTTCCTCTAGTTTGGTAGTGCTTTGGAAGTGATTTTTTTCCTCCCTGGGAAGCAGAGGGCAGTGTGGCCTAGTGGAAGAGCACAGGCCTGGGAGTCCAAAGGACCTGGGTTTGAATGCTGCTCCACCGCTTATCTGCTCTGTGACCTGGGGCAAATCACTTCACTACTCTGGGACTCAATTCCCTCATCTATAAAATGGGGATTTTGACTGTGAGCCCGACGTGGGGCAGCCTGATTAGCTTGTATCACCTCCGGTGCTTAGAACAGTACCTGCACATAGCTAGCCTTTAGCGAATGCCCTAAGAAAAAAAGAAAGGGACCTTGGAGTTCTCCTCCAGCTAGGGTTCTCCGAACCTGACCACTCAGCCGGCCAGGCCCCGGAAAGACCAGGAAATTCCCACTGGAGCCGTGGACCCCAGTTGGACAAGCTCCAGCCTCGGCTTTGTTGGACAACTGCGTCGTCAGTTGAGAACGGCACCAGAACGGAGCCGGTCCATCCCTCCTATCAGCTCTGTCAATCAACATTTCCAGGCAACTTGGAAGAAGCAGCTCGGGGCGGGGGTCCCTCTCTCCTCCCATGAGGACCCTATGACCTCCCACTTATGATGGAATCTTCGCAGAATGAAATTGGGCTGGGAGTTGGACAGCTGCTTTTTCCATTCCCTCAGAAGTTGTCGCATTTTCAGAAGAAAGCATGAGCGTGCATCAGAGAGAGAGAGAGAGAGCCCTGAGTTCTTGAACGTGTAGCTACAGAATCGTTCATCACGGGGAAGGCCAACGGGACACACTTGACTAATGGGATTTGAAGTCTGGATCCGGGCCTAATCTCGGTGTAACAATCCTGCAATTCATTTCCAGCAAATGCCCCCACCGTGGCTGGCGGTGGCCTTTATTAGAGAGGACTGAGAAAAAATATGCACTGATGTAATGAAAAGTTATAAATCCATCAGGAGGAATTGGGCAAAATCATAAACCGCGAGAGCCGGGGCAGAGTGGGTGTGCTTTGAGCGACTTGATAGTCAATTTTCTTCTGTTACGCTGCTGCTGTTTGTTATTTTCAATAATAAGAGGTTTATAATGTTTCTGCTTGAAGAGGTGTTTACAGCCTCTCTGGCGATAGAGGGTTGCCAGTGCCAGCACTTCCCAAGTATCCGCTCCTGACAGTTCTCTATCCTCTTATGCAGCGGGGCAGGGAAGCACTGGGAATTGAGAGACTGTTTTCCCCTCCAGTGTGAAATTAGTCAGCTAAGCTCATCTGGTGCTTATAATAATAATTATGGTATTTGTTAAGTGCTTACTATGTGCCAAGCACTGTTCTAAGGGCTGGGAAAGATATCAGTCAATCAGGTTGGACACAGTCCCTGTCCCACATGGGCTCACACTCCATGGTCTAGTGGAAAGAGACTGCCTGGGAGGCAGAAGACCTGGGTTCTAATCCTGGTTCTACCAGTCGCTTGCTGTGTGGCCTTCAGCAAGTCGCTTCACTTTTCTGGGCCTCTAGTTCATTTATTCATTCATTCAATTGTATTTATTGAGCACTTACTGTGTACGGAGCACTGTACGACATGCTTGGGAGACTACATTACAACAATAAGCACTCACATTACCTGCATACAATGAGCTTGCAGCCTGGAGTGGGGGAGACAGACAGATGAGGTGACTGAGGCACAGAGAAGTGAAGTGACGTGCCCAAGGTCACACAGCCGACAGGTCCCAGAACTGGGACTAGAACCCAGGTCTTCTGACTCTCAGGCCCAGGATATTTCCACTGGGCCATGCTGCTTTTCAGGACCTGACAGGATACTCAGAAACCTTGAGGGTGGAACTCATGTTCTAAAGACTTGTGAAGCAGATTCGGAAAGTTCTTAATAATAATAATAATAATAATGATATTTATTAAGCGCTTACTATGTGCAAAGCACTGTTCTAAGCGCTGGGGAGGTTACAGGGTGATCAGGTTGTCCCACGTGGGGCGCTCAGTCTTCATCCCCAGTTTACAGATGAGGTAACTGAGGCACAGAGAAGTTAAGTGACTTGCCCAAAGTCACCCAGCTGACAAGTGGCGGAGCCAGGATTTGAACCCATATAGCAGTAGGCCAGTAGAAGGAGGAGAGGTTGTTCTGCCGAGAAGCTATGTGGCTTAATGGAAAGAGCAAGGGCTTGGGAATCAGGAGACCTGGGTTCTAATACCAGTTTACCCCTTGCCTCTTGTGTAGCCTTTGACAAATCACCTAACTTCCCTGGGTCTCAGTTTCCTCATCTGTAAACTGGGGATTCATCTCCTGTTCTTCCTGCTTAGACTGTGCGCCCCACGTGGGACAGGTTCACTCGTGTATGTATCCCAGCACTTAGTACATCAGTCTATCAGTCATACTTATTGAGCGCTCACCGTGTGCAGAGCATTGAACTAATAGCTGGGGAGAGGACAATATAACAATATAATAGGGTTGACAGACATGTTCCCTGCCTACAATGAGCTTACAGTCTAAAGGGGGCTTAGGGCATAGTTAGTGTTTCACATATGCACCATTACTATTATTATCTTTGTTCTAATCCCAACCCTGCCAATTGTCTGTTTTTTGGATCAAGTCATTTCGTTTCTCTGGGCCCCAGTTTCCAGTGGAAGTTGAAAGTGTGAGCCCCACGTGGGATTGGGACTGTGTCCAACCCTATTTGCTTGTATCCATCCCAGCGCTTAGTACAGTGCCTGGCACACAGTAAGCGCTTAACAAATGCCTCAATTATTATTATTATTATTAGGCTTCCCATAAATCAGCTAATCAAGGCGCAACCTCAAGAACAGAGTCTGTACCTGCAAGCAGCAAATGAATTAGCTCAACAAAGAACTCTTTTTACGTAGCCACAAAGTAGAATAGATGGTCATTTACTTACCTGTCTTTTCTGTTGCACCTGTACATGTGGATAGGATTTCACCCTCAGTAGCCTCATCTTTGAAACCAAAGGGCAGTGATATAGAAATATATAGTAGGGGGGAAGGTAAGGATATAGAGAAAAAAGTTAGAGATGTTAGGTGACTCACCCTGGAACATTAGGGCATACATCCAGAGGGACAATCATCACACTGGCAACTGAGGAGCCTGATAATAATAATTGTGGTGTTTGTTAAACACTTATTACGTGCCAGACAATGTACCAAGTGCTGGGATCTTGTCTTTTGCTGTCGAGTTGTCTCTGACCCATAGCGACGCTATGGATACATCTCTCCCAGAACACCCCACCTCCATCTGCACCTACCCCATCTCCAGTTGTTCTGGTAGTGTGTTCAATGTACTCTCCCAAGCGCTTAGTGCAGTGCTTTGCACACAGTAAATGCTCAATAAATACAAATAATAATAATAATCGAGTTTTCTTGGTAAAAATCTAGAAGTGGTTTACCATCGCCTCCTTCCGTGCAGTAATCTTGAATCTCCACCCTCGACTCTATCCCCTGCTGCTGCTGCACAGAATGGGTGAGTTTTGACTTGTAGCAGATTGCCTTCCACTGGCTAGCCACTGCCCAAGCTAAGGATGGAATGGACTCTCCCTCCCGTAGTCGAGACTCGGAGAGTACTGGCATCTCTCCAGGTGCAACCCTGAGAAGTGAGTCCTGAGGTCCATGCAGATTCAAATGGCGGATCCAGGATTAGAACCCAGATCCTTCTGACTCCCAGAACTGTATTCTGTCCGCTTCCTGTTGCCACTGTTGGAGACAAACTCCTGGGCCAGATGGAGCATTGATCTGGATTTAGTAGGGCACTGCTTCCCTCTATATTCTAGTTTCTATCACAATCAGTGGTGTTCATTGAGCTTTTACCGTATGCAGAGCACTGGGCTAAGTGCTTGGGACAGTACAGTAGAGTTGGCAGACATGATCCCTGCCTTCATGAAGCTTACAGTCTAGTAGGGGAGAAAGACATTAAAAATAAATCAGAGAGGGGAAATGGACGAAGATAAGGATGAGCCTCCTAAGAGGTACAGACTCAAGAGCATAGGCTATGCAGGAAGGAGGGAGAAGAGCGTGGGGGAAAAAAAGGCTAGTCAGGGAAGTCTTCTTGGAGGAGATATGATTTTAGTCGGGGTTAGATGTTGGGGAAAGAGGTGGACTACTGGATATGGAGTTCAAGAAATAGGAGGCTAAAGAGATGAGATCGAGGCACAGTGAGTAGGTTGGTGAGGCACAGCGAGTCCTTTATTTTCTCACCCGGTGTGGAACTTCTCTTTCATCCAGGAAATTCTTCCATATGTTTAACTGAAGCATCTCCTACTGCGTTTTAAGTCAACTGCCCCTTGTGCTACCATTGGGAGCGATGGAGATGGGGCAGTCAGCTTTCTCCCTCTCCATAACCCGTTCTGAGAAGCAGCAAGGCCTAAAGGATAGAGCATGGGCCCAGGAGTCAGAAGTACCTGGGTGCTAATACTGACTCTGCCACTTGTCTGCTGTGTGACCTCGGTCAAGTCACTCCAGTTCTCTGGGCCTCAGTTACCTCATCTGTAAAACAGGGATTAAGACTGTGAGCCCCATGTGGAACAGGGACTGTATCCAACCTGAGCAATTTGTATCTACCCTGGTGCTTAGAACAGGGCCTGACACATAGTTAGTGCTTAAAAATACCATAAATGAAAGCCTTTCACTCACCTTCTCTTCTCTCCCATCCCCAGTGTCTTACCAGGGATCAAGCCTCCCCCCGGCCTCCCATCAGAAAAGATTATCTTTCGTCTGCGATTGCCAGGAACTGGGCTTCATACTCAAGATTCCTGCCCATCACGATTGAACCTCCAGAACTTCCCCTCCAGGCCTCCCATAGAGCATTTCACCACTTCTCAATTAAGCCTTCACACTGACACGGGACTCACCAGGTAATGATCTTCATTCTGTTGTTTTTTTAAAATGTAATTACACTTTAATTTTTTTCCTTCCTAAGAGGAAAAAAAAAATTGCCTTCAGCTACTTCAGGCCTGGCGTGCTGTCTTCTCTTCAACAAGGGCTCTTAAGCTACCCCAAGCCATCTGCTTACCCCACAGCCAGCCGGGCTCTTGAGGGAGTGGAAAAACTAGGCTAGTTCACAAAAGGGTCAATCTTTGGGTATCTGGTATGGAAAAGTCCTGAGATCTGGGGGCTCGGGTTGGGAGGCTGTCACACAACTCCTCTTCCCTCTCCCAAGTTCCATATCTACCCCCTCCACCCAAGTGGGGGAACAAAAATTGGGGCTGGATTCCCAACCTTCTGATAAGGGGAAAGTGAGAGGTCCATCTTTTCTTGGTTTCAGAAAGAGCCAACCATCTTTCCTATTGAGCATTTAGCCAGCACCCGTTAGGCTAAAGGAGCGGTCTTTAAAATGAATGTCAAATGAATCATCCCCTTCCCACTTGGTGCTTCAGTCTAGTTAATCAAACAGTTGTATTTACTGAGTGCTTACTGTGTGCAGAGCACTGTACTAAGCACTTGGAAGAGTACAATACAGCAATAAATGGACACATTCCCTGTCCACAACGAGCTTAGAACAATATAAGAGACATATTCCCTGTCCACTGAAGGGGCAACTTGGGACATGGACTGACAGGCCTACAGGATGTTATTTGCAAAGAGTTTTCCTGGCCGAGTGAGGATATTTGCATGTTGTTTTCCTCTGGATGTTACAGGTCTGGCATGGGTGAGAGTTGGGAACTTTGGTAACAGTCGGAAAGGGCCATAAGAAATCTGAGGTAATAAAGAACAAGGGGCAGGTGAGGGCTACTTTGCCAATCAGCCAGCTAGAAACACTAATACTAATAATAATAATATTTGTTAAGTGCTTACTATGTGCCAGGCACTGTCCTAAGCACTGGGGTGGATACAAGCTAATCAGATCGGACCCAATCCCTGTCCCACATGAGGCGCACAGTCTTAACCCTCATTTTACAGATGAGACAACTGAGGCACAGAGAAGTGAAGTGATTTGCCCAAGGTTACACAGCAGGCAAGTGGTGGCCAGGATTAGAACCCATGTTCTTCCAACTCCCAGGGCCATGCTCTACCCAGTAGGCTACTCTGCTTTCAGTTGGTCAGGTATTAAGTAAACCCGTTTGTCGGTCTGCAAGCAGCCAATCATGTAATCTACAATCAGTCCATCGGTTGTCAGCTGGTCAGGTAACAGGATTTATTGGACCTTTGGGGCTTTTTGTGTGCTGAGCAAGGCACACAAGGGGAAAGAAAAGGGGAAAAAAGGGCCTAAACATTGCTGACAGGACAAGAGGTTTGCTAGCACAAGGAAGTCCCTTCCCTCTCCAAACTTACTCACAAGCCACTTGGAGTCTTCTAGACTGTGAGCCCATTGTTGGGTAGGGACCGTCTCTATATGTTGCCGACTTGTACTTCCCAAGCACTTAAGTGCTCTGCACACAGTAAGCGCTCAATAAATACGATTGAATGAATGAATGAGGCAGGGGCAGTGGAGGTTGTGACTCACAGTTTAAGAAACATTTTTTTAAATAACCAGGAAAAACCTTCAGCAAAAAAAAGGAATGGGAAGAGGCAGAGACAAAGCAGGACTGGGGTTTGGAAAGACCAAGATATGGGAAAGGTTACCAGGAAGGCGATCTAACCCATGCAGTCATTCATTCATTCAATTGTATTTATTGAGTGCTAAGTGTGTAGGGAGCACTGTACTAAGCATTTGGGAGAGTGCAATATAACCAGAAACAGACATATTCCCTGCCCACAACGACCTTACAGACTAGAGTCGATTGTGGAGATGTCAGCAAGGACAGCATCGCCAAATCCACTGTCGGATATGTCATTACCC
Organism: Tachyglossus aculeatus; assembly: GCF_015852505.1. Taxonomy (NCBI): domain Eukaryota; kingdom Metazoa; phylum Chordata; class Mammalia; order Monotremata; family Tachyglossidae; genus Tachyglossus; species Tachyglossus aculeatus. The sequence continues at coordinate 13,929,462 of NC_052071.1, forward strand.
TTTGTTTCACAGTGAAAATAGACCACTCAGAAACCATAGTCCCTGTGAAATGATGAGACTGATGATCAGTACCCCGTCTCAGCATCCTCAAAATTCAGAGTTGTTCACAGAACTGGGTTCAGGGTTCTACTCCCTGCTCCTCCACTCGTCTGCTGGGTGATCTTGAGCAAGTTACTTCACTTCTCTGTGCCTCACTTACCTCATCTGCAAAATGGAGATTAAGACTGCGAGCCCCAAGTGGGACATGGACTGTGTTCACTCTGAACACCGCTTGTCGGCTGTGTGACTTTGGGCAAGTCACTTAACTTCTCTGTGCCTCAGTTCACTCATCTGTAAAATGGGGATGAAAACTGTGAGCCCTACGGGGGGCAACCTGATTACCTTGTATTTACCCCAGTACTTAGAACAGTGCTTGGCACATAGTAAGCGCTTAACAAATACCAACATTATTATTATTATCTACCTCAGCACTTAGTACAGTGCCTGGCACAAGGTAGGCGCTTAACAAATGCCATTAAAAAAAGTTCTCTGTTGGATGTAGAATGAGATTAATCCAAGAAGTCCCTGCCAGCTAGCCACTTACAATCAATCAATCAATCAATGGTATTTATTGAGCCCTTACTCGGTGCAGAGCACTGTACTAAGCACTTGAGCGAGTACAGTACAATAGAATTGGTAGACACGCTCCCTGCCCACAACGGGTTTAACAGTCTAGAGAGGGAGACAGACATTAATATAAATAATTATGGATTTGTAAAGAATAATAATGGTATTTGTAAAGCTCTTACTATGTGTCAAACACTTTTCTAATCGCTGGAATAGATACAAGCTAATTGGGTTGGATACAGTCCTTGTCCCACATGGGGCTCACAGTCTTAATCCCCATTTTACAGATGAGGTCGCTGAGGCACAGAGAAGTTGAGTGACTTGCCCAAGGTCACACAACGGACAAGTGCTGGAGCCGGGATTAGAACTCAGGTCCTTCCTTCGCCCAGGCCCACAGTCTATCCACTAGGCCATGCTGCTTCTGATATGATAATAATAATAATGGTATTTTTTTAGCGATTATTATGCTGTGGGTTGGAGGGTGGGGTAAATACCAAGTGCCCAAAGGGTATAGATTCAAGTGCATAGATGACACAGAAAGGAGAGGGAGTTGGGGAAAAAAGGGCTTAATTGGGGAAGGCTTTGAAGGTAGGGAGAATGGCAGTCTGGCTTACATAGAACGAGGGAGAGCTCCAGACCAGAGGAAAGACTTGGGAAAGGAGTTGGTGGCTAGAAAGACGAGTTTGAGATCTAAACCCAATAGCGTGGTTGACTGAAAACGTAGAAAGGCAAGAACCACTCACCCTCTGATGAGAAAGAAGGATTTTCTCATCTTCCAGTGTCCCACGTTTTCTGTCTTCATTTTGCTTCTAGAGCTTGATCAGAGGGATGGGGGCTCAGAATTTCAACCTTCTCTGCTAATCTTCTTCCCATTCATATTCCTCCACAGCTCACTTCTCCTTCATGACCTTCCAGCCCCTTGATATGTCTGTTAGAGCCTCCCTTGTTTTCTCTAATCCTTCCAGAGCATTAGTTCTTTCTTTTATTTTGCTCCTCTTATCTTCTCCCTGCAAGCCACAGTAGCTGCTAGCTATTTTTGAATTCTTGGTTTTCCCTGTCGAGTTCAAAGTCCCTCGCAGACTGCTGTCTGGGAGCAGAAAGTCGGTTGTTTCAATTTTGGAAACCTCACTGACCTCCCAGCTTTCTATCTCTCCCCACTCCAGTCCATACTTCACTCTGCTGCCCGGGTCATTTTTCTACAAAAACATCCAGGCCATGTTTCCCCACTCTTCAGGAAATTCCAGTGGTTTCCCACCCACTGCTCCATCAAATAAAAACTCCTCACCATTGGCTTTAAAGCTTGCCCCCTCCTATGTCCTTGCTACTCTCCTACTACAATCCAGCTCACAGAGAAGTGAAGTGACTTGTCACCCTTCAGATAGTTGGCAGAGTCAGGATTAGAACTCAGTTCCTCTGACCCCCAGGCCCGTGCTCTTTCCACTAAGCCGTGCTGCTTCCTGAATAAGTGCATATCGCCCCTTGTAGTGTAGGGACCGTCTCTATATATTGCCAACTTGTTCTTCCCAAGCGCTTAGTACAGTGCTCTGCACTCAATAAATACGATTGAATGAATGAATGTACCAGGCACAGTTCCAAATCCACCACCATTTGCCTCCTTGAGGTGAATTCTGTCTTATTACATCTGTTTCACCCATTCTTCCACCAGCCAACTCCCACTTAAATGCATATGTACAGAGAGCACAGAACCATGTACAAAGAGCAAAGATCCACGTGCATCAATTACTTCTCCCACCTAGTCTAATAAGCACTGTCAGTATGGACCAAATCGAATCAGTCCTCTGTTCTCCACAGGGACAGTGACCTGGCCAAACGGCAGAGATCCAAAGGAGAATCAAAGGGTTCCATCCTGGGCTCTCCCAAGTGCTTAATCAATCAATCAATCGTATTTATTGAGCGCTTACTGTGTGCAGAGCACTGTACTAAGCGCTTGGGAAGTACAAGTTGGCAACATATAGAGACAGTCCCTACCCAACAGTGGGCTCACAGTCTAGAAGGGGGAGACAGAGAACAAAACCAAACATATTAACAAGATAAAATAAATAGAATAGATATGTACAAGTAAAATAAATAATAATAATTAATATAGTGCTCTGTGCACAGTCATTGCTCAGTAAGTACCTTTGACCGATTGATTAATTGACCTGGAAAATCCACATGGTGGAAAATCGAGCCCTTGAATAATAATAACAGTAATAATGTTGGTATTTGTTAGGCGCTTGATAGTAATAATGGCATTTATTAAGCACGAACTATGTGCAAAGCATTGTTCTAAGTGCTTACTATGTACCAAGCACTGTTCTAAGCACTTACTATGTGCCAAGCACTGTTCTAAGCGCTGGGGGAGGTGCAAGATCATCGGGTTGTCCCACATGGGGCTCAGAGTCTCAATTCTCATTTTACAGATGAGGTAACTGAGGCGCAGAGAAGTGAAGTGACTTGCCCAGGGTCACCCAGCAGACAAGTGGCGGAGGCGAGATTAGAACCCATGACCTCTGACTCCCAAGCCCAGGCTCTTGCCACTAGGCCACGCTGCTTCTCTAGAAGCAGCTTGAATAATATACCAAGTTGATTTTGTGGGGAATCAGAGTAACTTCTGATTACCAAAGTCTGTTTTATCTGATGCTTAACAGTATTAAAAAGACTGGATGGAGAAGCAGAGACCCTCACTTCACCTGTAACAATCAATCAATCATTTGTATTTAAGTGCCTTCTGTATGCAGAGCACTGTACTGAGCGCTTGAGAAGCGTCCAGTACTACAGAGTTGATAGACACGCTCCCTGCCACAAGCAGCGTAAGTGGCTCCAAATTCATTCATTCATTCAATTGTATTTATTGAGCGCTTACTGTGTGCAGAGCACTATACTAAGCGCTTGGGAAGTACAAGTTAGCAACATATAGAGATGGTCCCTACAGTCTACAAAGGGGAGACAGACAACAAAACAAAACATGTGGACAGGTGTCAAGTCATCAGAATAAATAGAAGTAAAGCTAGATGCACATCATTAACAAAATAAATAGAATAGTAAATATGTACATGTAAAATAGAGTAATAAATCTGTACAAACATATATACAGGTGCTGTGGGGAGGGGAAGGAGGTAGGGCGGGGGGATGGGGAGGGGGAGAGGAAAAAGGGGGCTCAGTCTGGGAAGGCCTCCAGGAGGAGGTGAGCAGTGATCATATGAGAAAGGGGAGGCACTCTGAACACAGTAAATGCTCAATAGGTACGATTGAATGAATTAATGAATAAATGAATGAATGATAGAGGAGAGGGAAGGTCCTTAGAAAACACTGTTGCAACTGAGTTCGTGTGAATGATGTTATAAATGTTCTTACTTAGTATTCATTCATTCATTCATTCATTCAATCGTATTTATTAAGCGCTTACTGTGTGTAGAGCACTGTACTAAGCGCTTGGGAAGTACAAGTTTGCAACATATAGAGACAGTCCCTACCCATCAGCGGGCTCACAGTCTAGAAGGGGGAGACAGACAACAAAAAAAAACATACAAACCAAATAAAACACAACTAGGGACATCTTTTTGTGTTGCCACAAAGCCATTCCTGTGCTCCGCAAACTGGCCATTTCAGCAACAAACTCATAGGTGAATTTCACTGTTTGTGGTGTTTTCTTTGAATATGAAGGACAGCTGTATCTGCATGTGTATTTATGTACATATACTGTACACAAGTCATCAACCAATCAATTCCATATTCCAGTTATCGTGATCCCTGATTCATCGTGCTCATGCCACAAAGCTCGTCATAGTTGTGTTTTTCCCTGGAGGGGTCTCTGCCTGACAACTTTGCGGTCTTCAAGTAGAATCGAAGCTGACAAGGACTCCGGGGGGAGGAAGAGAAAAGAGCTGCATGTTAGCAACTACCATGTTTCGAAAGGGAGTTGATTGCATTTTATTAGAAACTTTGAGGTCAGCATTTGTCCGTAACTCCAGACCACTGTAATAGTAGTAGTAGTAGTAATAATCATCAAACTCGTTGTGGGCAGGGAATATGTCTACCAATTCTGTTTTATTGTCCTCTACCAATCACTTAGTAAGTGCTCTGCACGCAGTAAGCACTCAATAAATACGGCTGATTGATTGGCAGTAGTAGTAGTTGTAGTGGTAATGGTATTTATTGAATGCTTGTCTGCAGGGGACTGTATAAAGAGCTTGGAGGGTACAACAGAAGGACAAGGTTATTCTCATTATTGTTATTTTGATGATATTTGTTAAGTACTCACAATGAGTCAAGCACAGCTCTAAGCACTGGAATAGAAACAAGTTAATCAGGCTGGACACAGTCCCTGCCCTGCTTTAAGATTACAGTCTAAGAAGAAGAGAGAACAGGTATTTAATCCCTATTTTACAGTTGAGGAAACTGAGATGCAGAGAAGTTAAATGACCTGCCCAAGATCCCATAGCAGACAAATGGCAGAGCTGGGAATAGAATCCAGGTCCTCTGACTCCCAAGTCTGGGATCTTTCCAGTTATCTGCGCTGCTTCATATGGGAGGCACACTAACATAAAAAATTATCCAAAGCAGTGGAATTAGAATGAATAAAATTGAACATGCAGCTGAATATGCACACATAGACAAGTGTTGAGGATGGACGTTACTAATTGAATGCGCAAGTGCAAGAGGCTGCTGAAGTGTGGATAAAATTCGGTGTAGTGATAATTCTTTGGAAAATGTTTGCAGGTGGGGAGGGCTGGAGGTTGGGAGTTCCAGGCCCTGGGGTCATCCTGAACAAGGAGTCAGAGGCAGAAATTATGAGAGTGGGGTTCAGTCAGAAGGTGGTCTTGGGGGGAGCAAAGAGTGTGAGCAGGGAAACCGTGGGAGAGCAAAGTGGATAAGTTAGGGAGAGAGGTAGTGAGTGGCCTTGAATCCAATCAATCAGTCATATTTATTGAGCACTTACCATGTGTCGAGAACTGTACTTTGCACTTGGACGAGTACCATGCCACGAAATTGGGAGATACACTCTCTAACCACAGTGAGTTTATAGCCTAGAGCCAACGACAAGTCTGTGGTTGAGGTGGAAGGTCAGTGGATTTGAGGAGTGAGAAGAAACAGGCAGCAGGAGGTTGTCAGGAACAGCCCACATGGCTAGCAATGTCCCAAAGATCACTGTAGATGGAGAAAGAGAGAAGAAATGGGTGAAAGGGATTAAAATGGTTCAGAAAGTTGCGGGAGGGGCTTCGGAGACTGCGGATGGTACGAGCTTTGAAGGAAGGGAAAGAGGGATGAAGGAGGAGGGATAGTGCGAAAGCATTACTGGGGAGGGCAAGAAGGGAGCCCACTTCCCCCTCCTTTCCAGTGAATCTGGGGGAGTTGGTGAACATGAGACCCCCCTCCAGAGAGAGAGAGGCAGGGGAGGTAGTGTAATCTGGGGAGAATGAGGTTTCAGGGCAAAGAGGAGCAGTCATGAGCAGGTTAAGGATGAAGGGACACCTTACTCTAAGGGAATGGGGGTTCCATAAGCCGAACTTGGCCGAGGCCGAGGAGGATGGGGTTGACACGAGGAGAGGGGAGGAGTTGGATGGGAGTGAGTTGTTGAGGGCGGGAGTGGATGAGAAGCAGCTTGGTTTAGTGGAAAGAACCCGGGTTCAGGAGTCAGAGGTCATGGGTTCTAACCCCGCCCCCTCCACTTGTCAGCTGTGTGAGTTTGTGCAAGTCACAACTTCTCGGTGCCTCAGTTACCTCATCTGTCAAATGGGGATTGAGACGGTGAACCCCACGTGGGACAACCTGATTACCCTGTATCTACCCTAGCGCTTAGAACAGTGCTCGGCACATAGTAAGAGCTTAAAAAATACCAACATTATTAGTATTATTATTATGATGGGAAAGGGGTGCGGGGCAGCAATGAAAAACAAGGATGAGGCTGGGACGATTCCCTTGACAATCCCGGTGGAGGGCGGATACCCCTGAACGAACAGAAAAGAGACGTAGAAAAACAAAACCCAACCAAGCACTCAAAATAGGTGGCTTTCAGCCATCTGTCTAGGCCAGACGGAGAAGATGGGGGTTTGCGTCAGATCCAGGAGGCAGGCAGAAGGGGCTCTGCCAAACGAGGAGGGGAAGTCGAATGGAAAACCGACCGGAAAGAATCTTGCAAATCCAAACCGCTGCGTGCAGCCAACTCTTAATTCACTGCAGTCCCGGGGGAGAAGGAGAACACAGATCATGGAAATGCACTGAAAATCTCTATGCCTTCCCTAACTAAGGCCTCCTTTCCTCTTCTCCCACTTCCCTTCCATGTCTTCCTGACTTGATCCCTTTATTCATCCCCCGTCCTGGGCCCACAGCACTTATGGCTTAGTGGGAGAGTCAGTAGGACCTGGGTTCTAATCCTGGCTCTGCCATTTATCTGCTGTGTGACCTTGGTTAAGTCACTTCACTTCTCTGGGCCTCAGTTACCTCAACTGTAAAATAGGTAATAAGAGTCTGAGCCCCATGTGGGACTGGGATTGTGTCTGACTCAATTAACTTGTATCTACCCAGTGCTTAGAACAGTGCCTGGCACATAGAAAGCACTTAATAAATACCATAATATCCACAGTTTATACTAATGTCTGTCTTCCTCTGTAGACTGTTAACTTGTTGTGGGCAGGTAATGTGTCTGTTGATTGTTATATTTTGCTTTCCCAAGTGCTTAGTACAGTGCTCTGCACGCAGTAAGCACTCAATAAATATGATTGAATGAATAATAAATATGACTAACTGACTGAGGGGCTGATTAAACCTCAAATTCAGCCCATGTCTCCAATGTCTCCATCCTGTCATCATCATCATCATCATCATCATCATCATCAATCGTATTTATTGAGTGCTTACTATGTGCAGAGCACTGTACTAAGCACTTGGGAAGTACAAATTGGCAACATATAGAGACAGTCCCTACCCAACAGTGGGCTCACAATCTAAAAGGGGGGAGACAGAGAACAAAAGCAAACATACTAACAAAATAAAATAAATAGAATAGATATGTACAAGTAAAATAAATAAATAGAGTAATAAATATGTACAAACATATATGCATATATATATGTATATATATATACATATATATATATATACATATATATATATAAAACTGTCCCCAGACAGTACTTTACTAGAGCAGAACCCTGATGTTAGCGGGGAACTGAAGAATCTAAAAATTGGAAGGAGCCCAGGGAGATTGCGTGGTCCGAGAACCCGGGATCTCCAGCCTGGTCGTGTTTGTGTCAGCTCACGAGATGGTCGTGACCCCTTCCCCTCCGAGCAAGTCTGGAACGCTGGCATCTCTGTGGGCGTATGAGGAGACTTCCTATTTTCAGTTCTGCCGGAATGTCTTCCCTGGGCTCTGCTCAGGCCTGCGGCGAACCGTGGCAATAAAGACACCGTCCTGCCTGCTGGGGCCCGGCCTGTCCAGGAAGAATCCATTTCCGCTCGGAGGAAATGAGTTGATGAGGCATGTCGAGATGGGGTTTGTCTCCAGTGGAGGATTGTCTTCGTCAGACACCTCAGAGCACAGCAAAGATGGTGGCTACATCACCTCAGAAATCAGTAACCTCCTCTGCTGTGTTCCTTTAAATCTTCTACCCTGGTATGGTGTCAGGTTGTCTGAGAGAGGTTTCCTACATCTCTATAAATCCCACGTTTTTGTCAGTCACTCAATCAGTGGAATCTACTGAGTGCTTCTGGGTGCAGAGCAATGTATTAGGTGTTTGGGAAAGTACAATACAATAGGGTTGGTAGATGTGATCCGTAAGATGCCTGGGGAATGAGGAACAGTCTTTTTCTGTTTGGTGATTCATTAATCTCTCGCTGCTGGGAGATGGAGGGACTGAATTCACCATTTCTACTTTTGATTTATTATCATTTTAAATTGCTTCAAGTGGAGGAAACTGAGGCACAGAATTCTCATGGGACAGGCCCAAGGTTATGCCACACTTTACAGGGGAATTCTGGGAAACCAACTGCTGCTCCAACTTTTCTATTGATGAGCTGGGTAGAACGACCCCACTGGCTTCCCTTCCCCACAGCACCTGTATATATGTGTATAAGTTTCTACATATTTATTACTCTATTTATTTATTTTACCTGTACATATCTATTCTATTTATTTTATTTTGTTAGTATGTTTGGTTTTGTTCTCTGTCTCCCCCTTTAAGACTGTGAGCCCACTGTTGGGTAGGGACTGTCTCTATATGTTGCCAACTTGTCCTTCCCAAGCGCTTAGTACAGTGCTCTGCACACAGTAAGCGCTCAATAAATACGATTGATTGATTGATTGATTCTGCAGTGAACATTCATTCACTGCAGGACATAAACTCATTTTGGGCAGGGAATGTGACTGCTAATTTTATTGTATTGTACTCTCCTAAAGTGCTTAGTACACTACTCTGCACATAATAAGTGCTCAATGCCACTGATTAATTGTTTGATTTAAGCCGTAAATTTGATCCAAGGTCTAACAGTCAAATCTGAGGAATATTTTTATTTATTTAGATGGAAAGCAAACATTTGAAATAAGCTACAACCTACTGGTTGCAAATCATTGGCAGATTTTGCATTTCCTAGGATTTGTGTATTTCCTGAGAGTGTGATTACTAGGAGGTAGGAAGTTGAATGGCAGCTGAGATTTATTGACTGTGCATATATCTTGCCACTCTGAAATGGTCTAGGCATACTTCATAAGGCCTTTAAAATTTTTATTTGGGCAAATAATATCAGTGAAAACTATTTCACAACTAGAATGAAACTTCGGGGTGATAGTTCTTCAGACTTGGAGTGTCTGCAGGGACCTGGGACTAGAATAATAAATAGCACATAGGATTGGAATCAAAGCTGCTTAATAGCTCCAGCTGCTTTCCCACCCATTGTGTATTTCCACACCCATAGAAGGTTGAGTTAAAGGGGGCAAGTAGGATTACCCCCATTTAATAATAATAATAATAATTATAATGATATTTGTTAAGCGCTTACTATGTGCAAAGCACTGTTCTAAGCACTGGGGAGGTTACAAGGTGATCAGGTTGTCCCACCGGGGGCTCACAGTTTTAATCCCCATTTTACAGATGAGATAACTGAGGCCCAGAGAAGTTAAGTGACTTGTCCAAAGTCACACAGCTGACAGTTGGTGCAGCCGAGATTTGAACCCATGGTCTCTGACTCCAAAGCCTGTGGTCTTTCCACTGAGCCATGCTGCTTCTCATGTTGTCCCATTTCACAGATGGGACAACTGAGGCCCAGAAAGGTCAAATGTTTTGCCCAAGGTCATCCAGCATTGGGTAGGGACCGTCTCTATTTGTTGCTGACTTGTACTTCCCAAGCGCTTAGTACGGTGCTCTGCACACAGTAAGCGCTCAATAAATACGATTGAATGAATGAATGAATAACAGGGCAAGGGCTACAGTTCAAGCTGCATGTCTTTATTACACTGGGCAAGAGGAAACTTATTCCAAGGTGGAGGACCTCTGTAATCGATCTAGAAGATTGTGAGTGTGAAGAATTGGAACTGGGGAAGCAAAGTGGTCCGGCTCTTGCATTTTCCCCTTTCCTTCAGACCGTCCCCCTGACCTGCTTTGCCTCTAAGAAGGTTTGATTGCCTCATTTCTATCTTGTTTAAGTGAACTAGAGTAACTCGGGTGACTAAAATCCTCAGGAGTAGTAGAATAAGAAGGGATGGAATGTGATGGGCCTTGAGGCCTGGACTCCATTTTGTCTGACCAAGCCACCATTTACTCAAAGCAGGCACATCACATAGTCTCCTCGCCTTTGTCCCGTCCTGATGTCTGCCTGTCGGGAGCTTGGTATGTCAAGGTCTCCAGAGAGGATGGAGCTGTTTCTTCTTTAGCAAGATCAGGACCACTGACCTGCTTATCAGTGATAGTTGCTCACCTGACCTCTATAATGGAGATACGCCAGGCAGGCCTGAGCGATTACCACAAGTTGGAATTGATTGCTGCCCGTCTTAAAGCTTATATCACATATCCTGCTCTTTGATCCCATGCGACACACCTGCTTGAACATCACACAGAGTCTGTGAAGTTTTCTTCGACAGAACCCAATAAAATGCTGAGTGCCAAACACACTGTTATTTCCTGAGAGCTTGCATGATTTGGGTGAGATTTTTTTTTTTTTTTTGTACTGTTGCCTTCAGTTGCCCCAACTTTCCAAGCTATTTTTCTTTGTAATTCGTTGCATTATCAACTACATGAAAGGAAGGGTTTTCCCTAGGGTGGTGGCGAAAGTGATCATCTTTGCCTGCTCTAGAGAGGAAAGATCCTGGGCCCACGAGTCAGAGGACCCGTGTTCTAATGGTGACTCTGCCACTTGTCTACTGAGTGACTTTGGCCAAGCCACCTGACTTCTCTGTGCCTTCAGTTCCCACATCTGCAAAATGGGGAGTCCATACCTGTTCTCCCTCCTTCTTAGACTGTGAGCCCCATGTGGGACCTGATTATCTTGTCCCTACCTCAGTGCTTGGCACATAGTAAGCACTTAACAGATACTACAATTATTGCTATTATTGGTTTTATTCTTATTCTTATTCCATCACCAATGGATCTGATCTAAACAATTATTCTGCTCCCCTTTCAAATTCTTCACGTCCTTCATAATGTTATGTTATGTATAATGGTTAATTCAGCATCTCAGGTTACTGCGAAATTACTTCCCAAGGTTATGAGTGTCACGATGTAAATCAGAGGGGTACTGGCAAACATTTTGTGCTTTGAGATAAATTAAGGTGGCAGGGTGCTTGGGAGCGGAAGACTTTGTCTTTCTATCACCATCTTTTTATTTAATAGGGTGACTTCTTGTGGAATGACCAGTATAAATCGGGCCTGACTTGTTTGAAACCGAAAGCATAAACCAGTTAACTGTCAATGAGATGGGTTATTTTTAGGGAATTTATTTTCCATGTTCACCCTGGGAGGCTATTTGGTATGGGGTTTTTTAATGACAAAGGTGCAGTAGCTGCCTCTCCGCTGGGGATATGGGCTTTGCCTAAATCATCTCCCCAAAAGCATTTCTGCGCCTCTCTGTGAGTTCCCCGAGTGTGATTACTTTTCTTGCTTTGAAGTATCTCATTTCCATATGTTTCGAAGGCACCTTCTTTTTATTAACGTGCTTAAAACTGAACAAGCTCCATCCTATTCATTGATATTCATTTGTAGGTTGGGTGGCATTTTAAAAATTAAAACTGTGCATCTCCTTTTAATTTAGAGTGTATCTGAGCTGGGCACATCTACCCCAGCTGTTCCAGGAATGGAAAGAGAGAATACATCCATAGAGATAATTTTAGAAAGAATCTGCATGGTATTAATATTGGGAGAGTTTCCTAGATGATCTCTTAGAGCTTAGTGTGGGAATGCACTTAGTACAATGCTCTGCACACAGTAAGCACTCAATAAATATGATTGAATGAATATGTCCCTCCCATGAAGCCTTCCCAGATTAACCCTGACAGGACCTGGTTGCTATAATCCTTTGGTTAGCTCTGTAAGCTTTAAGGTTCCAATTCTGTTGGAATTATTGGGGGTGGTTTAGGATGCAGTAACTGGATACATTAATATTCTTTGTTTCTGTACCTGGATCTGTCCTGCCTCACCGATTTGACCATCAATCCCAGCAGAATCCTTGGGTCAATCGATCAATCAATCAGTCACTTATTGAGTGCTTACTGTCTGCAGAACACTGTACTAAGCCCTTGGGAGAGTACAATACCACAGAGTTGGGAGGCACGTTCTCTGCCCACATGGAGCTTGCAATCTGGAGGTGGGGAGAAACATTAAAATAAATGATGTATATGTACATAAGAGCTCTTGGCCTGAGGGTGGGGTGAATAAAGGGTACAAATCCATGTGCAAGGGTGATGTGGAAGGGAGAGGGAGTAGGGGAAATGAAGGCTTAGTTGGGGAAGCCCTCTTGGAGGAGATGTGATTTAAATAAGGTTTTGAAGGTGGGGAAGGTGATAGTCTGTCAAATAAAGAAAGAGGAGGGAGTTCCAGACTAGAGGGAGGACATGGGCGATGGTTCGAAGGTGAGATAGATGAAATAGAGGTATAGTGAATAGGTTGGCATTAGAAGAGCCAAATGAGCATGCTAGATTGTGGTAGGAGAGCAGCAAGCTAAGATGGGAGGAGGCAAGGTGATTGAGAACCTTAAAGCCCATGGTAAGGAGCTTCTGCTTGATGTGGAGGTGGATGGGCAACCCCTGGATTCATTCATTCATTCAATCGTATTGAGTGCTTACTGTGTGCAGAGCACTGTGTACTTACTGTGTGCAGAGCGCTTGGGAAGTACAAGTTGGCAACATAGATGTTCTTGAGAAGCAACATCCAGATGTTCCTGGATGTTCTTGAGAAGCAGGGAGACCTGTAACTTGTAACTTCCCACATACTTAGCTCAGTCCTCAGCACACGGTGGGTGCCCAGCACATCCTTGGAGAAACAGCATGTCCAAGTGGATAGAACACAGGCGTGGGTGTGGGAGTCTGAAGGACCCGGGTTCTAATCAATCAATCAATCGTATTTATTGAGCGCTTACTGTGTGCAGAGCACTGTACTAAGTGCTTGGGAAGTACAAGTTGGCAACACATAGAGACAGTCCCTACCCAACAGTAGGCTCACAGTCTAAAAACAGTGGGCTCACAGTCTAATCCTGGCTCTGCTACTTGTCCAGCAAGTCACTTCACTTCTCTGGCCTTGGTCACCTCATTTGTAAAATGGAGATTGACTGTGAGCCTCATGTGGGAAAGGGACTCTGTCCAACCAGATTTGTCTGTACCCATTCCAGCGCTTAGTACAGTGCCTGGCACATAGTAAGCGCTTAACAGTACCACAGTTCCTCAATTGCCATCTATGTGTCATACTCAACACCAAATGGCCAGACAAGATTGCCAAAAAGGAGGTTCCAGAATGTCACCAGTTCCCCACACAGGTCCATGGGGCCACCATATTAGAACAGACCACAGCGGGATCCTTGAGGAGCTGCTTCATGGTGACCTGAAAGGGGACTCTGCATCGTATTTAAAAAGGGATGTCAGAGACAAGTTTATTATTCCTAGCACTAGTAGGGAGTGGTGGTTGATAGGCAGAATTTCCTCTACTAGTCAAGGTCAACTCAACTTCAAGTGTAAGAGTTTCTTTATATACAGGTGGTACGACATTCATAACGATCAGAAGGATACAATACCAGAAAAATATTTTAGGATAAAAAACGGTAAGTCCATTCTGAACCTGCTTGCTTGTAGGAGATCCGATACTACTGATATGCAGGGCCAGGAGTCTTGATTAGTTCAAGGGGATACTTTCATCTTACATGGGGTATGTTATGATGTGTTGGCTCCAATCGAGCTTGGCCACTCATTTTTAGTCAATCACATGGCCAGGTTATTTGAGTCAATCAAATAAGCAAGCTTTGCTTGAGTCAGTCAAGTAACCAAGCTTGCCTTGAGTCAGTCGAATTATCAAGCACACCCAGAGTGGTGAAGCGGGCCTAGGATGAAAACAACTCAGATTGGAAGGTCAGAGATAGTAGGGGGACAAGTGAAGGGCCTTGACCATTGTGCTTCCACATCCCTGAGGCATGATCCCCAAAAATGTGATTGAGAGGAGTCTCTGGGGAACCGCTGCAGTACAAAGACAGCTCCACATGCAGCAATAAGGGGTGGGGATTCATGAAAATCGGGATTGATCAGGATATGGAGAGGCGGGCTAGAAAACAAAGACAGGCTCTGTGTGGGGCAAACCCACCAACAAAGCAAGGATCTTTCCCTAAGTGAGGACATTGTCAGTCAGTCAATCATATTGAGTGGTTACTGTGCTCTGAGCGCTTTATTAAGCACTTGGGAGAGTACAGTAAAACAACAGGCCCATTCCCTGCCCACAATGAGCTTACAGTCTAGAGGGGGAGACAGAAGTTAATAGAAATAAATAAATCATGGGTATGTACACAAGTGCTGTGGGGCAGGAAAGGAAGTTGTGTGGTCTAGTGGAAAGAGCACAGGCCTGGGGGTTCACAGGATCTGGGTTCTAATCTCTGCTCCTCCACTGACTTAAATAATAATGGCATTTATAAAGCGCTTACTATATGCAAAGCACTGTTCTAAGTCCTGGGGTGGTTACAAGGTTGTCCCATGGGGGGCTCACAGTCTTCATCCCCATTTTACAGATGAGGTCACCGAGGCACAGAGAACTGAAGCGACTTGCCCAAAGTCACACAGCTGACAAGTGTGGAGCTGGGATTTGAACCCATGACCTCTGACTCCAAAGCCTGGGCTCTTTCCACTGAGCCACGCTGCTGCTATGTGACCATGGGCAAGTCACTTAACTCCTCTGGGCCTCAGTTTCCTCATCTGTAAAGTGGGGGTTATATATCTGTTCTCCCTCCACCTGAGATTATGAGCCACATGAGGGACAAGGGACTATGCCTCGTATCTGTCCCAGTGTTTAGCAGATAGTAAAGGCTTAGCTAATACCTCAGTTGTTCTTCTTACTATTACAGGAAGGTGAACAGACAAAACGAAGGCCCATCAGCATCTTCTTCTTCTCTTTCCTTTAAGAGCCTCTGGGATCCTTAGATCAGGCTGACTAATTCATCGGGAGTGATAACTGTGATAGGGTATAAGAGACATTCCATTTCGCCATGTGTTCCTTCTTGAACAGATGGAGCAGAAACAAGAGTTTACAAAAGGAATGCATTGTTGGACAACATGTCCAACAACAAAAATAAGTTGCGAGATTCGGGGAGGGATTTGTGTTTTGGGTAAGGGAAGCAAATCACCTGGATGTCTTAGAGTGTTTGACAATCTGAGAATGTCAAATTCTCCATTATAATTGTGACTCTGGGAGCTATCTTCCCACCGCATGTTATTTACCCACTAATTTGTAAGTTCACAGATCTTCTCTGCTAGCTTTTATTTTCCCTCTCCATCACAGTAGAGCTAGAAAATATATCCCAAAAGATTTAATGTGAAGAATCTGCATCAAATTGATAGTAGATAATTTCCTAGCAAATGGTACTGCTAACAACAGTAATTATTATGGTATCTGTTAAGCACTTACTAAGGGTCAAGCACTGTTCTAAGCTCTGGGGTAGATAAAAAAAATCCCCATCGCACATGAGGCTCACAGTCTAAGTAAAGTTTACACCACAGTGACAGTAGGGACCATGCAGTCAGCTGACTTTTACAGTACAGCATGACAACACAGAGCAGATTCCCCATAGTGCGTTGCATATTGTAGCCTTGGATTCACAATTCTCTTCGAAATCAGGGGTTTCAGCAGATGTCTGGGGCATTTTCCAATGTGGGCCTGGGTGTGTGATTGTGGTGCTCGTAGCTGGTATGGGGGGAACTCCACAACTTCTTGCCTGAAGATTTCAGTTGAGTGTTCAGGCCTGAGATGGATTATTCTCAGCTGAAATAATAATAACAATAATTGTAGTATTTTTAGTAAAAAAGAAGTAGCATAGCCTATAGATAGAACAAGGACCTGGGTTCTAATCCCGACTCTTCCCCTTGACTGCTGTGTGACCCTGGGTAAGTTACTTCTCTTCTCTGTGCCTCAGTTACCTCAGCTGTAAAATGGGGATTGTGAGCCCGAAGTGGGACATGGACTGTGTCCAGCCTGATTAACTTATATCTACCCCAGCCTTTAGTACGGTCCCTGGCACATAGTAAGCAAATACCATAAAAAAAAATAGCACTGTGTTGTGCTGGGGTAGATAGAAGATAATTAGGTCCCACATGGGGCTCACAGTCTAATTAGGAAGGACATCAGCTAGTGAATCCCCATTTTACACAGAGAAGGTAAGTGATTTGACCAAGCTGACAAGTGGCAGAGCTGTGATTAGAACCCATGACCTCTGACTCCCAACCCCGGGCTCTTTCCACTGAGCCACGCTAGAGAGAGTGTGTGTCCCTTCAGGGTTACATGGGGGAGGAGTTTCCCCAGTTTCCCTCCCCAAGCCCCAACAAATCTTCAAATATAAGCCCTGCCCTTCTTTCACTTCCCATTAACCCCAACCAGGGCAAAGCCTAGAGCAGGCCAGCCTGGGCCTTCAGGCCTCTGGGGAACAGGTTTCCTACCATTGCAGTTCTCAGGGATACATTGGCAAGCTCACTGTGGTCAGGAAACAAGTCTACCCACTCTATCTCGCCACTGACCTCTCGCCCAAATCCTGCCTCTGGCCTGGAATGCCCTCCCTCCTCATATCTGACAGACAATGACTCTCCCCGACTTCAAAGCCTTTTTGAAGGCCCATCTCCTCCAAGAGGCCTTCCCTGACTAAGCCCTCCGTTCCTCTTCTCCCCCTCCCTTCTTCATCACCCTGACTTGCTCCCTTTATTCACTTGTGCACTTATTCCCTTTATGCACTTAGGTAGGTATCTGTAATTTATTCATCTATATTAATGTCTGCCTCCTCTAGACTGTAAACTTGTGTCTGTTATATTTTTATATTGTACTTCCCCAAGCGCTTACTACAGTGCTCTACATGCAGTAAGTGCTCAATAATATAATAATAATGGCATTTATTAAGCACTTACTATGTACAAAGCACTGTTCTAAGTGCTGGGGAGGTAACAAGGTGATCAGGTTCTTTCACAGGGGGCTCAGTCTTCATCCACATTTTACAGATGAGGTAACTGAGGCACAGAGAAGTTAAGTGACTTACCCAAAGTCACACAGCTGATAAGAGGCGGAGTCGGGATTTGAACCCATGACCTCTGACTCCAAAGCCCGTGCTCTTTCCACTGAGCCACGCTGCTTCTCCTATAAAATCGTATCAATAAATATGATTGACTTACTGATTAACTTTGTTATAGTGTACGTTCCCGGGTGTTTAGTACAGTGGTCTGCACACAGTAAGCACTCAAATACAATTGACTGACTAGCTCTGTTAGAGTGTACTCTCCCAAGTGTTTAGTAAAGTGCTCTGCACACAGAAAGTGCTCAATAAATACCACTGATTGATTGATAATAATAATAATAATGATGGTATTTAAGCGCTTACTATGTGCAAAGCAGGTGAGAAACAGCCCGTGCTGTGCTGAGGAGCACTGTTACCCACCCACCCAGAGAGCATTTAGGTTCTAATCCTGGCTCTGCCATTTGTCTGCTGTGTGACCTTGGGCGAGTCACTTCATTTCTCCGTGCCTCAGTTCCCTCATCTGCAAAATGGGGATTAAGACTGTGAGCCCAATATGGGACAGGGACTGTGTACAACCCAATTACCTTGTAACTACCTCAGCACTTATTAAAGTTCCTAGAACATAGTAAGCGCTTAATGAATACCACAATTATTGTTACTATTCCTTAGATATAGGTAGCATCTGAGAACTGATGGAGATTGCGGAAGAGGACATCTTCCCCTCTCCATGAAGGGGGGAAAAAAATCTCCCTTCTTGCATAAGTCCTGGTTGGCTGCTCAGGTCTCCTCTTCCCAGCCGGGAGGACGAGGGTCAGTGTTAATGCACCCAGTTCTGACAGAGGAACTGAAAAGTAATACAGTTTTGCCCATGGGTTAATAATATCAAATAATAATGACTGCAGGATTTGTTAAGCACTCACTATGTGCTAGGCACTGTACTAAGCGCCAGGGTGGATATAAGCAAGTCGGGTTGGACACAGTCGTTGTCCTTCATGGGGTCTACAGTCTTAATCCTCATTTTACAGATGAGGTAACTGAGGCACAGAGAAGTGAAGTGACTTACCCAAGGCCAAACAGCAGACAAGAGGTGGAGCCGGGATTAGAACCCATGATCTTCTGATTCCCACACCCATGCTGTAGCTGCCGTGCCGCTTCCAGTGATGGGTTGACTCCCGTTATTGGATTGGGTTACTAAGATGAATACTTCAAATGCTCCTGATAATTAAATGCTTGTCAAAAGGAAGCACATCACTCCTCCCGGGGGGTGCCATTTGGCATGCTGGAAAGAGAAAACGTTCGGGCCCAGAGGAAGAAATATGGCTCTCTGCTCAGCCACTTGGGCAGAAACCTCTCCCACCCATATAATTTCCAGCCTCTTTCATCCCAGGTTTAATTCCCAGTGATAAACTGGAGGCGTCATGAGGCGGATTGGGAAGAAGGCACAGCCCTGCTTGTGAGGACAAATTGGTGAAGAGCGAATGGCAGGAATGAGCTATTGGATTCGGGCAGAAAAATGCTAAAAGCCCCGAGAGATTAAGCGTTGTATTCAAACCCCCATCTCAAAGCGATGAAAGAATTCTTTGGCAGTGGTTCCTGGGTTAGAAGTTCAAAGATCCAGAGAACGATAATCAATCAATCAATCGTATTTATTGAGCGCTTACTATGTGCAGAGCACTGTACTAAGCGCTTGGGAAGTACAAATTGGCATCACATAGAGACAGTCCCTACCCAACAGTGGACTCACAGTCTAAAAGGGGGAGATAACAACCTTGTTGAAACAGTACGGGGGTATGTCAGAGGACCCAGCCTTGATACTCACCTGCTGTGAGACCTTGGGCAGATCACTTCACCTCTCTGAGCCTCAGTTTTCTTATTTATGAAAAGGGGATAAGATAACTCCTCACTCAACCTTTCATTTTGGGAGCCTTGTGGCTCACAGGTATCCCACCTGTACCTACCCCCGAAACATAGAGCTTCAGCACGTAAGAAACACTTAATAAATTCAACTGTTGGTAGTAACCAGTTAATCAACTGTAGTTATTGAATGCTTACTATGCGCAGAGCACTGTACTATGTGCTTGAGAGACTACAGTACAACAGAATTAGCAGACACATTCCCTACCCATAATGACCTTACAATCTGGAGGGGGAGACAGACATTAAAATGAATAAAGTAAGGAGATGATAATAATAAGTAGCCATGCTCTGGCTTTAGGGAGTTCTCTCCAGAAAGGAATTTGAACTTCATGTATCTTCAACTTGGTCCTTCAACAAAAGTATGATGTTGAAATACTCCAGATCGCATATGATTACTTCATTTGTATTTGTAGGGAGGTAAAAATGGCAAGGTATATATGTATGTGGTGAAAGGTCTGTTTTCTCTTATGGCCAGACATAGAGTGCCTGGCAATACTAAGCGCTTAACAAATACCACAATTATTATTATATTCTGGGCCTCAGTTTCCTCAACTGTAAAATTGGGGTACAATACCTGTTGTCCCTCCTTCTTTCATTCATTCATATTTATTGAGTGCTGTGTGCAGAGCACTGTACTAAGTGCTTGGAAAGTACAATGCAGCAACAAAGAGAGACAATCTCTGCCCACAATGGGCTCACAGTCTATAAGAGGGGAGATACACATCAAAACAAGTAAACAGGCAGACTCTAAGCTCCATGCGGGACGGGCATTGTGTCTGACCTAATTGACTTGTACCTACCCCAGCGCTTAGAACAGTGTTTGACACATAGTACCACCAAACACTGAAACAAGGTACTGGGATGAGAAAGATGGGGGTGAGGAAGGGTCCAGCCTTCTAATGAGAAGCAGCGTGGGCTTAGTGGAAAGAGCATAGGCTTGGAAGTCAGAGGCTGTGGGTTCTAATTCCGGCTCCACCACTTGTCAGCTGTGTGGCTTAGGGCAAGTCACTTCACTTCTCTGTGCCTCAGTTACCTCATCTGTAAAATGGGGATGAAGACTGTGAGCCCCACGTAGGACAACCTGATTACCTTGTATCCACCCCAGTGCTTAGAACAGTGCTTGGCACATAGTCCTTAACAAATACCATTATTATTATTATTATTGCTATTATTATTATTAACTCTCCAATGAGATCCTGACCTAAAGCCCTTAATCCTTCTTGGCTTTCCCTGTCAGTACCCCTGGGTGTGAGTAAGGGTTGGGAGTACAGCCACCCTGAGAAGGAAGAGTAAACTCCAGTGATCATGGAGAATACTGAAGCCATATCTCTTACTCCTTCCTTATTAATGCCAAGCAAGGCTTCAAGGCCATGATGGATACCTGCAGTCTCCCACAGGCATCAATAAACCCCACTGTGATTCTTTTTTTTTTTTTGCTCCACTAAGCACTAAACTATCATAATGAAGTCACACGACATTGATAAATCAACCCGCCTGCGTCGACATCTTGCCAGGGTGAAGGTGGTAATCCCCCTGGCCTGAAGAGGGGACTGGAAATCTGATTTGCTGAATTACTATGAGAGCTCCGTCAAGCAGAATTTTCTCAGGTCCCTAATTCCTCTTGCAGGAAAGATGTTGGGGGGTGAATGATGATGGTGAAGACATATAAGTGCTTTCTATATGCCAGACACTGTACTAAGCGCTGGGGTGTATGCAAGCAAATCCAGTGGGATGCAGTCCCTCTCCCGCATGAGGCTCACAATCTTATTCCCCATTTTAAAGATGAGGCAACTGAGGCCCAGAGAAATAAAGTGGCTTGCCCAAGGTCACACAGAAGACAAGCGGCGGAGCCGGTATTGGAACTCGGGCCTGGGCTTTGAGTGCAGCCACTTCTACCAGACACGACATCTCACGGTCGGCTTCTCGAAAGTCGTGTGCAGATGTTTGGCAAGAAGACGCTGCTGTTGCCATCGACAAAATCACCTGGCCTTACTCCTTGGGCCACGGAATCATCCGACCCCTAAAGCAGAGCTCGGCTCTCCGCGAATGATCAGGATGGATGCTGCCTTGTTGTTGCTCACTCTGAGCCCCTCAGCGCTTGTGTCCATATCCATAATTTATTTAATAATAGTGATAGCTGTGGCATTTTTAAGCACTTCCTATATGCCAGACACTGTACAGTGGAGGCAAGCAGATCGGGTCGGACACAGTTCCTGTCCCACTTGGGGCTCACAGTCTTAGTCCCCATTTTAATAAGAATAATAATAATGATGATGGCATTTATTAAGAGCTTACTATGTGCAAAGCACTGTTCTAAGTGCTGGGAGGGATACAAGGTGATCAGGTGATCAGGTGATTAGAGAAGTGGCGTGGCTCAGTGGAAAGAGCCCGGGCTGGGGAGTCGGAGGTCATGGGTTCGAATCCCAGCTCCGCCACTGGTCAGCTGTGTGACTTTGGGCAAGTCACTTAACTTCTCTGGGCCTCAGTTGCCTCATCTGTAAAATGGGAATGAAGACTGTGAGCCCCCTGTGGGACAACCCTGATCACCTTGTATCCCCCCAGCGCTTAGAACTGTGCTTGGTACATAGTAAGCGCTTAACAAATACCAACATTATCATTATTATTATTATTATTATTATTATTATTATTATCATCAGGTTGTCCCATGCGGGGCTCACAGTCTTAATCCTCATTTTACAGATAAGGTAACTGAGGCTCAGAGAAGTGAAGTGATTTTAAGGATGAGGGAACTGAGGCACAGAGAAGGGAAGTGACTTGCCCAAGGTCACACAGCAGACAAGTGGTGGAGTCGGGATTAGAACTCATGACCTTCTGAACTCCCAGGCCCGGGCTCTTTCCACTAGTCCACAATTTCAACATCTGACCCCCACCACTCTAGACCATAAACTTGGGGGAATGGAAAGTCTACCAACTCTGTATTATATTCTCTCCCAAGCGCTTAGTACAGTGCTCTGCCCATAGTAAGCACTCGATAAATGCCATTGATTTATTGATTGATCGGAGGTGGGAATGGAGGGGTTTTGACAGCAATATAGACACAGTTCCCCGTTGTTGAGAATCCCCATTCACTCCAGGGATCCTTGTGAGCAGTGATCGCATCTACCAAGTCTTTGTATTGGACTCTCCCAATAACAATAATAATTGAGGTATTTGTTAAGTGCTTACTATGTGCCAGGAACTGAACTAAGTGCTGAGGTGGATACAGGCAAATCGGGTTGGACGCAATCCTCATCCCACATGAGGCTCACAATCTTAATCCCCATTTTACAGTTGCGGAGGGTGAAGGGAGACATACATTAATATAAATTAATCAATTACAGATGTGTACAAAAGTGCTGTGGAGCCAGGAGCGGGGAAGTAGAAAGGGAGCAAGTCAGGGTGACACATTAGGAAGTGGGAGAAGAGGAAAGGAGGGTATAGTCAGGGAAGGCTTCTTGGAGGAGATGTGCCTTCAATAAGGCTTTGAAGAGGTGGGGAGTAATTGTCTGTTGGATTTGAGGAGGGAGGGTGTTCCAGGTCAGAGGCAGGACGTGGGTGAGAGATCGGTGGTGAGACAGATGAGATTGAGGTACAGTGAGAAATTAGAGTGAGCATTAGAGGAGCGAAGCGTGCAGGCTTGATTGGAGTAGGAAAGTAGCACCGTGTGGTAGGAGGGGACAAGAGGAATGACTGCTTTAAAGCCAATGGTGAGGAGTTTTTGTTTGATGCAGAGCTGGTTGGGCAACCACTGGAGTATTTTGAAGAGTGGGGAGACATGCCCTGAGCGTTTTTGTAGAAAAATGATCTGGGAAGCAGAGTGAAGTATGGACAGGAGTGGGGAGACACAGGAGTCTGGGAGCTCAGCACGAGGGCAGATATAGTATTCAAGAAGGGTTAGAATAAGTTGATTATATTGATGTGGTAGCAGTTTGGATGGAGAGGAAAGGGCGGATTTTAGTGATGTTGTGAAAGTGGAAGCGAAAGATTTCCCAAAACATGAGTTTATCCTTTAGCGCTAAATACGCTCGCAGCTCGCGGATGATAAATGCATTTTTAATGGCACTTGCATGCAACAGAGGCATTACTTAAGCCAAAACACTGGCAGCTACTAGAGAGAAATAGGAGCCGACGGTATAATTAGTGGACTAAATGAGGATTAATGATGCTTAAGCCTCACTATTGTATTAGTTTTTCCCTGGAAGAGTCACCTCTCTTAGCTTAAGTGACTCTGAAACATCTAAAATTGGCCTCACCTGGAACCTTTTGCAAAGCCCTACCCTTTCAGGGTGAGGAACAAATTTCTAGCAGGCAAGAATAGAATTCTGGTTTACATTTTCCCAGATGTGTGCTCTAGGAGGCAAGTATGGGCTGAGAAGTCAGTGCATTTATGAGCAAATCTGATGTCAAACCTGATGCAGAACAGAAGAGAGAGTTAACAGCCTAAATCCACTACAAATTTGCCCTCTAGAAATTTTTTCAGAACTCCGTATCTTCCAGGGCGCTGAATGAGTTTGGACAAAATTGGAAATATCTTTATGTTCTCTGGTGCAATGTGATCCTCGCCTCCTTTCAATCGCCACCCCCCACCGCACCTCCACATCCAACCCTCCAGACATTTTCCCTGCTTTTTGATTTTTCACCCAAAGCAGGTGAGGAGCTTGCCAAGAGGGCAAGGTTAACAAATCATCTTCTGGAATATGGAAATTGTTGTCACAAATAAGCTCATTTTCCCCCATTGACATGCCCAGGGAAATGGGCTTTTGAAATATTGAGGAGAATATGCAGTTGAAGTCAGATGTGTATATGTATGGTACTTTCGCTAAGCGAAAAATGTCAGCATCTCCACCTCATAGAATGAAACTTAATAACCCTCCCTTCTGTTTCCCATCAGTGGGTCTAAATTGGGTTTGGTCACATGACTGTGATGCTGAGGTGGGAAAAGATACAGCAGTGCAGCTGAGAGTTAAAACTCTCTGGCTGGCCATGTTCAGAGATCATTTAAGAGTCTCCCATTTCCTGAGCCAGGGTTGGAAATGAAAAAAAGAGGGAGCTAGAGGAAATGGTTTTGCAGCAGGAAGGATTTAAGTTAGCTGAAAGGAAAGACTTCCCACAGGGAAAGTTTGTTCCTGAAAAGGGCTGCCTAGGGAGACTGTGCAGTCTTCCCCTTGAGACTTCAGGGCTACGATTTGGGGAATGGGGTGGTTTAGATGAAGACCCCAAGGACAAACAGGCAGAATCCTGTTTCGCCTCCCCTTCGATTTGATTGTATTCTTTTGAAAATCTTTGGTGTGCAGAGCCCTGAATTTGGAGTTGGCAGCCTGGGTTCCAATCCAGGCCACTTGTCTGCTGTGTGACCTTGGGTAAGTCACTTAACTTCTCTGTGCCTCAGTTTCCTCATCTGTAATAATGAGGATTAAAACTGTGAGTCCCATGTGGGACAGGGACAGTGTCCAACCTGATTAGGTTGTATCTACTCCAGTGCGCAATACAGTGCTTGGCACATGGTAAGTGCTTAACCAGTACCATTACAATAGAAGAAAAGACAAGGTCATTATCCTCAGGGAACTTACACTCTAGGAGGAGTAATAGTAAGGGTGTTTACTAAACACTTAATGTGTGTAAAGAGGACTTCATAGTATAATCATTATTATCATCCTCCCAGTTGTTTATTAAAACTATTGCAGGATGTTAAGCACTGAACTAGGCTCTGGGGAAAATATAGTGAAGATTAATAGACACAGCTTCTTTTTTACAGGGCTCATGATATAATGGTAGGGGCAGATGGCACAAGTAGTAGTAATAATTGTATTTATTAAGTGCTTATTATGTATGGAGCACTGCACTAAGCACTTGGAAAGAATCCATGCGTGGGAATTTGACATGGGCCCTGTCTCTTGGAGGTTTCACAATCTAACAGCAGAATTTGGGAATGGGAGGTCGACGTATCAGGAGGGATGAAACAATAAAACTTCTAGACTGTGAGCCCGCTGTTGGGTAGGGACCGTCTCTATATGTTGCAAACTTGTAATTCCCAAGCTCTTAGTACAGTGCTGTGCACACAGTAAGTGCTCAATAAATACGATTGAATGAATGAATAAAACGCTGAAACAGCACAAAACGCGAGGACAGATGCACAAAGTAAAAGCAAAAAGCAGGGTGAAGAGGGGAAGAGGGAAGAATCTTGGGTTCCTTTTAGTCAGCTTCAGTGGGGAAATCAAACTCTCAAGACTAGTGACGATGACGGGGTGCGCCCCACTAAATGATGGGTGAGCCTCGGTCTACTCACAGAGACCTGAGAATCCAGAAATTAAGGAAGTGATTATAGTGTTCATTCATTATCAGTCTTATTTAGTGCTTACTGTGTGCAGAGCACTGTATTAAGCACTTGGGAGAGAATGATATAACAATAAACAAACACATTCCATGCTGCAATGAGCCTACAGTCTAGAGGGGGAGACAGACATTAATATGAATAAATAAATTACAGATATGTGCCTAACTCTGTGGGGCTGGGAGGGAGTGGGAGGGAGGAATGAATAAAGAATAGAGAAGCAGCGTGGCTTAGTGGAAAGAGCCTGGGCTTGGGAGTCGGAGGTTGTGGGTTCTAATCCCAGCTCTGCCACTTGTCAGCTGTGTGACTTTGGGCAAGTCACTTCATTTCTCTGCGCTTCAGTTATTTCATCTGTAAAATGGGGATTGAAACTGAGCCCCACATGGGACAAACTGATTACCTTGTGTCTACCTCAGCACTTAGAACAGTGCTTGGCACATAGTAAGTGCTTAACAAATACCATCATTATTATCATTATTATAAAGGGGGGGATGAATCATGGGCTAGTGGTTATGTGCACTCTCTTTTTCCTACAACTTATATTTCTGCTGGGTCTGGAGATTCAACAAGGGGGGTTCGTAGGCCAAGTTGCAGCTCACTGCAAAGACATGGGGACTTTTACATACAAAACCCATTACAGCCAAAGGGATCAAGCATAGAAAAGTCCCTTTAGGATTCAGTAGCATTAAATGATGGGAATCACATCAGTTCAAAGAGTGAACAGCTAGCTATTCAAGACCTCCAGGGGTTAATCATCCACTTCTGACTCAAACAGAAACTCCTCACCATTGGCTTTAAAAACCTCAATCACCTGGTCCCCTTCTACCTCACCTCACTGCTCTTCTACTACATCCCAGCCCACATACTTCACTCCTCTAATGCCACCCTTCTCACCATACCTTGATCTTATAAATCTCGCTGCTGACTTCTTGCCCAGCTCCTTCCCCTGGCCTGGAATGCCCGGCTTCTTCATATCTGACAATTATTCTACCCACCTTCAAAGCCTTATTGAAGACACATCTCCTCCAAGAGGCCTTCCCTGACTAAGCCCTCCATTCCTCTTCTCCCACTCCCTTCTACTCCACTTTGACTTGCTTCCTTTATTTATCCCCCCTCCCAGCCCCACAGCACTTAAATACATATCTGCAATTTCTTTATTTGTATTAATGTCTGTCTCCCCCTCTAGACTGTAAGCTCACTGTGGGCAGTGAATGAGTCTGTTATATTTTTAAATTGTTCTTTACCAAGCGTTTAGTACAGTGCCCTGCACACAAAAAGTGCTGAATAAATGCTACTGACTGACTGACCGTCATCTCAGAATGCCACTGTCTCCACTATATGCTGTGTCCGAAACAGAGAAGCGGCCACCTGGCCACCTCATCATTCTGTCTTTGAGGCTGTGGCAGTCTCCTTCTTTCTGGGGAGGGAAATGAAGGGGTAGGAGGGTGGAAGAAAATAGGCTTCATTCCGACAGGCTTGCCTTCCCTGGGTCAGAGATCCCAAATCCATGGTCAAATCCTTTCCTACAGTCTTTCCCAAATTAAAGGAGAGGCAGCGGAGCATACTGGGTGAACTTAGTTTTGCCACTGACCTGCTGCTGTATGAACTTAGTCAATATTTTAAGTTCATCCCTCTAGACTGTAAGCTTATTGTGGTCGGGGAATATATCTGTTCTCTTGTTATATTGTACTCTCCCAAGTGTTTAGTACAGTGCTCTGCACATAGTAGGTCTTCAACAAATACGACTACTGTACTCTTCCAAACGTCTAGAATAGTACTCTGCACATAGTAAGTGCTCAATAAATAGCAATGATTGACTGGTAAGTGACTTAACCTTCCTGGGCCTCATCTTTAAAATGGGGATAAAATATCTACTTTCTCCACCTCTTAGATTGGGCATCCAATGAGAGACTTTGTTCGTTCCATCATATTTATTGAGTGCTTACTGTGTGCAGAGCACACTTTGTCTGATATGATTACCATCATCTACCTCAGTTCATAGCCTAATGCTGGACACATAAGTAATTTGCTCACTATAAGTAAAAAGTAATAATAAAAATAAGCAGCTATTTAAATTAAGCAATAATGAGAAGCAGCATGGCCTGGAAAAAGCACAGGCCTGAGAGTCGGAGAACCTGAGTTCTAAATCCAGCTCTGCCCATTGCTTGCTCTATGATCTTGGGTGAGTCACTTCACTTCTCTGGGCCTCAGTTTCCTCAGCTGTAAAGTGCGGATTAAATGCCTATTCTTCCTCCTATTCAGACTGTGAGCCCTATGTGGGACAAGGACTGTGTTCAACCTGATTAGCCTCTATCTACTCCAGTGCTTTGAACAATACTTGACACATAGTAAGTGCTTAATGAATATAATAGTAATGATAATAATGATGATCATCAATGAGTGCTTATTGAGTGCAGAGAAGCAGCGTGGCTCAGTGGAAAGAGCCCAGGCTTTGGAGTCAGAGGTCATGGGTTCGAATTCCGGCTCTACCACATGTCTGCTGTGTAACCTTGTGCAAGTCACTTAACTTCTCAGAGCCTCAGTTACCTCATTTATAAAATGGGGGTGATGACTGTGAGCCCCACGTGGGACAACCTGATCACCTTGTATCCCCCCCAGCACTTAGAACAGTTCTTTGCACATAGTAAGCGCTTAACAAATTCCATCATCATTATTATTATTACTATGCACAGAGCACCATACTAAGGGTGAGGGAGAGTATAATGCAACAGAGTTGGAACACATGATCCCTGCCCATGAGGAGGGTGGGGGAAAACAGATATTAAAATGAATCATGGCTCAGTGGAAAGAGCACGGGCTTGGGAGTCAGAGGTCACGGGTTTGAATCCCGGCTCCACCATTTGTCAGCTGTGTGACCTTGGGCAAGCCACTTAACTTCTCTGTGCCCCAGTTACCTCATCTGTAAAATGGCGATTAAGACTGTGAGCCCCACGTGGAACAACCTGATCACCTTGTATCCCCCCAGCACTTAGAACAGTGCTCCACACATAGTAAGCGCTTAACAAATACCATTATTAGTATTATTACAGATAGAGGAAACAGAAGGGTATAAGGATATTCATTCATTCAGTAATATTTATTGAGCGCTTACTGTGTGCAGGACACTGTACTAAGCACTTGGGAAAGTACAATACAAGGTAAGTGCTTAGGGGCTGTGGGAGGGGTGGATATCATATTGTGGGCAGGGAATATGTCTGTTAAATTGTTGTGTTGTACTCTCCCAAGTGCTTAATACAGTGCTCTGCACACAGTAAGCTCTCACTATTTACGATGGCTGAAGGATTGATGGATATTTATTGATGGATTGATCCAAGTATGTAGACAATGCCTAATGGAGAGCAAATAGGGGAAATTCTTAGGGGCCTAGTCAGGGAATTCCTCTTGGAGGATGTATAGATAGGCTTTGAAGTGAGATGAAATGAAGGTTTGGTCAGGGAGGGCCTCTTGAAGGAGATGTAATCTTAGGAGGGTTTGGAAAGTGGGGAGAGTGGTAGTCTGTCACATGTAGAAGGAGAGAGTTCCAGGCCTGGGGGAGGACTTGAGCAAGGCGTCAGCGGTGAGTTAGATGAGATTGAGGTACAGTGAGTAGGTTGGTGTTAGGGGAGCAAGGTGTGCGGGCTGGATTGTAGTAGATCAGTGAAAAAAGGTAGGAGGGGAGAGCTGGCTCATCCGCCTTAAAGCTGATGGTTAGGAGTTTTTGTTTAATGTGAAGTTGAATGGTTGGATACTAGAGTCTTTTGAGGAGAGGGAGATGTGGCCTGAATGGTTTTTTTTAGAAAAATGCTCCAGGCAATACACTGAAGTCTGGTCTGGAAAGGGAAAGCGTGTGGTTCACTCCTCCATCCCCTTAAAACTTTGCCCTAAGGCATCATTCACGTTCTTGTGGCTGACTTTTTGAGTGACCCAGTGATATGAGGGAAAGAGACAGAAAGACATCTATCAATTCCAAAGTCGGCAGAAGACTGTTGGCACCCAACTCAGTTATTTTCATTCTCCGACCTGACAGAAAGTATGGCATATTCATATTTCAGTTTGCCATTTCTCCTTTGTGGGTTGAGTCAGTGTGCAAAGTCACCTGTGGTTTTCCTGTCCAAAAAACATTTTCTGGACTCCAAGTCGAGCCACATCTTTAAGAGCCTTTATTACCCCCGGGCGGAGTTGATGGATTAATTTCTGCGATGGCGTGTTTGCCGCTCCATCAGCTGCTGATCTCGCCTGTCACTTGAGCATACAGCAGAGTGAGGAGCGAGAGCTTTATTACTTCGGCCCTGGAGTCTGCCATAGCCTATTCAATCAAAATGACACAACCAGCTGCTCCTTTCCCACTTACCTCAGGCCCCAGGAAGATGACGGAGCTTGGAGGGAAGAGGCCTGTGAGTCTTTGGCTCTACCGTGTCAGTCAGCCCACACTAGGTAGGCCTGGTTGAGTTCAGAGCCTCGTCCATAAGATCAAAGCAGACAACATTTGAGTCCTCCTGAGCTATCAGTCAATCAATCAATTGATGATATTTATTGGAAAATCAAGGCTATGGTTAAGAGAGAGGCCCAGGGAATAAGTAATCGGTCAATTATATTTCTTGAGCACTTGCTGAGTGCAGAGCACTGTTGAGCATTTGGGAGAGTACAGTAGAACAGAGTTGATAGACACGTTTCCTGCCCACAATGAGCTTACGTTCTAGAGGCTGACATCCTCATAGCACTTAATAATAATGACGGCATTTATTAAGCGCTTACTATGTGCAAAGCACTGTTCTAAGCGCTGGAGAGGTTACAAGGTGATCAGGTTGTCCCATGGGGGGCTCACAGTCTTCTTCCCCATTTTACAGTCGAGGAAACTGAGGCATAGAGAAGTTAAGTGACTTGCCCAAAGTCACACAGCCGACAACTGGCGGAGCCGGGATTTGAACCCAGGACCTCTGACTCCAAAGCCCGGGCTCTTTCTACTGAGCCACGCTGCTTCTCAAGTGCTGAGCACTTGAGCTGTGACCTTGGGCAAATCACTTAACTTCTCTGTGCCTCAGTTTCCTCATCTGCAAAATGGGGAGTCAATGTTGGTTCTCCCTTCCCCTTGGATAGTGAGGTCCATGTGGGACAGGAATTCCGTCTGGCCTGCTTGTATTGCGTCTACCCCAGTGCTTACTATAATAATAATAATTATAGTATTTGCTAAGCACTTACTATGTGGCAGGCCCTGTACTAAGTGCTGAGGTGGATGAAAGCAAATCAGTTTGGACACAGTCCCTGTCCCACGTGGGACTCACAGTTTCAATCCCCATTTTACAAATGAGGAACTGAGGCACAAAAAAGTGAAGTGACTTGCCCAAGATCACACAGCAGACAAGTGGGGAAGCCGGAATTAGAACCTATGACCTTCTGAGTCTCAGACCCTTGCTCTACCCCCTACTCCATGCTGCTTCTTTTTACCGCAGTGCTTGGCACAGAGTAAGCACTTTACAAAAACCACAGTTATTATTTTTTGTTGCCACACACTTTAAGCATCTTTTGCCAACATTCATGCAACCAAAATATTTTGGGGAAAGTAAAATTTCCCCAGCCCCCATCAGCCAGTGCAAACCAGCAGGCAGCCTTCACCTCCGAGGCTTTGAAGATTCATTAGCCGATCGGAGCAGCGGCAGTTTGGAAAGAGAAGACGACATTCAAGTGGCAACAGCTCCATGTTAAATGCTCTGCTCTTGGTCCCTGGTCTAAAGATGACTTTAAGAGAAGCTGTGTGGCTCAGTGGAAAGAGCGTGGGCTTGGGAGTCAGAAGTCGTGGGTTCGAATCCCAGCTCCACCAATTGTCCGCTATGTGACCTTGGGCAAGCCACTTAACTTCTCTGTGCCTCAGTTACCTCATCTGTAAAATGGGGATGAAGACTGTGAGCCCCACGTGGGACAACCTTGTATCCCTCCAGTGCTTAGAACAATGCTTCACATATAGTAAGCGCTTAATAAATACCATTATTATTATTATCCAGATTTCCTGCAGGAATGTCTCGTCCTGATTCAGTTACTCTCTGTTGAAAGGTGCTATTAAGCTCTTATCAATCAATCAGTCATATTTATTGAGCGCTTGCTATGTCCAAAGTGATTGGGCGAGTACTAATACAACAGAATTAGCACATACATTACAGCCTCCAGTCTAAGCATTTAGTTGAGTGCTCTGCACTCAGTAAGTACCACTCCCTCCTATTTGTAATTTACTGCGGGTCTCTCTTACTAGATTGAAAACTCCTCAAGGGCAGGATTTGAGTCTGCTACTTCTCCTGTGCTCAGTTCAATGCTGGATACCCTGTAGGTGCTTAATAAATTCTATTGATGAATTAGGCCAAGCCAATAGCAGAGTTTCAGCTAGGGTGTGTCCAAGGCCACTGAAAGATGTAAGGAATCTACGTGTTCTCATCAGAAGAAAAGAGATATTTTTGCCATTGTGAAGCAAAGTGGTGAGAGAGAGATGGGTGAATTCCACAGTAATAAAGGATTAATTTTTCCACCAATTGAGGGGTTTAAAAACAGAAATGGCTGCTGGAAATGTCCTCTTAGGCACGTGGGAATGAGCTGGGAAGGGTTGGGGTCCAATAATCAGGGACTAGAGTTATATTGCTAAGTCACTGAGAAATCTTAGTCTGCCA
Organism: Tachyglossus aculeatus; assembly: GCF_015852505.1. Classification (NCBI taxonomy): domain Eukaryota; kingdom Metazoa; phylum Chordata; class Mammalia; order Monotremata; family Tachyglossidae; genus Tachyglossus; species Tachyglossus aculeatus. The sequence continues at coordinate 13,961,640 of NC_052071.1, forward strand.
CCCCCTCTCCCATCCATAATAATAATAATAATAATAATAGCATTTATTAAGCATTTACTATGTGCAAAGCACTGTTCTAAGTGCTGGGGAGGTTATAAGGTGATCAGGCTGTCCCATGGGGGGCTCACAGTCTTAATCCCCATTTTACGGATGAGGTAACTGAGGCACAGAGAAGTGAAGTGACTTGCCCTAAGTCACACAGCTGACAAGTTGCGGAGCTGGGATTTGAACCCAGGACCTCTGACTCCAAAGCCCGTGCTCTTTCCACTGAGCCATGCTGCTAGCCCCTTCTCTCTCCTGATGGCCCAGCTGCCCACCACCACCCTTCCTCTCCCCTGGGGACTCCAGAGGGGTGGGGAAGAACTCCTGGGATAACAATAATAATAATAATTATGGTATTTGTTAAGCATTTACTATGTGCCAGGCACTGTACTAAGCACCAGGGTGGATGCAAGCAAATCAGGTTGGGTACTGTCCCTGTCCCAAGTGGGGTTCACCATTTTCAATCCCTATTTTACAGATAAGATAACTGAGGCACAGAGAAGTGAAGTGACTTGCCCAAGGTCGCACAACAGACAGAGCAGGGAACCCATGACCTTCCAGTGTTCTGCCACTAGGAACTGGAGATATCGGAATCCATGCAATAATCTGGTTGCGAGGACAACCTTGGGAAGGATTATTTGAACCTAGTGGATTTTCCTCCCCATGTTGGTAAGCATGCTCAAAAATTCCTCTTCCTGGTTTGGCCCTTATTGACCTTCCCACATTTAGGACATGAGAGTTTGATTAGGTAATTGATTAAACGGTCCCATCATGGATCCCAGAAGCTCCCTGGGGAAGCAGCATGGTCATCATCATCATTATCATCAATCGTATTTATTGAGCGCTTACTGTGTGCAGAGCACTGTACTAAGTGCTTGGGAAGTACAAGTTGGCAACATATAGAGACAGTCCCTACCCAATAGTGGGCTCACAGTCTAAAAGGGGGAGACAGAGAACAAAACCAAACATAGTAACAAAATAAAATAAATAGAATAGATATGTACAAGTAAAATAAATAAATAGAGTAATAAATATGTACAAACATATATACATATATACAGGTGCTGTGGGGAAGGGAAGGAGGTAAGATGGAAGGAGCACGGGCTTGAGAGTCAGAGGACGTGGGTTCTAACCTTGGCTCTGCCATATGTCTGGTGTGTGACCTTGGGTAAGTCACTTCACTCCTCTATGTCTCGATTACCTTGTCTGTAAAATGGGGATTAAGACTGTGAGCCCGATGTGGGACAGAAACAAGGACATGATTACCTTGCATCTACCCCAGTACTTAGAAGAGCACTTGGCACTATGGCAAGTGCTTAACAAATACCACGATTATTAATTATTGTTATCATTATTGTTCTCCCCAAAGCAGAAAGCAAATGCCCTAGGACTCCATCACCCAGATGATACTCGTCTCTTTGTGCTCCTTCGTGACTCAGGCCGTGCTGGTAATTCCCCATTTCCTTCTGGGAAAGTTCCCAGCATCCACTGTATCTTGTCTCTGAATACAACAGTGGCGGTCTCAGCAATGTTTACTCTTTTTTTTTTTGAGTTGCCTTTTAACTATCTGTTTCATTTAGGAGAGCCGAACCACAGTTAGATTAGATTACAGCAAGGAAATGGGATTATTTTAAGTAGATAATATAAAACATGTCTATGGAAACTCCGTAATAATTGTATTATCTTTGGCACATTGTCAGAGAATTATTTGAATTGTATTAGCTGAATGGAAGGATGCCAAAAAGCTATTGAAAATTCGAACCCCTTGTAACGGTCAATCTGTCACTGGTTACAAATGAATTAAAACGATGGAAGGTTTCATATTCAGAATTTTAACCGCTGCCTCTCTCCAGGGTGGCCCAGGCGGAACAAAATTATAAAAAGAGTGACAGCTTGGACAGGGCAGGAAAAATGCCCATGATTTGCCTCTCTTCTGATGACCCTTTCTCCCTTTCCTCTCCCCTCCCCCAGTCAAGCTGTTGACAAAATGTCAGTTCAGGGACATTCGACATCCAAAGCAGGCGCTAGCCAACGTCTCTGATTGTCAATAATTCTGTTTTCATGGTTCGTTAACGTTTCTATCATAATATGTTCAGATCTGGATGAGACGAGAGAGGAAAACATGGGGAAGGACGCTTTGCCCTCCCTGGTTTTCACCTGACTATCATCAGTCAGTTGAATTTATTGAATGCTTACTCTGTGCAGAGAACTGTACTAAGCGCTTGGGAGAGGACAATAAAACAAACATATTCCCTGCCCACAACGAGTTTACAGTCTAGAGGATTCATCAGAATCCTTAACAGGCTGCTGAAAAGCACCTCCTGGTGCTTGACTCTGTGCTGGGCACTGGGGAAATACACAGAAGTTTAGAAGCCAGTTTGCAATTTAGTGATTGTGGAGGAAGCTCACATAAAGTGAAGAATGTGGGTGAGGCTTATGTGAGCCTAGATTACAAATAACAAGCAGAAATGGAGAAATAAAATAAACACATGCAGAAAATAAAATCTGAGCGTCTGGATGATTGGGTGGGGGACGGTGGAGAGGGGAGGGTGACCGTAATTAATTGGGGAAAGGTTAGGAGGGCTTTGAAGATGGGGACGGGTGAAGTTTGGTGGAACTAAGAGAGGAGGGGTGTTCTGGGTTGGGGGAAAGGCGCAAACAATTGGTAAGCTGCATATTATAGTGGATACATCATGGGCCTCGGAGTCAGAAGGTCATGAGTTCTAATCCCAGCTCCACCACTCGTCTGCTGTGTGACCTTAGGCAAGTCACTTAACTTCTCTGGACCTCAGTTACCACATCTGTTAAGGAAAAAAAAATGGGGATTAAGAGTGTGAGCCCACTGTGGGACAGCAACTGTTGTCCAACCTGATTAACTTATATCTACCCCAGTGCTTAGACCAGTGCTTGGTCCATAGTAAAGCACTGAACAAGTACCATAATTATTTATTATTTATTTTTATTTATTTATAGACCCCCCCTGCCAGCTGTAAGCTCCTTGAGGGTCAGGATCGTAATAATAATAATAATGATGATGATGGCATTTATTAAGCACTGTGTGCGAAGCACTGTTCTAAACACTGGGGAGGTTACAAGGTGATCAGGTTGTCCCACAGGGGGCTCACAGGCTTCATCCCCATTTTACAGATGAGGGAACTGAGGCCCAGAGAAGCCAAGTGACTTGCCCAAAGTCACACAGCTGACAAGTGGCGGAGCCGGGATTCGAACCCATGAGCTCTGACTCTTCCAGCTCTGTTGTATGGTCCTCTCCCAAGCGCTTAGCACAGCACTCTGCACATAGTAAGTGCTTGATGAATACCATTGATTGACTGGAGGAAGGAGAGGAGGGAGGGAGGGTTGAAGAGATTAGCTGGGGAGGAGCAAACGGGGATACGGTTGTCCGTAATATAGGAAAGATCAGGGAACTGGCTGCCAACTAAACGCTGTCAGCGGTGTCGAGGATAATTTCTCTGACAAGATACTAATGAGTCCAAATAAGGCAATGGCTTTCCAGGCTATAAGGGCCCAGATGGACACCCCATTGTCTTCACTGGTCAGAAAGCTGTATTGGGCTCCAACAGTCGCCAATCCCAGATGGTCCACGACCCTTCTAGTCGCCGATGGTGTGACAGAGGGACAGGAGACCAGTGGAGGGTGAATTCATCCTCGAGTTAATAATAATAATTAATAATGAACAATGGATCGAGAGACAGGAGAACCAAGAATGAGAAAATGAGCTGAGGAGGAGAGAAGGCAGGGGGTTGGAAAGACCAGTTTGAGGTACTGCTGGCAGAAGCATGGATTAGTGGTTAGTGCACAGGCTGGGAGTCAGAAGGTCATGGGTTATATTATTATATTTCATCTCTCTCTTCCCCCTGACTCCTCTCACCCTCCCCACCCTCCAGCTAAAGCTTCTGTGTGACACACTTAATAACCAAGAAGTAACTCTGGAAGAGCTGTCAAGCTATTGATCCCCAGGCTCATAAACTTCGGCAGGTTCCCATGTCACGTAGCCAGTGGAGGGGGTAGGCTTAAGCATTTCGACAGCGAGGCCTTCACTAAAGACTTCTTAGAAAAGGAAATTTTTTAAAAAAATCAAATCTTCCTACCCTAATTTATGTTTCCCCTCTCAGGATCACACCTGGAGAGTTTCCCGTATTCTACCAGTCTTGATTACGTGAGGGAGAGTCAAGCAGAGGCCTACCCGTTCCATTCCTAACTTGGGCAGTGGCTAGCGAGTGGAGGCAATCTGCTACAAGTCAAAACTCACCTGTGCTGGGCAGCAGCGGCACGGGAGGGAGTCGAGGGCGGAGATTCAAGTTTACCACTTCTGGATTTTTACCTAGAAAACTCTGGATACACTACCAGAACGATTGCACATGGAGGTTGGGTGTTCTGGGAGGGATGTGTCCATGGAGTCGCTATGGGTCGGAGACGACTCAACAGCAAAAGACAAGACAATTCATGCTTAGGTGGCCTGAAACTATCATTCCCGGAACAAGGTTTGACTTCGATCATGTTCTCCTCTATACGGAGCAGAACTCCCCTCTGGACACCAGCTCTCCATCTCAGCCCTCAAGCATGGGGAAACAGCCTTAGTTCAGTGCTCTGCACACAGGAAGCGCTCAATAAATACGATGGAATGGATAGAGCACAGGCCCGGGAGTCAGAAGGACGTAGGTTCTAATCCCGTCTCTGCCTCCTGCCTGGCCGTGTGACCTTGGGTATGTCACTTCTTTTTTCTGTCCCTCAGTTACTTCATCTATAAAATGAGGGTTAAGACTGTCACCCCATGTGGGACAGGGACTATGTCCAACCTGATTAGCTTGTATCTACCCCAGCGCTTAGAACAATCCCTGCCACATAGTAAGAGCTCAACCAATACGTAGAAAAAAAAAGTCTGCCCAGGGCATAGAAACATGGCCCTTCGGGACAAAACACATTTAATAATAATAATAATAATGGCATTTGTTAAGTGCTTACTATGTTCAAAGTACTGTTCTAAGGGTTGGGTAGGATACAAGGTGATCAGGTTGTCCCACGGGGGGCTCACGGTCTTTATCCCCATTTTACAGATGAGGTAACTGAGGCACAGAGAAGTTGTGACTTGCCCAAAGTCACACAGCTGACAATTGGAGGAGCCGGGATTTGAACCCATGACCTCTGACTCCCAAGCCCGTGCTCTTTCCACCTAGCCACGCTGTTTCTCTAAACTTACAAATTTACAACTAAACGTCTAGCAGCCTATGCCTTGGGCCTCTTTAGGTGGGTCAGAGGCCTAGCTACTTTTCAGCTCATAGTACCTATGTTCTAAGAAAATCCCGAACTCTCCCGAGTGTTAAGTGCAGTGCTCTGCATGCAGTAAGTACTTAATAAATACCACTAGTTGATTGATTAACTTCAACACAAGCACAGTGCCGTTTGATGGGGTAAGCTTGGGCACTGTATTCGCCCACTGTTTTCACCCAAACAGAAGCAGGGTTGCCTAATGGTTATAGCACGGACCTCAGAGAAGTGGGTTTTGGAAATTACCTCTGTGTGACCTTGGACAAGTCACTTCACTTCTATGTGCCTCAATTACCTCATCAGTAAAACAGGAATTGAGACCGTGAGCCCTATGCAGCAGGGACAGGGACTGTGTCCAATCTGATTAGCTTATATCCACCCCAGCGCTTAGTACAGTGCCTGGCACATAGCAAACACTTAACAAATTCCATTTAAAAAAAGGCAGGTTCCCTTTACTCAGCCCTCCATCGAATAACAATTTACTGGAGGAGCTAGCAGACACAATTAAATCTTCTTGCATTTCAGCCAGCATTGCACAATTATTACCCATTCTGCACTCCGTCCTTCTGTTTTAATTATTCTGCTTTCTAAGCTCTTCGGTGGGTCTCTTATGAAGAGCAGTTAAATTAAAAGTACGTTTTCCTGATTAAATCCCTGCTCTGCACTTCTAGGCCCGCAGTTCCCTATTTATGGCTGCGAGCTTCTTTTTACTGACTTCTATTCTGGGCCACTAATGTCATGTCTCGCAGAGAGAAGAAAACTCGGTATTCCGGGCAGCTGCTTCCGCTGTTCCCTTCCTCATCCTTTTCCCTACTCCGGGTTTCAAGAGGAGCCTAGACCACCGCAAGGAAAAACTAGTCCCATCCTCTGACCCCTCGGCCCAGGTGTATCCCGGGAGGGATTCCTGGGCCGGGGAAGGCCGGGGTGGGTGGGAAGGATACTTCCCTGCCTGTTCCCGACATTTTAAAGTCTTCCCTTTGAAGGATTCCACATCTTAACCTCGCTATGGGAGAGCCCTGCTGTGGCTTTAGTCTTCCAGGAAACCCATGGCCTGGGTTACAGTAAGACTGTCAGAATCTCATTTCCATAACAAGAATCCGTTCCATCCTTTTCCCGAACACAAGATGGAATCATCTCAGGGGGTACTCCTCCAGTGGAACCCAACAGCCTCCCGCCTGTCAGTCAATCGATTTGTATTTATTGGGTGCTTAAAGTGTGCAGAGCACTGTACTACGTGCTTGGGAGAGTACGATGGAACAAAGTAACAGACACATTCCCTGCACACAAAGAGCTTACGGTCTAGCGGGGGAGACTGACATTAATAGAAATAAATAAATTATGGATATGTACATAAGGGCTGTGGGGCTGGGGCACCAGCCAAGCAGAGTGGCCTAGTGGTTAGAGCGTGGGCCTGGCAGACAAAAGGACCTGGGTTCTAATCCCAGCTCCGCCGCTTGTCTGATGTGTAACCTTGAGCAAGTCACTTCACTTCTCTGGGTCTCAGTGACCTCATCTGTAAAATGGGGATTAAGATCGTGAGCCCCATATGGGACATGGGCTGTGTCCAACCAGGTTAGTTTGTACCTACCTCAGTGATTAGTACAGTGCCCGGCCCATAATAAGCGCTTAACAAATACTATAAACAAACACTAGAGCTCTGATATGGTCCCTGGGGTCTGATGTTGCTTTGCCACTGGATCCAGGAGCCAATGGAGGTTTTTTTTCCCATCTTCGATAAACTCATCCTCTAGAGTGTAAGCTCGTTGTGGACAGGGAATGGGTCTGTTTATTATTGTAGTGTATTCTCCCTGGCATTTAGTACAGTGCTTTACACACAGTAAGCACTCAATAAATACGATTGAATGACTGAATGAATACGATGGACTCTTTGAAGTGACGAAACACTGGTACCAGAGAGTTTTAGCCGGAGCAGTTAGATCTTTGAAGGACTGACCATTCTGTCTTTTTGTATAAATCCTTCCATTTTCAAGAAAACCAACGATGAGCGTTTGTTAGCTGAGCGGCATTTGTTTCCACCTGATCAAATTCTGCACTGTCTGCCCCCAGAGAGGCAGGCACGCACACAAACGCACAAACACACAGACCCAGACACACACAACATCCAATGAAGTTGAAGCGAAAAGTTTGAGGAACACCAAGGCTAGGAGCATAGAGACGTTATTCCTGGTGTGGTCTCCCTATATAAGCTTGTCATAGAAGTGCAAAAAAGAAAAAAATGGCCAGCAGCCACATTCATTCATTACATTGTATCTATTGAGTGTTTACTGTGTGCAAAGCACTGTACTAAGCACATTCCATTCATTCAATCTTATTTATTGAGCACTAGTTTGAGTGCTATTTATTTATTTTACTTGTACATATCTATTCTATTTTATTTTGTTAGTATGTTTGGTTTTGTTCTCTGTCTCCCCATTTTAGACTGTGAGCCCAATGTTGGGTAGGGACTGTCTCTATATGTTGCCAATTTGTACTTCCCAAGCGCTTAGTACAGTGCTCTGCACATAGTAAGCACTCAATAAATACGATTGATGATGATGATAGTAAGAGAAGCAGCATGGCTCAGTAGAACGAGCCCGGGCTTGGGAGTCAGAGGTCATGGGTTCTAATCCCCGCTTTGCCACTTGTCAGCTTTGTGACTTTGGGTAAGTCGCTTAATTTCTCTGAGCCTCAGTTACCTCATCTGTAAAATGGGGATTAGGACTGTGAGCCCCATGTGGGACAACCTGATCACCTTGTATCCCCCCCAGCTCTTAGAACAGTGCTTGGCACATAGTAAGCACTTAAATGCCATCACTATTATTATTATTATTGATGTATGTAAAGCATTGTTCTAAGAGCTTGGGAGAATACAGTACAACAATAAGCAGCGTGGCTCAGTGGAAAGAGCCTGGGCTTTGGAGTCAGTGGTCATGGGTTCAAATCCTGCCTCCGCCAATTGTCATTTGTGTGGCTTTGGGCAAGTCACTTAACTTATCTGCGCCTCAGTTACCTCATCTGTAAAATGGGAATGAAGACTGTTAGCCCCCCGTGGGACAACCTGATCACCTTGTAACTTGCCCAGTGCTTAGAACACATAAGCACTTAATAAATGCTGTTATAATTATTATTATTATTATTAAGCAAACACATTCCCTGCCCACAATGAGCTTCCTAAGCCAAGTTCCATGCAGCACAAATAGGAAAATGGACATGGTTTTTTCACTGGCCTCACAGCAATTGGGATAGGCCCTGGGCATGTAGCTAGTTGCAAGGCTGTTGTCTGTCTCCCAGGGACATATATTGCCTACCTCTCTGGCAGAGCTGTTCGCTGGAACAGGCCCCTGTAGGGAGTCGAGAGGAGGTGTTTTTGTTTTAATAATAATAACTGTGGTATTTTTTAAGCACTTACTATATGCCTGGCACTGTACTAAGCACTGGGGTGGATACAAGTGAATTAGTTTGGACACACCACCCCCATTCCCCACATGGGGCTCACAGTCTTAATCCCCATTTTACAGATGATGTAACTGAGGCCCAGAGAAGTGAAGTGAATTACCCAAGTTCACACGGCCAGACAGGTGATGGAGATGGGATTAGAACCCAGGTCCTTCTGGTGTCCTGGCCCAGGCCCTACCAATTAGGACACATTTTTCGATAGAGCTTGCAAAGCCGGCTTGTTGCTTTTTAATAATAATAATGATGGCATTTGTTAAGTGCTTACTATGTGGAAAGCACTGTTCCAAGCGCTGGGGAGGGTACAAGGTGATAATAATAGTAATAATGGTATTTGTTAAGCGCTTGCTCTATGCAAAGCACTGTTCTAAGCTGTGGTGGGGAGAATACAAGGTAATCAGGTTGTCCCACGGGGGGCTCACAGTCTTAATCCCCATTTTACAGATAAGGTAACTGAGGCACAGAGAAGTTAAGTGACTTGCCCAAGGTCACACAGCTGACAATTGGAGTTTTGTTCTTCCTGTAGCAGGCAGGATGTGACCGTCAGCAGAAATGCTTCGAACGTTTGTCACAAGATGCTCCAGTCAACATCCTTCCAGGTTGGTTTGTTTGCCAGTTTGGTTTATTTGGTTTATTTGGTTTCTTGGCCAAGGCCTGGAGAAGAGGCAGCATAGAGCCAGGCTGAGCAGCAGGTACTTTATTCTAGTTGCTGCCAAAGTTAGGGAGCTAATTTTGTTCTGGGGGTGCCCCTGTGCCTGGTATATTCTTCTGGCAACTGAAGAGGAGGCCAAAAGATGGCCTCCTGCTTATAATAATGATAACGATAGTTATGCTGCTTAGTAAGTGCCTACTATGTGCCAAGCACCGTTCTAAGCCCTGGGGTAGATACAAGTTAATCGGGTTGGACACAGTCCAATAATTCCCATTTTACAGATGAGGTAACTGAAGCACAGAGAAGTTAAGTGACTTGCCCAAGGTCACACAGCAGATGATGTGCTGATGAATGCAAAGGACTCTGGATTTCCCTTGCCTCATTCAGCTGAATCAGTACGGAGGTGATAATGCACACTGGGGATTACATCCTCCTTCCTCCTATTTAGATCTGGAGCCTCATAATGATAGGAGTAAGGAGGATTAATCCCGGTTCTGCCGATTGTCAGCTGTGTGACTTTGGGCAAGTCACTTCACTTCTCTGGGCCTCAGTTACCTCATCTGTAAAATGGGGATTAAGACTGTGAGCCCCCCGTGGGACAACCTGATCACCTTGTAACCTCCCCAGCGCTTAGAACAGTGCTTTGCACATAGTAAGCACTTAATAAATGCCATTATTATTATAGGGGCTGTGTATAATAGTAATAATGAGTGCTTAGTACAGTACTCTGCACACAGTAAGTGCTCAATAAATACGATTGATGATAATAATTACTGTGGTATTAAGCACTTACTATGTGCCAGGCACTATACTAAGCACTGGGGGAGATACAAGCAAATCTGGTTAGATACAGTCCCTGTCTCACCTGGGTCTCACCATAATAAATGCCATTATTAATATTATCTTCATTTTACAGATGAGGTAACTGAGGCCCAGAGAAGTGAAGTGTCTGACCTGATAGTCTTATATGAACCCCAGCGCTTAGTCCAGTGCTTGGCACAGAGTAAGTGCTGAACCATTACCGTAATTATTATTATTAAGAGCACCAGCCTGCTCGGGAGAGGACTTGCTTGGTGTGGTTGGTGATGGGAAGCACCCTCCTAGACCAAGCCCCCGCACCATCCGCCTCTAGCACGTCCTCCCTTCCATCACCGCAGAAGTAATTATCTGTAGAAATTTAATGATCTATAGAGAAACAGATGAACACAAGCAGGTTCTGTACACAAACAATTAGCTAGTGACCCATGAGCTGACCCCTCCCATAACTAACAGCGGTTGAAGGAGTCGAGAGCCATCCGTCCATCAGAAGTTAATCTTCCCAAGTAGTTTCCGCAGCCTTTCCGATTCACCCTTTGACTTCCTCTGCTCCAAGTCACTTCTCATCCAAGGCCGAGAGCGGAGTTCTAATCTAATATCTTTTTACGTGAGACAAATTCTCGTTCTGTGCAGCTTGGTGGAATTCTGTCTGTGAGGTTCTAGGAGACTTTTGTAAGCTCCACTCTGGACTCTTAGCTCGTTATGGGCAGGGAAAGTGCTAGTTCTGGTCCGTCATACTCTCCCAAGCACTTCGTACAGTGCTCTGCACACAGTAAGTGCTCAATAAATACCATTGATTGATTGATTGATTCCAGGGCATGGATGCAACATGGAAGCCTATTATATGAGTTGGAATATTCTAATGGTTGGCTAGGTGACGGGTAACTCCTAGTACAGAATTTTTAATATAGCCCCAAAGTTGTGTTGGAACAATAACTGTGGAATTTGTTAAGCACTTAGTATGATGGGTAACTCCTAGTACAGAATTTTTTATATAGCCCCAAAGTTGTGTTGGAACAATAACTGTGGTACTTGTTAAGCACTTAGTATGGGCCAGGCACTGTACTAGAGAAGCAGCGTAGCTCAGTGGAAAGAGCATGGGCTTTGGAGTCAGAGGTCATGGGATCAACTCCCAGCCCCGCCGCTTGTCAGCTGTGTGTCTTTGGTCAAGTCACTTAACTTCTCTGTGCCGGTTACCTCATCTGTAAAATGGTTATTAAGACTGTGAGCCCCACGAGGGACAACCTGATCACCTTGTAACCTCCCCGGCGCTTAGAACAGTGCCTTGCACATAGTAAGCGCTTAATAAATGCCATTATTATTATTATTACTAAGCCCTGGGGTAGATACAAGCTACTAAGGTTGAACACCGTCCCTGTCCCACATGAGGCTCCCAGTCTAAGTCGGAGGGAGGGGAATTTAATCCCCATTTTACAGATGAGGTAAGTGGGGCTCAGAGAAGTCAAGTGACTTGCCCAAGGTCACACAGGCGGAGCTGGAATTAGAAGCCAGGTCCTGTGACCCCCCCCAAGACCTGGGCTTTTTCCACTAGGCCACGCTGCGTCTCTTATTTGCTTCTATGTTGTGAACAGACTGTATTCTGACATCAAAATGAGGATTTGGAAGAGGATAATTTTAGAACTAAAAGCTTGGCCTTGAAATCGGGATGCACTGGGCTGGGTACTTAGCTCAGTGCCTGCGGCTGTTATCGCTGCCCTACCACCATCAAATCAACTTTTCCAGAAGCCACCTGAGCTTGGCTCTGGGCTGAGCTCGTTCAGGAAACCAAACCAACACAGACCTTGCTTCCCAGAGGTCAAAACAGAGGGCACCAAGCACAAGCACACACAGACCGAAGGATGTAGTGAACTTCGGACAGACGTTCTACATAATTCTACATCCTGAGGGTAGAGAATGAACCCATAAATAAATAAACACTGACACGGAGGACCGAGAACAGACAAGATGAATCCTGGGAGAGAGTAGGCAGATCCTCGCAGCAAACGGAAAACTGTATAATTCTGTTGTATTAGGCCTAGAATTGACGAAGGAGACATCAAAATTTCATGGACATTATGAGACACATTTAGCACACATTTAATTCAATTTCATTCTCTCCCCCGAGCCTTTTCTCTGTCCCTCTAATTCACTGTCCCATTCTTTTCTCTGCTCCCTGCTTGCTACTTGTTCAGGAGCTTTGGCCATGGGGATGGAGGGGATTTGGGGTCTAAACTAGAAGAAGCAGCATGTCCTAGTGGGTAGAGCATGCGCCCGGGTGTCAGAAGGACCTGGGTTCTAATCCTGGCTCCACCACCTGTCTGCTCTGTGGCCTTGGGCAAATCACTTCACTTCTCAGTGCTTCAGTTACCTCATCCGTAAAATGGGGATTAAGATTGTGAGCCCCACATAGGACCAGGTCTGTGTCCAACCTGATTTGCTTGTATCCACCCCAGCTGTTAGTACAGTGCCCGACATGTAGTAAGCACTTAACAACTACTACAATTATTATTAAACTGGCAGTGGGTCATGCAGTGCCCCACTGCCAATTTAATAATAATAATTATGGTATTTAATAATGATGGCATTTATTAAGTGCTTACTATGTGCAAAGCACTGTTCTAAGCGCTGGGGAGGTTACAAGGTAATCAGGTTGTCCCACGGGGCTGCTCACAGTCTTCATCCCCATTTTACAGATGAGGGAACTGAGGCCCAGAGAAGTGAAGTGACTTGCCCAAAGTCACACAGCTGACAAGTGGTGGAGCCGGGATTTGAACCCATGACCCTTGACTCCAAAGCCCAGGTTCTTTCCACTGAACCATGTGGCTTCTCTATTTGTGTTGTGGTATTGTGACATTTGGGTATTGAACATATGTATATGTGTTTGTATGTATTTATTACTCATTTATTTATTTTATTTGTACATATTTATTCTATTTATTTTATTTTGTTAATATGTTTTGTTTTGTTCTCTGTCTCCCTCTTCTAGACTGTGAGCCCACTGTTGGGTAGGGACCGTCTCTATATGTTGCCAACTTGTACTTCCCAAGTGCTTAGTACAGTGCTCTGCGCACAGTAAGCGCTCAATAAATACGACTGAAGGAATGAATATCGGATTTTGAGCTCCACTGGGTGACATTCAGTGAGACTGGTCAACATGAGGTGGTTCTTGCTTGAAAATGTTCTCTTGGCCAGGTGATTATTATAAGGGTAATTATTAGGGGAAAGGGCAGGGTATAAAGATAGGCATTCTAGGGAGGTATGCTATTAAATAAAAATGGGTCCCTCTCCATCCCCCCCATCTTACCTCCTTCCCTTCCCCACAGCACCTGTATATAAGTATATATGTTTGTACATATTTATTACTCTATTTTACTTGTACATATCTATTCTATTTATTTTATTTTGTTAGTATGTTTGGTTTTGTTCTCTGTCTCCCCATTCTAGGCTGTGAGCCCACTGTTGGGTAGGGACTGTCTCTATATGTTGCCAACTTGTACTTCCCAAGCGCTTAGTACAGTGCTGTGCACACAGTAAGCGCTCAATAAATACAATTGATTGATTAGCGGCAGGAAGCACTGCTCCTTTAAGACCCCCGAGGCATCTGGGCCCTTCACTGCCCTTTATAAAGCTCCTGATTCAGCCCTGCCTCAGTTGCAAGTGGAAAGGAGACAGAGCATGACCTGTGGTGAGTAGGGAGCTGTGGCTGTTTCAGCTTCCCTCCCCTCTTATTTTAGGGTGGGTCTGGGCCTGACTGGGGTTGCTATATGTATATATGTTTGTACATATTTATTACTCTATTTATTTTACTTGTACATATCTATTCTATTTATTTTATTTTGTTAATATGTTTGGTTTTGTTCTCTGTCTCCCCCTTCTAGACTGTGAGCCCACTGTTGGGTGGGGACCGTCTCTATATGTTGCCAACTTGTACTTCCCAAGCGCTTAGTACAATGCTCTGCACACAGTAAACGCTCAATAAATACGATTGAATGAATGAATATCGGATTTTGAGCTCCACTGGGTGACATTCAGTGAGACTGGTCAACATGAGGTGGTTCTTGCTTGAAAATGTTCTCTTGGCCAGGTGATTATTATAAGGGTAATTGTTAGGGGAAATGGCAGGGTATAAAGATAGGCATTCTAGGGAGGTATGCTATTAAATAAAAATGGGTCTCTCTCCATCCCCCCATCTTACCTCCTTCCCTTCCCCACAGCACCTGTATATAAGTATATATGTTTGTACATATTTATTACTCTATTTATTTATTTTACTTGTACATATCTATTCTATTTATTTTGTTAGTATGTTTGGTTTTGTTCTCTGTCTCCCCATTCTAGGCTGTGAGCCCACTGTTGGGTAGGGACTGTCTCTATATGTTGCCAACTTGTACTTCCCAAGCGCTTAGTACAGTGCTCTGCACACAGTAAGCACTCAATAAATACAATTAATTGATTATGAGCAGGAAGCACTGCTCCTTTAAGACCCCCGAGGCATCTGGGCCCTTCACTGCCCTATATAAAGCTCCTGATTCAAGCCTGCCTCAGTTGCAAGTGGAAAGGAGACAGAGCATGACCTGTGGTGAGTAGGGGGCTGTGGCTGTTTCAGCTTCCCTCCCCTCTTTTTTTAGGGTGGGTCTGGGCCTGACTGGGGTTGCTATATGTATATATGTTTGTACATATCTATTACTCTATTTATTTTACTTGTACATATCTATTCTATTTATTTTATTTTGTTAATATGTTTGGTTTTGTTCTCTGTCTCCCCCTTCTAGACTGTGAGCCCACTGTTGGGTAGGGACCGTCCCTATATGTTGTCAACTTGTACTTCCCAAGCGCTTAGTCCAGTGCTCTGCACACAGTAAGCGCTCAAATATGACTGATGCCTATTTTATTGGTGATGATGATGATATGAGGGTAGGGGAATCGGGATTATCAGGGTTGGGCTGATTGGATGGATGGAGAGGAGATTGGAGGAGGTGTTGATTCCAGGGTTTCAGAAATGACTTAGATGTACATGTGGTTGAAGTTCGCTTGTTGGGGGATGAGGTTTGGGAGGGCAAGGGAGAGCTGTGTGCTGATAATGATGTGTGTATATATTATGCATTGCCTGGCTTGGGGGCCGCTAGGGAAAGTGAGGAGGGCTTGGGGTGGTGATTGCATTGGGGTTTCTGATGATGCCAACTTATACTTCCTAAGCGCTTAGTACCGTGTTCTGTAAATACGATTGAATTAATGATGACTGTGAGCCCGTTGTTGGGTAGGGATTGTCTCTATTTGCTGCCGAATTGTACTTTCCAAGTGCTTAGTGCGGAGCTCTGCACACAGTAAGCACTTAATAAATATGATTGAATGAATGATGATGTTTCCAGTATTGCTGCTTGACTGGGGCTAGAAGGAGCATCTGTGGTAGGAGAGGGTGGAGGCTGAGAGTTGCCCTGGCTTATTCAGGTTGTGGGTGGAGGGCCAAAGCAGGTGGGGAGGGATAGGGGGAAGGCTTGGGGAGCAGATGGTCATGGTTTGGGGGTGACTGGAGCTGGGGTCAAGGGTCCTGGAGGGCTGGGACAGATGAATAAGCCCCCTCCTTCCTCTCCCCCTCCCCATCCCCCCCGCCCTACCTCCTTCCCCTCCCCACAGCACCTGTATATGTTTGTACAGATTTATTACTCTATTTATTTTACTTGTACGTATTGACTATTCTATTTTATTTTGTTAATATATTTTGTCTTGTCTGTCTGTCTCTCCAATAAATACGATTGACACCTTACTGACGACACATGGCTGTACATGACATGGTGTGTGCTCTGCATCTGTATGTCTCTGTCTCATTCATTCAGTTGCAATTATTGAGCGCTGACCATGTGCAGAGCCCTGTACTAAGCGCTCCGGAGAATACAATACCACACTAAACAGATACATTCCCGCCCACAGCGAGCTTATGGTCTACGCTAGTTTGAGCCAGGACAATGTTCTCCGTATCTTCCCCTTCCCTCCGCCCCATAAGAGCTCAGTGCAGTGCTTGGTGTGCAGCACAGTGTGTGATGCCCAGTGCGTAATGGTCATGGTGGGTGAGGGGCTGCCCCTGCTGCTGCAGTGCTCAGCCAGGACAGCGGGAAAGGATCCAGTGATTGTGGGCAGAGACTGTGTCACCTCCTCAGGGGGCTGCTTCCTGCTCTGTCTCTCTTTTCACCCCATCTCCCAGCTAGCTGTAAGCAATTATAACAATCATCTCCACCCAAATAATAATAATAATAATGGTGATGGCATTTATTACACACTTACTATGTGCAAAGCACTGTTCTAAGCTCTGGGGAGGTTACAAGGTGATCAGCTTGTCCCGCGGGGGGCTCACAGTCTTCATCCCCATTTTCCAGATGAGGCACAGAGAAGTTAAGTGACTTACCTAAAGTCACACGGCTGACAATTGGCAGAGCTGGGATTTGAACCCATGACCTCTGACTCCAAAGCCCGTGCTGTTTCCACTGAGCCATGCTGCAAATCAATTGATGGTACTTACTGAGCACTTGCAGTGCACACAACACCACCCTACATCATATTGTGAACTCCTGAAGAGCAGTGATAGGGTCTCATCTCTGCTGAATCCTCCCAAAAGTTTCTAGCAGACAATTGAGCTCATCAGGTGTCCTTAATTGTGTTAACTCCACTGCTCGGCACAGTAAATAACAGACTGTTAGGTTGATCCCCCTTTTTCCACTCCTCTCCCCATCCCCCCCACCACCTCCTTCCCCTCCCCACAGCACCTGTATGTATGTTTGTACAGATTTACTACTCTATTTTACTTGTACATATTTACTATTCTATTTATTTTGTTAATGATGTGCATCTAGCTTTATTTCTATTTCTTCTGATGACTTGACACCTGTCCACATGTTTTGTTGTCTGTCTCCCCCTTCTAGACTGTGAGCCCATTGTTGGGTAGGGACTGTCTCTATGTGTTGCTAAATTGTAGTTCCCAAGCACTTAGTACAGTGCTCTGCACACAGTAAGTGCTCAATATGATTGAATGAATGAATCCACGGGGCCTGTCCAATGCTGTGAGCCCTCTGAGGACAGGGCTACCACAATCCTGGGTCTTGCTGATATGGTGAGCTCTCCGGGTGGACAGAACGCTGTGAGTCTGGGACTGTCGGGCATTGTGAGCAGGCAGGCATTGTTATCAGGCAGAAACTCCTCACCCTGGGCTTCCAGGCTGTCCATCCCCTCGCCCCCTCCTACCTCACCTCCCTTCTCTCCTTCCCCAGCCCAGCCCGCACCCTCCGCTCCTCTGCCGCTAATCTCCTCACTGTACCTTGTTCTCGCCTGTCCCGCCATCGACCCCCGGCCCATGTCATCCCCCTGGCCTGGAATGCCCTCCCTCTGCCCATCCACCAAGCTAGCTCTCTTCCTCCCTTCAAGGCCCTGCTGAGAGCTCACCTCCTCCAGGAGGCCTTCACAGACTGAGCCCCTTCCTTCCTCTCCCCCTCGTCCCCCTCTCCATCCCCCCCATCTTACCTCCTCCCCTTCCCCACAGCACCTGTATATATGTATATATGTTTGTACATCTTTATTACTCTATTTTACTTGTACATATCTATTCTATTTATTTTATTTTGTTAGTATGTTTGGTTTTGTTCTCTGTCTCCCCCTTTTAGACTGTGAGCCCACTGTTGGGTAGGGACTGTATATGTTGCCAATTTGTACTTCCCAAGCGCTTAGTACAGTGCTCTGCACATAGTAAGTGCTCAATAAATACGATTGATGATGTGAGTCTCCTGAGGACGGGGCCACCATAACCTAGAACCTGTCGGCCATTGTGAGCCCCTGGAAGACAGGGTTGTCGTGACTGTTGGCTAGTGTGACATTGTGAGCTCTCCAAGGGCAGGGACACCCTAACTGTGGCCTGTATGACATTATGAGCCCCCGGAGGGCAGGGCTGTCGGGACCGTGGGCCTGTCTGACATCGTGAGCCTTCTGAGGGCTGGGCCGCCATGAACTTGTGCCTGTCTGACATTGTGAGGATACGGATGTTGTGACTGTGGGCCTGTTGGACACTGTGAGCCCCCTGAGGGCAGGGTCGCCACATCAGAGAAGCAGTGTGTCTCAGTGGAAAGAGCACGGGCTTTGGAGTCAGAGGTCATTGGTTTGAATCCCAGTTCCGCCATGTGTCTGCTATGTGACCTTGGGCAAGTCACTTAACTTCTCTGAGCCTGTTACCTCATCTGTAAAATGGGGATTAAGACTGTGAGCCCCATGTGGGACAACTTGATTACCTTTTATCCCCCCCCCCCCAGCGCTTAGAACAGTGCTCTGCGCATAGTAAACGCTTAACAAATGCTATCATCATCATTATTATTATCTGTATGTTGTAGACGGACAAAAACATGAGACTAGGCCTAGCCGAAGTGCAGCACCTATGGAAGAGTGGTGTGGGATGTCAGCACCAGAGTCCAACCTACAGGGAATGTTAGACTGGAAGCTTCATGAGGGCTGGAATAATATCTCCTACTTGTCTGTCCCCGAATCCCTAGGTGCCATGAACATTTAATATCACAGAGCCACCCCCTGACCCTCCTGTTGGCTGGGGTCATCACGCTGATTGTGCATTGTGGCTGGTTGTATGTACCATTTATTTATATTATGTCTGTCTCCCCCTCTAGACTGTAAGCTCATTGTGGGCTCATTGTATATCTGTTATATTGTACTCTCCCAATCAGCTAGTACAGTGCTTTACGCACAGTAAGCATTCAATAAGTTTGATTGAATAAGTATATTACTGGTGTTGGGGTTGAGGGTGGGGTGGGCTTCATGTAGTCTCACAAGTTTCTTCTGAGAAGTAGCATGGCTTAGTGGATAGAGTACAGGCCTTGGAATCAGAAGGTCATGGGTTCTAATCCCAACTCTGCCACCTGTCTGCTGTGTGACCTTGGGCAAGTCACTTCACTGGGCCTCAGTTACCTCATCTGGAAAATGGGGATTAAGATGGTGAGCCCCACGTCAGACAACCTGATTACCTTGTGTCTACCCCAGCACTTAGAACAGTGCTTGGCACATAGCAAGTGCTTAACAAGTAGCATAATTATTTATTATTCTGACTCATCCCCCGGCTCTGTCCAGATAGACGCACATCAGAATGTTCCCCCTGTTGGCATTATACTCCAAGTGCCTTTTGGAAGAACTTGCTGTACTATTTTCTCCTTTTGTCCTCCCAGTCTCCCCTGAGGTAGGGAGGAAACTCATTGGACAGATGGGGAAAGCGGACACCAGAGAGATTGAGTGACTTGTCCATTGTCATAGAGTAGGTCATTGGTAGGGCTTGGGGACTTAAATCCAAGTCCCTAGACTCCTTACACCAGTTTCTGTCCCTACATCATGCTGCTACTCCTGTTTAGTTGACATTTCTTTGGAACACAGGAGGTTCTAATGCTTAATCTAATGCAAAATAAGATGGGAGCGGGCTAAAAAAAAATCAGAATACAAAAGCATTGCTGCAGAACATAATCCAAAGCCACATGCCAATCTCTTTTTTTCGGTTCTTTTTTTCTTTTAAGGGACAGTCTGTCAAATCTTACTAACACCCAGGGGGTAGGTAACAGTCTGTGCCAGGGGAAGAATGTCAGTTTCATTTCTTTAACTCTGTGGTACCTGAGTGGGAAAGGTAGGCTGATTTAAAAACATCTTTATCAGTGGATCAATTTTTGGGAAGTTCCTTCAGCTCTCTGTGACTGAGCTAAAGTGGGTTTCGGAAGCCATCGTTCCGCTGGTGGGAAGGCAGTTTGCTGCGCCCTAGATGCACAAAGAGAGGCTTTATCTTGGTTCAATCAGGGCAGGGGGAGTTATCCTTTTTAACCTGGACCCTGATCAGCTTTCATAAGGTGGCATAGAATTTGTTTTTTCCAGGATCCCTGCTCCTTAAATCAGTCAATCGAAAATGTTATCGAATGCTTACTATGTGCAGACCACCGTACTGAACGATTGGGAGACTACAATTCTACAGAGATGGCAATTATGTTCCCTACTCACAACGATCTTAACGTCTAGACATAAGATGAGTCCTTTAAATTTTCTGTGCTTCAGTTTTCTCATCTGTAAAATGGGGATTGAATACCTGTTCTCCCTTCCTCTTAGGTTTTGAGCCCCATGTGGGACAGGGACTGCCTGTATTTGATCTGCTTATCATGTATCTACCTCAGTGCTTGGTACACAGTAAATGCTTAGTGATGTCATTATTATCATTGCATTATGTATTATGCCATTATTATAGTCGTAAGGAAGGAAAACAAATATTTTATCCCCATTTTATAGATGAAATTGAAGCACAAAGGAGATGTTAAATGACTTTACCCCAGGGCAGAGCTGGGATTAGAATCCTAGCTAATCGAATCCGAGGTCTCCTACCTCCAAGTCTAGGAGAAAAGAAGAATCCTTAATGGCCTGAAAGCCCTGGAGCATGACCTTTATTTTTTAGATTCCCTGTCCCCCCTGCAAGTGCCATCTCCTGCGGAAAGCTTTCCTAGACTAACCCAGTCCATTGTCCAATCAGCCAGCATCCTCTGGGACATCTTCTGTTGCCAACTTGTACTTCCCAAGCACTTAGTACAGTGCTCTTCACACAGTAAGCGCTCAATAAATACAATTGATTGATTGACTCACTGCTTTAGGTGATTACCGTTATCTATCTGAACACACTAATAGCCTATCTTTTTTTAAAATGGTATTTAAGGGCAAACTATGTGCCAGGCACTGTACTAAGCACTGGGGTGGATTCATTCATTCAATCGTATTTATTGAGTGCTTACTATGTGCAGAGCACTGCACTAAGCGCTTGGGAAGTACAAGTCGACAACATAGGTTATACACAGTCCATGTCCCACGTGGGGCTCACAGTCTTAATCCCCATTTTACAGATGAGGGAACTGAGATACAGAGAAGTTAAGTGACTTGCCTGAGGTCACACAGGAGGTGAGTGGCAGATCTGGGATTAGAACACAGGTCTTCTGATTCCTAGGGCATGCTCTATCCACTAGGCCATGCTGCTTCCCCATCTTGTCTCCCCTATTAGTGTGTAAGCTTCTCGAGGGTGGAGGCCAGACAGATTCTTTAGCCTGACTGTTGTTGTTGTAGTAGCATGGCTTAGTGGATAGAGCACAGGCTTGGGAGTCAGAAGGACCTGGGTTCTAATCCCAGCTCTGCCACATACCTGCTGTGTGACCTTGGGCAAGTCACTTTACACTCTATGCCTCGGTTACCTCCTCTTTAAAATGGGGATAAGGCACGTGAGCCCCATGTGGGACAAGGACTGTATACAACCTAACTTGTATCTACCCCAGTGCTTGGAAAAGTGCTTGACACATAGTAAGTACCTAACAAGTACCATTATTATTATTATGAGTAGTAGTAGTAATGGTATTTATTACATACCTACTATGTGCCAAACATTGTAGAGAAGCAGTGTGGCTCAGTGGAAAGAGCCCAGGCTTGGGAGTCAGAGGTCATGGTTTCTAATCCCAGCTCTGCCACTTATCACTCATTCATTCAATTGTATTTATTGATCGCTTACTGTGTGCAGAGCATTATCAGCTGTGTGACTTTGGGTAAGTCACTTAACTTCTCTGTGCCTCAGTTCCCTCATCTGTAAAATGGGGATTAAGACTGTGAGCCCCAGGTGGGACAACCTTGATTACCTTGTATCTCCCCCAGTGCTTGGCACATAGTAATAATAATAATAACGGCATTTAAGCGCTTAACAAATACCAACATTATTATTATTATTACTAAGCACTGAGAAAGAATACCCAGGAGGGAATCAGACACAGTACCTGTCCTTTGTGTCCCTAGTATAATGCCACGTCTCCTGTGGGTCCTCAGAAAACACTTTTGACTGACCAACAGCATCTAGACCACAGTCTCGATGAGACTAAATGTCAGCCACTCCAACTCCCTGGCTGCCTCAGTCATCCCCATCGGTGGCCCAGGGGCCACAGTTAATCTCACAGCCCCAGGAAAGAGAGCCCAGCAGGAGGAGGAGGATGAGGAAACCGGCTATCTGACTCTTTCTCCTCTCCTCCACTTAGCTGCTGCCTAACTACCTCTCCACAACTTAGTCACCTAATTGCTCTGGGTGTCAGTTTCCTCAACTGCATGAGAGCAACACTGTTGGAGTTTTCTTCAGGGGCTGCATCAGTACCCCAAAGACCTTGCCAGCCACTTTGGCCAAAAGGATCCAAACTCTCTCTTTCATTCAGTCAATCGTATTTGAGTGCTTACTGTGTGCAGAGCACTATACTAAGCGCTTGGGAGAGTATAATACAACAATGGGCAGGCACATTGCCTGCCACAATGAGCTTATAGTCTAGAGGGGGAGAAAGACGTTAATATAAATAACTGACAGGGACATAAGTGCTGTGGGGCTGGGAGGGGGGATGAATAAAAGGAGCAAGTCAGGGCGATGCAGAAGGGAGTGGGAGAAGAGGAAAGGAGGGCTTAGTCAGGGAAGGCCTGTTGGAAGAAATGGGCCTTCAGTAAGTCTTTGGAGTGGGGGAGAGTAATTGTCCCCTCCCGTCCCCCACTTTAGTGCCATAAGGCACGTTGTAAATTCCACTTATAGAAAACCTGCCCTCCCACCCCCAATATTGGGGGCGTCTGCGCCAAGCTACCCAGCTCATGTTCTTGAATATCCCGAGATGCACCTCAAAGTTCTGGCCTTAGCCTCAAAGATGAAGGCCCGATTTGGAAAGGCGAGTACTGAATCACTTCCGCTTCAACGAAGGGGCCAAACTGCAGTGTGTCGTCAGCGGAAAAGATGTGGAACTAGCATACACGGGCTTCTTTCTGGCAGCCACTGATAATTCCCTGTGCATCATTTGCACGGCTCCACAAAAGAGCATGTGGAATATCCACAGAATAGATCTGTGGGGCGAGCCTTCTTATTTTGGATCCATTTATGGCTGAAATAAGACAGAATTCCAAGAGAAAGGATGCTATATAAAGGAGGGTCTCCTGCCATGTATAATCTAGTTGAATGATTGCTAGATCAGTTTTACCAACCGGCATCCCAGTAAAAGAGGGAATAGAACAGAATTGCTTGGGTGGTTTGGTTTTTTTTTCTTTTTTTCTTTGCATTAGCTGACCAGTCCTAAGCCCTAGAGAAGCAGCGTGGCCTAGTGGAAAGAACACAGGACTGGGTGTCAGAAGACCTGGGTTTTAATCCTGGCTCTACCACCTCCCTGATGTGTGACTTTGGGCAAGTCACTTAACTTCTCTGGGCCTCATTTTCATCATCTGTGTAATGGGGATTACATTTATCCTCCTTCTAAGGAAGGTGGGAGCCAATTGTGTCTGATAGGTTTGTATTTTATCTCCTGTGAATCCACTCCTTATCGTGGCAGGAGAGTTTGCGTACGCTGAAGAAGCTTAGAGCTATGTCAGATAGGGCTACCCGTAATGGAAAGGTCTAAGCCGAAGCTTCATACAAAGTTATTTCACCTGTGATGGGCAGCAGCGGCATGGGTGAGAGTCAAAGGCATATGATCAGGTGATCAAAACATTAATCAAAGACAACAGCAGAGACTCAAGTTTTTACGACTCTATGGCATTTGAAGAGAAATGTGCTTAGCACGGGCCTCGGCCCATAGAAAGCACTGAACAAATACCATTATTGCTGTTGCAGTTATTATTAGACTAAATCACTTTGCTGTTTGACTTCTTCCAACAGCCGCTGCACTAAGCAGTAGGACATGGTCTTGGCCTGAACATTTTAAAAGGGACGGAAAGAAATTGGTCAGAGTCCAGAGAAGAGCCACAAGGGATAAAGGGGCAAAATGTGGAACTCTGAAGAAAAGAGTTAAGAATTGGAGTTATTTCAGCAGTGAAAAGCCCAAATAAAACAGTGGGGAGAAAGGATTATTTACCAATGTTCACATGTTAGGCTTCTGTTAATACTGCCCCAACTGTTACCTTTTAATACTGGCATGATGCTTTTTATGTCGCATATTATGTGCCAGGCATTGTACTAAGCACTGGAGTAGATACAAGATGAACAGGTTGGACACAGTCTGCCTCATATGGGGCTCACTGTCTTAATCCCCATTTTACTGACGAGATAACTGAGGCACAGAGAAGTTGTTTCTTGGCCAAACTCCTACAGCAGACAATCTAGAGGAGGAGAGGGAAGAGGCCCAGGAAGGATCCAATAAACCCTCTCTCCCCCCTCAACCTTCCCCAAGTCCCACCTCTCCCATCCCAAGGAGAGTTGGGATGTAGAGGGGAAAATTAAGCATATTAAGCGATCCAGCCATGAGGATGGGTGTCCAGAAGGGCAACCTTCACATGGCTTCTCCAAGCATCCTGTTACTCAGGCAGAGGGAGAATCCTGGCCTGGGTGGATCATGGATCTGAGCCACTGCTGTTGTTTTAATTTGCACTCTACCTCTAGATTTCCCTGGGGCATGGACTCATTCTCATTTAATTGCACAACCTTGATTTTGAGGTTTTGCTTTTTTTAAAAAATCTTTGTAAGTCCCGACTCTACCTAGTACCAAGGTCTGAACAAAGTTGGAGCTTCTGTTGACAGGAAGTTAAACACAGAGGGCAAAAGGAGGTGGAAGATAAGATGTTGGGAAAGTTAAAGAGTTCAAGAGCATTTTCTCTACCTTAGTGATTCCCTAGGCTGCCCCGGTGTAACTCAACCCAAGCTCAAATCATTCCTCCGATGCCACTGTATCAAGTCCAAAGGTGAAGGCTACAAATTGAGCCCAAACTCTCTGACCCACCTTCCAAATTGTTCAGCCACTCGCTACTTCTGTGGTCTACAGATTGCTTATTGATGATAATTATACTTGCTAAGCACTTACTATGTGCCGGGCACCTTACTTTGAGCTGGGGTGGGTACCATCAAGTCTGGTTGGAAACAGTCCCTGTCCCACATGGGGCTCACATCTTAATCCCCATTTTACAGATGAGGTAACTAAGACCCAGAGAAGTGAAGTGACTTGCTCAAGGTCACGCGGCAGACAAATGGAGTAGCCGGGATTTAGAACCTTCACTCTTCTGACTTCCAGGGCTGTGCTCTATTCACTAAAACATGCTGCTTCTCTTTCTTGTCTGAACCTGCTCTCTTCTCACAAACCAGTCTTTCAAATAGCCACCTGTCACGTTCTAGAAGTCCGCCCCATGTCATAGACCCTGGGACTTGAGCAGCAGATAGCCCTATGATTTACAATTAGGAAAATGAATGAATTTGTTCTAGAGGCCACCTTTCAGCTCGGCGGTCTCAAGTGAGAACCAGTCTCAAAAAGCCGCACATAAAAGCAAAGGAAATCCTAACATCTGCAATGGTGCATTGATGAATTTCTTCCCCTCTGGAACGAAAATATGGAGCCAAATGTATTTTTGATTCATCCCTGGTTGTGGGAGGGGGAAGGGTCAGGGGAGACTTGTTAGATGTTTAGTTTACCAGAGTCTGAAGTCAAATCCTAACAACTTTGAACCTGGGCATTTGATGTTGGGACCCACATCTTATTCAGTTATGTTTGTTGTGCTACCCTTCTGAATGAATATATTTTTCTAATTAACTCTTATAACAATGGAGCGTTGAAGCAAGTGGGCAGTTTAGCATTCCAGCCTAAAGATATCATTTCAGCGGTCATCCCTTAAGAGAAGAGAAAGTGATGACAGCTATAAATTTAGCCCAATATTCTGAAGCATGTGCATCAGATAAGTGAAGAATGGCAAAATTGCCTTAGAGAATGATGAAATTTTAAAAACTACTTCAGGCCCTCAAAGATCCACAACGTTCTTAGAGCAAATGGAAAGAGGAGATCACAGTGTTTAGGCCTTCAAGGCAAAGAGGCAGATTAAATATTTTTCAAGCTAAGGAAATGAGTTGACCTCTCTTAATTAGAGTGGCAGAGGTTTTTAAGGTGTCTAATTGCCCATTTACAGAAGGATCTGATTTAAAAGACAAGTACTCACAACCGATCAGAACACATTTATACATATCGATTTACATACTATCTTATGCTTTTCCACAGATACTTTTTTCCTGTCTCCTATTTTTCCTATCTGTAAATTATTTTGTGTCTATTTCCCCTGCCAGCCCCCCCACCCTCAATTAGACACAATCTTTGCCCTCAAGGAGTTTACAGTCTCAGGGAGGAGAGAGATACTAAGTAAATTGCAAGTAGGGGAGGCAATAGAGAGAGTCTAAATCAGTGGAATTTATTGAGCACTTACTGTGTGCAGAGCACTGTACCAAGCGTTTTGGAGTTGGGAGATTAATCAAGGAAGACCTCCTGGAGGAGCAGCTTGGTCTCATGGAAAGAGCACTGGCCTGGGACTCAGAGGACTTGAGTTTGAATCCCAGCTCCACCACTTGTCTGCTGTGTGACTTTGATCAAGTCACATAACTTCTGTTCCTCAGTTTCTTCATCTGTAAAATGGGGATTCAATGCTTGTACTCCCTCCTACTTAGACTGTGAGCCCCATGTGGGCCAGAGGCTATGTCCAACCAGATTAACTTGTATCTCTCCAGTGTTTAGAACAATGCTTTGCACAGAGTAAGTGTTTAATAAATATAATGACAATAATGAAGATGATGATAATTGATTTCAGAAGGGCTGTGAAGATCGAGAGAAGTGATCTCCACATATCATAATAATTAATAATAATAATAATGCTATTTTTTAAGTGCTTACTATGTGTCAAGCACTGTTCTAAGTGCTAAAGTAGACACAGGGTAATCAGGTTGTCCCACCTGGGTCTCACAGTCTTAATACCCATTTTACAGATGAGATAACTGAGGCACAGAGAATTCAAGTGACTTGCCCAAAGTCGTACAGCTGACAAGTGGTGGAGCCAGGATTAGAACCCATGACCTCTGACTCCCAAGCCCATGCTCTTTCCACTGAGCCACACTGCTTTTTTTTTAAATGGTATTTGTTAAGCGCTTACTATGTGCAAAGGACTGTTCTAAGCGCTGGGGGGATACAAGGTGATCAGGTTGTCCCACGTGGGGCTCACAGTCTTAATCCCCATTTTACAGATGAGGGAACTGAGGCACAGAGAAGTGAAGTGACTTGCCCAAAGTCACACAGCTGACATATGGCGGAGCTGGGATTTGAACCCATGATCTCTGACTCCAAAGCCCAGGCTCTTTCCACTGAGCCACGCTGCTTCTCCTCAAGTGGGAGAAAGATCCGTGAAGAAAAGAGGGCAGGAGCATGTGGTTGGCAGACCAATCAGTAGGTTTGAAAGGAGTAAAACATGCTAGCTGGAGTGGCGTGTAAGAGGTGAGAAGAAAGAAAATGGGGAGAGAACTTACTGAAAGCCATACAAAGCAGCCTAGCCTAGTGGATAGATCATGTGCCTGGAAGACAGAAGCACCTGGGTTCTGCTCCCGGCTCTGCCACTTGTCTGCTGGGTGACCTTGGGCAAGTCACTTCACTTCTCTGTGCCTCAGTTCCCTCATCTGCACAATGGGGATTAAGACAGTGAGCCCCATGTGGGACACAGACTGTGTCCAACCTGATAAACTGTATCTACCTCAGTGCTTAATAGAGTCCCTGGCAGATAATAAGCACTAAACAAATTTTTTTTTTAATAAAAAAAAGCCAAAAGGAGTTTCAGTTTGTTGCGGAGAGGAATGGATAGCCGTTGGAGGTTTGTGATGAGTGGGAAGATATGCACCAAAAAATGTTTCAGAAAAATAATCTGGACAGCAAAGTGAAATAGACTGGAGGAGGGCGAGGCTGGGGGAAGGGAGGTCAATGAGGAGGATGATGCAGTACTCCATTTAAGAGAAGCAGCGTGGCTCAGTGGAAAGAGCATGGGCTTGGGAGTCAGAAGTCATGGGTTCTAATCCTGGCTCTGCCATTTGTCAGCTGTGTGACTTTGGGCAAGTCACTTCTCTGGGCCTCAGTTACCTCATCTGTAAAATGGGGATGAAGACTGTGAGCCCCACGTGGGACAACCTGATTACCTTGTATCCCCCCAGTGCTTAGAACAGTGCTTGGCACATAGTAAGTGCTTAACAAATGCCGTCATTATTATTAATATTACTTAAGCTATGATGAGTGCTTGGACCATTGTAGTGGCTTTTTGGGTGGACAGGACGGGTGAATTTGGGAAATGTAAAGGAACAATCGAGAGGATTTGATGACAAACCGAAAGTGGGGGTTGAAAGAATTGTCAAAGATAATGTCAAGGTTACAAGCTCGATAGATGGGAAGGCTGGCAGTGGTGTTAACCGTGAAGAGAAATTTAGATGGAGGAGAGGGATTAGGAGAGAAGATGAGGAGTTCTGCACTGGTTGGGCATCCAGACAGAGATGTTCTGGAAGTAGGAGGAGATGCAAATTTCAGGAAAGGAGAGAGGTCAGGGGTAGTTAAGTGGGTAAGGAAATCATCTGCCTTGAGGTGGTAGATAAAGGAAAATAACTTTCCAAAAGAGTGGGTGTAGATGGACAGTAACAGTGATGGTACTAGTTAAGCGCTTACTATGTTCCAAGCACTGTTCTAAGTGTTGGGGTAGATACAAGGTCATCAGGTTGTCCCATGTGGGGCTCAGTCTTAATCCCCATTTTACAGATGAGGTAACTGAGGCACAGAGAAGTTAAGTGATTTGCCCAAGGCCACACAGCAGGCAAGTGGTGGAGTCAGGATTCTGATGGAGTCTGTAAAATGGGGATGAAGACTGCGAGTCCCATGTGGGACATGGACTATGCCCAACCGGATTAGCTGGTATTTACCCCAGCACTTAGTACAGTGGCTGGTATATAGTAAGCACTTAGCAAGGACTCTTAAAAGAAAAAAGGGGAGGCCCAGAGCGAAGTCTCCAGGGACTCCCACTTTTAGGGGGTGGGAAGGAGAGGAGGAACCTGCAAAAGAGACTGAGAAGTGTTGGTCATAGAGATTAGAGAACAAGAGAGGACATTGTCAGTGAAGGCAATGTTAATATTATCACTACAATTATTATTATTGTTGTTGTTATTTCTTAAATGCTTCCTCTGTGCCAAGTTTCTCTTCCCAGACTCGGCAGGGCCTCCATGCAATTAGATTAACCTTGACAGCTTCTCGTTGGACAAAGAGCTGGAACAGGAGTCAGGCTCTGCCTGAGTACAAGGTTAGCCCTGGCGTATCTCAGGCCACCCTGGGATTTTATTCTGCAAAATCTGGAGGGGACAATGCCTTAAATACACCAAATAAGCACTGGGGTAGATACTAGATAATCAGGTCCTACATGAGGCTCACACATTCCTTCATTCAATCGTATTTATTGAGCACTTACTGTGTGCAAAACACTGTACTAAGCAGTTGGGAAGTACAAGTTGGTAACACAGAGACGGTCCCTACCCAACAACGGGCTCACAGTCTAGAAGGGGGAGACAGACAACAAAACATGTAGACTGGTGTCAAAATCATCAGAACAAATAGAATTATAGCTATATGCATATCATTAACAATAAATAGGAGGATTAGGAGGGAGCACAGTTGTTGAGTCCCCATCCTGCAGTTGAGGGAACCGAAGCACAGAGAAGTGAAATAATAATGATGGCATTTGTTAAGTGCTTACTATGTGCAAAGCACCATTCTAAGCGCTGTGGGGGATACAAGGTGATCAGATTGTCTCATGTGGGGCTCACGGTCTTCATCCCCATTTTATAGATGAGGGAACTGGGGCTCAGAGAAGTTAAGTGATTTACCCAAAGTCACACAGCAGACGTGGCAGAGCGAGGATTAGAAATGATGACCTCCGACTCCCAAGCCCGGGCTCTTTCCACTGAGCCATGCTGACTTGCTCAAGGTCACCCAGCAGGTAAATGGCAGAGCCAGGACTAGAACCCAGGGCTTCTGAATGGCAGAGCCAGGATTAGAACCCAGGACTTCCGACTCCCAGGCCTGGGTTCTTTCCATTCATTCATTCAATCATATTTATTGAATGCTTACTGTGTGCAGAGCACGGTACTAAGCGCTTGGGAAGTACAAGTTGGCAGCATATAGAGATGGTCTCTACCCAACAGTGGGCTCACAGTCTAGAAGGGGGAGACAGAGAACAAAACAAAGCATATTAACAAAATAAAATAAATAGAATAAATATGCACAAATAAAATAGAGTAATACATTTGTACAAACATATAAAAATGTTTGGCCCACTAGGCCAGTTGGGGGAAAGGAGATGGGAGGGCATACTATGCCTCCATGGGCCACTTAGATATATATCAAGGTGATGGGTCCTTGAAGCCTCTAGTTGGTGCATTATTTTGGTGGGGAAAGCAGCTGGACACCGACTAGAAACTACATCACACTCTTTCTTCCCTCCCTGTCCGTTCTCTCTGTCACATCTCCCGTATCCCTTTCCGCGAAGCTTTTTGACCGGGCTTCACCTTGCGGGTGTTCTAGAAAAGAGAAATTGGACTGTACAAGCGTCTCTCTTCCCAGACTTGCCAGGGCCTCCATGCAATTAGATTAACATCGACGGCTTGTCGTCGGACAAGGGGCTGGAACAGCAGTCAGGCTCTGCCTGAATACAAGGTTAGCCCTGGCGTACCTCAGGCCACCTTGGGATTTTAATCTGCAAAATTCGGAGGGGACCATGTATTAAATACACCAAATAAGCAGTTGTGACCAAGAGCAGATGCAGTTGCTAAAAGGGGTGCATTGGAAATCTGGATACAAGGGCAGCAGTCTCCCAGTTGGAGCAAAGTGTGACCCCAGAGACAACTTCATCCTGCCGGGTGGAAAAAAATCGCTCGGGATTTATTGGGCAAGTAAGTGCTTAATTCATTCATTCAATCGTATTTATTCATTCATTCCATCGTATTTATTGAGTGCTTACTGTATGCAGAGCAGTGTACAAAGCGCTTGGGAAGTACAAGTTAACAACATATAGAGACGGTCCCTACCCAACAGTGGGCTCACAGTCTAGAAGACAATCAATAAATACCACTGATCAATCGAACGTTGATAAAGAGGTTTTCCTCACAAAACCTTCTGCGTTGCCTATGCATGTGGGTCTGTACCTCTTAAGCACTTCAATATTCATCCCCCCCCCGCCCCGAGCCCCTCAGCACCTATGTTTATATTTTTATACCTTACCATTTTCCCTAACTATAATTTACCTTTATGCCTGTCTCCCTATTAGACTGTAAATTCCTTTTTAATTATTTTTATTTTTATTTTTTGTGGTCTTTGATAAGCGCTTTCTCTGTGCCAGGCCCTGAACGAAGCATTGGGATGGGTACAAGCTAATCAGGTTGGGCACAGTCCCTGTCCCACAAGGGGCTCCCAATTTCAATCCCCATTTTACAGATGAGGTAACTGAGGCACAGAGAAGTGAAGCAGTTTGCCCAAGGTCACACAGCACACAAGCGGTGAAGCCAGGGGTTCTTCTGAGTCCCAGGCCTGTGCTCTTCCACTAGACTATGCTGCTTCTCTGTGGGTAATCATCACCATTGTTACTATCGTGGTATTTAAGTGCTTACTATATGTCAAGCACTATACTAAGTGCCGAGGTAGATCCAAGTTGGATTGAACACAGTCCCTGTGTGATCTCACGATGCGCGGTTGGAGCTCAGCAGGCCTTTCCGACGGCTTCCATACTGTCATGTTTTCTTGAGTGATGTCTAGTTCAGTGCAGCAGAAATAGAGCTCAAGTTATTCAGTGTTGAAATAGGCTGATGCATGCTCCGACATTGAGTTTGCTGTTGAGAGAAGAGGGTTGATGCCCAGGGATAGGGAGTGCTTAGCTCCTGGTTGTATTGTAATAATAATAATAATAATAATAATAATAATGATGATGGCATTTATTAAGCACTTACTATGTGCAAAGCACTGTTGTAAGCACTGGGGAGGTTACAAGGTGATCAGGTTGTCCTACGTGGGGCTCATATTGAGCACTTGCTGTGTGCAAAGCACTGTACACATTCCCTGCCCACAACGACCTTGCCATGTCGACTTTGGGTTGCTGAAAAGCAGCATGTCTTAATGGAAAGAGCCCGGGCCTGGGGGATCAGAGATCCTGGGTTCTAATTCTGGCCCTGCCACTTACCTGCTGTGTGACCTTGAGCAAGTTACTTCACTTCTCGGTGCCTCAGTTCCCTCATAATGGAGATTCAGTATTTGTTCTCCCTCCTACTTAGAGAAGACTGTGAGCCCACTGTTGGGTAGGGACTGTCTCTATATGTTGTCAACTTGTACTTCCCAAGCGCTTAGTACAGTGCTCTGCACACAGTAAGCGCTCAATAAATATGATTGATTTGAGAGACCCATGTGGGACCTGATTATTTCATAACCACCCCAGTGCGTGGCACACAGTAAGTGCTTAAAAAGTACCATAGTTATTATCTTTATCATTCTTTGAGAGGAAAGAAGGTAACATAGTGGGCATCAAGAAATATTTAGTAGGGCATTAGTAGCAACAGGTATTTTAACAGCAAGGCCTGATATATAACCCACCCCAGTGTTCATTTTGAAGAGTCATCTAGGTTGTAAGACAATAATAACGGTAATTATGATATTTAAGTTCTTACTATGTGCCAGACACTGTATTATGCTCTGGGGTAGATACAAGCAAATTGGGTTGGACATAGTCCTTGACCCATGTGGAACTCACAGTCTCAATCCCATTTTGCAGTTGAGGTAACTGAGGTACAGAGAAGTGAAGTGACTTGCCCTGGCTCATCCAGCGGACAAGTGGTGGAGGCAGGATTAGAACTCATGACCTTCTGGCGCCCAGGCCCGGGCTCTATCCAGTACACCGTGCTGCTTCCTGAGTGTGTGGATGGTTTTCATCAGGATTAGTCTTGGAAAATCCAAGCAAACAAGCTTTATCTCTGCCAAGAGCAATGCAAAAATTACTCCTTAGGAGTCCTGAGAAAGGCCAGCTAATTTAGGTGGAGGGGTCTTCAGCAAATCAATTATTCCTCAGTTTGCAAATATCTTGAATCTCCTTCCTACTGATATTCACCAGATGTTTCATTATGAATTGATTTTAATGACACGTGTTACATTTCTAATGAATGTGCTCCGCATTAATACACCCTGAGTCTAAAGCAAAATGTTTCAGCACTTTTATCGCTTTACAGAAACATCCTCAGAGGACCCGGACAATAAATCTACAGGGAAAGAGGCCCAGCAACCTAATCTGAAAAAGGAAGAAAACAGCAGCTTGTATAGCAGGCTCTGCTAGCTGTTGCCTTGTAGGAGAGGATGAGAGGAATTCAAAGTCCAAAATCATGGAAAATATGCAAGAGTTTAAATTATTCAGAGAACGAGCTGCTGATTAATGGTGGCTGCCGGCAGTGAGAGCAATTTTACCCATGTCACCTAGATTTTCTAGAGTTATGAATCTTACTAAGATCATAAGTGGTGACACAATGACCTAGATTCTCATCCAGGACACCGTTGTCTGTTGTGAAACCAGGATTTTGATCCTCGTGCTTATGAATGGACCCTTGAAACCTGTCTGTCTTTTTTCCCTCTAATAACTCAGCATGGACTTGTCATTATATATCTAGGTAACCAATCTTGAACCTTCTAACTTCCCCAATTTTTCCCTCGAGCAATCCTTTCATACTCTCTAATAATCCATTATAGACTGCTTGTCCGTGAATCCATATAAACCGCTTTCAAGTCTACTGATTATTATCTGACGGAGAAGTTTATGAGGTAGTAAATTTCATGAACTCATCCCTCCACCCCCACCCACTCTGTGGGGAAAAAAAGTGAGTCCTTTTGTTTCCTTTACAAACACCACCATCTAACAATCTTAGAGAAGCCGCATGACCCGATGGATAGACCCCAGGCTTGGTAGTCAGAAGGACCTGGGTTCTAATTCCAGTTCTGACACTTGTCTGCTCTGTGACCTTGAGCAAATCACTTAACTTCTCTGTGCCTCAGTTACCTCTTCTGTAAAATGGGGATTAAGACTGTGTAGGGCAGGGGCTGTGTCCAATCTCATTAGCTTGTTTTTACCTCAGTGCTTAGTAAAATGTGTGGCACATAGTAAGCACTTAACTACTTTTCTGGGTCTCTGGGATTTAGTGTAGGTACAATAATTCCACATTACTCTATCCTTATCTTTCTTGTTTTTGAATATACCCTTCATGTCTCCTTTTAGCCTGCATCTTTCCAGGCTGGAAATCTCTACAGATAATTTCGATTATCTTCATATGAAAGATATATGTTTGTGCGTATAATAATAATAATAATAATAATGACATTTATTAAGTGGTTACTATGTGCAAAGCACTGTTCTAAGCGCTGGGGAGGTTACAGAGTGAGCAGGTTCTCCCAAGGGGGGCTCACAGTCTTAATCCCCATTTTACAGATGAGGTAACTGAGGCACAGAGAAGTTAAGTGACTTGCCCAAAGTCACACAGCTGGCAATTGGCAGAGCCGGGATATATGTATGCTTGTATCCACCCCAGCGCTCAGTACAGTGCCTGGCACATAGCTCTTTTCAAATACGATATGGAAGCTGTCGTATCTCCATGTACCTTTGTTGCCCAAGTGATACTTTCTCCACCTCCTTTCTATCAGTTATTCCGTGGTATTTATTGAGTGCTTCCTGTTTGCAGAGCACTTTTCTAAGTGCTTGGGTGAGTACAATAGAGAAGCAGCGTGGCTCAGTGGAAAGAGCCCGGGCTTGGGAGTCAGAGGTCGTGGGTTCTAGTTCCGGCTCCGCCACTATCAGCTGTGTGACTTTGGGCAAGTCACTTAACTTCTCTGTGCCTCAGTTACCTCATCTGGAAAATGGGGATTAAGCCTGTGAGCCCCGTGGGGGATAACCTGATTACCTTGTATCTACCCAGCGCTTAGAACAGTGCTTGGCACATAGTAAACACTTAACAAATACCAACATTATTATTATTATTATTGCAATGTAGTGGCTAATAATAATTGTGATGTTTGTTAAGCACTTACTATGTTCCAAACACCGTACTAAGCAATGGGATGGATACAAACAAATTGGGTTGGACACAATCCCCGTCCCACAGGGGGCTCACAGTCCTAATCTCTATTTTACACATGAGGTCACTGAGGCACAGAGAAGTTAAATGACATCTCCAAGGTCACACAGCGGACAAGTGGCGGAGCAGGATTAGAACCCAGGTCCTTCTGACACCCAGGCCCATGCTGTATCCACTAGGCCACGCTTGATCCCTGCCCTCAAGGAACTTAAAATCGAGTGGGAGAGATGTCTTTCATAAAATGCAGAGATCCAGAAGTGGCCCCTGTTTCGAAACATCTGAATAATGACATAACTTTGATTTAATACTTTGATTATTGGGATATTCCTGGGAGATTTCTTGCATTTTACTCTTCCATCGCATGGCAAAATACCCCCGACTCTCCCTTCTAGGGCTAAAATGAAATCTTTTTGTTCCTGATGAGCCTTTCTGCAGAGGCAGACATAAGAGCAAAAAGATAGGGCACATTAGAAAATCCTTGTAAATAACCTCAAAAAATACTTAAAATAAATGAACGTCAAAATTTTAGAAAGGAAGAGCGGATGAAGGACAGCTTTCTGCAGCGAAAGAGATTTTACATACATCTCCCGGAGTTCCTGTAGTTTTATATGAGATGCAAGGCAACATGGTTTAGTGGACAGAGCACGGGCCTGGGAGTTGGAGGGACGTGGGTTCTAATTCCGGCTCCACCACTTGGATCACAAGGCTACCCAGGGCCTCAGTTCCCTCATCTGTAAAATGGGGATTGGGACTGTAAGCCCCATGTCTCTACCCCAGCACTTAGAACCATGCTTGACACATAGTAAGCGCTTAACAAATACCATCATTATTATTATGAGAAACAGTTCACCCAAATCTGCATTTTGCCTCCCACCATAGTCCCAAATGATGCTTGTAGGGACTGGTCTGTCTATGCCTTTCTAGCATCCATTCTCAAGATTAGGGTTGCCCCACTTCACACCTCTGTCTTTTTCCTTTAATATACCGCAAAGTTGACACTGAGGCAGTGATCTGGGTAATTTGTTGGAGGGAGTGGCGGAAGGAGGGGAAGTGGAATCACAGCTCTGCCGGTTCTGTTGATAACTGGAAATTTACCTCTAGAAATCTCTCAATATTGCAAATTCTGCTGTAACATTGTATCTGTGGGGCTTTTTATGGTGTTTGTTAAGCACTTACTATGTGACAGGCTAAACGCTGGGGGTCTT
This sequence comes from Tachyglossus aculeatus, assembly GCF_015852505.1. Taxonomy (NCBI): domain Eukaryota; kingdom Metazoa; phylum Chordata; class Mammalia; order Monotremata; family Tachyglossidae; genus Tachyglossus; species Tachyglossus aculeatus. The sequence goes on from NC_052071.1 coordinate 13,998,055, forward strand.
GTCTTATGCCGTCAAGTCGTTTCCAACCCATAGCGACACCACAGACGCATCTCTCCCAGAACTCCCCGCTTTCCATCTGCAGTTGTTCTGGTAGTGTATCCATGGAGTTCTCATGGTAAAAATATGGAAGTGGTTTTCCATTGCCACCTTCTGTGCAGTAAACTCGAGTCTCCACCCTCGACTCTCTTCTGTGCCGCTGCTGCCCAGCGTGGGTGAGTTTTGACTTGTAGCAGATTGCCTTCCACTCGCTAGCCACTGCCCAAGCTAGGAATGGAATAGACAGGCCTCTGCTTGACTCTCCCTCCTGTAGCCGAGACTGGTAGAGTACTGGAAACTCTCCAGGTGCGACCTTGAGAGGGGGAAATGCTGGAGTAGATGCAAGATAATCAGGTTGGACACGGTCCATGTCCCACATGGGGCTCACAATCTTAATCTCCATTTTATAGATGAGGTAACGGAGGCACAGAGAAATGAATGATAATAATAACAAATGGTATTTGTTCATTCAATCGTATTTATTGAGCACTTACTGTGTGCAGAGCACTGTACTAAGCACTTGGAGAGTACAATTCGGCAACAGATAGAGACAATCCCTACCCAACAACTGGCTCACAGTCTAGAAGGGGGAGACAGACAGCAAAACAAAACAGGTAGATGGGTGAATAATGACGGTATTTGTTAAGCGCTTACTATGTGTCAAGCGCCGTTCTAAGCATCATCAGGATCATCAGGTTGTCCCCAGTGAGGCTTACAGTCTTCATCTCCATTTTGCAGATGAGAGAACTGAGGCCCAGGGAAGCGAAATGACTTGCCCAAAGTCACACAGCTACGGAAGGGAAGAGGCAGGATTAGAACCCAGGCCCTCTGACTCCCAAGCCCGGGCTCTTTCCACTGAGCCGTGCTGCTTCCTCCCCGTCTCCAAGACCTATGTGCTTACTATGTGCCAAGAACTGTTCTAAGTGCTGGGGTAGATATAAATTAATCAGGGTGGACACAGTCCCGGTCCCACGTGGGCTCATAGTGTTAATCCTCATTTTACATTTGAAGTAACTGAGGCCCAGAGAGTGTTAAGGGACTTGCCCAAGGTCGCACAGTGGAGAAGTGGCAGAGTGAGGATTAGAACCCATGTCCACCTCTCTCCCAGGTCCATGTTATATCCACTAGGTAGCTCAGATTATGGGGAAATTACATTACAGTCACAGTTGAGTTGGTGAGAAATAATGGGTTGAAGATATCACCATGGCTAACATTTTGCTATACAAATTCTTTTAATATTCCTGTGACATACCACTAGCAGAATGACTTACAACTATGAATTAAATTCGATAAAGATGTTAAAAGACGAAAGCTATGAACCAGTTTTTCTCAAACCCAGACACTGATTGGATTTCTTTGGGACTATAGAGAGATACTCTAGCAGCAAGAAGTGGGTGGAAAATCTGACAGAGATAATAATAATAATGGAATTTATTAAACGCTTACTATGTGCCAGGCAGTTTACTAAACGTTGGGGTAGATACAAGGTAATCAAGTTGGACATAGTCTACGTCCTACGGAGGGTTCACAGTCTTAATCCCTATTTTACAGATGAGGGAACTGGGGCCCAGAGAAACGAAGTGTCTTGCCCAAGGCCACACAGCAGACAATTGGCAGAGCCGGGATTAGAACCCGGGTCCTTCTGACTCCTAGGCCAGGCTCTATCTACTAAGCTGTGCTGTTTCTCCATGTAAATAGAGGGACAGAGACCCAGAAACAGTGATGCTTTGTTTGGGAGGTTGTAGATACATGGAAAGAACAAAGATACTTAAAAATATTGAGAATGTTTCCCAGGTTATTGCACATTTTTCTAATATTAATAATGATAATGGCATTTATTAAGTGCTTACTATGTGCAAAGCACTGTTCTAAGTGCTGGGGAGGTTACAAGGTAATCAAGTTGTCCCATAAGGGGCTCACAGTCTTCATCCCCGTTTTACAGATGAGGTAACTGAGGCACAGAGAAGTTGTGACTTGCCCGAAGTCACACAGCTGACAAGTGGTGGTGTCAGGATTTGAACCCATGACTTCTGACTCCAAAGCCCGGGCTCTTGCCGCTAAGCCATGCTGCTTCTCTTGGAAAAGTGCGTCACCAAAATATTGGTGAGGCCACATTCACAATTCCAATTTGATTACCACCAGTCAAGGTATAGCAAAACACATTCTCTGTCAGTCATGTTATTGAGAGCTTACTGTATGCTGAGCACTGTGCTAAGCACTTGGGAGAGTATGATACAAGAGAGATGGTAGACACATTCACCGCCCTCAGGGAATTTACAGTTTAGCAAAGGAGAAAAACATGAAATAAATGACAGGAGACCATAGTCCAGTGGAAAGACCACAGGCTTGGGAGTCAGGAGATCAGGGTTCTAATTCTGACTTCAACACTCTGAGTCCTTGGGCAACTCAGTTCACTGTGCCTCAGTTTCCTCATCTGTAAAATAGAGATGAGATACTTGTTCCTCCTCCCTCCCCATTAGGCTGTGAGCCTTTTGTGGAGCAGGGACTGTGTTTGTGATTATACCGTATATACCCCAGTTATGAGCACAGTGCTTAGCAGAGTAAGACCTTAACAAATATTACAAGTTTTATTACTAGAGGACAGTGACGACCAAAATCCCTATTCCCCGGATTAACTGGTATCTACTTGAGAAGTAGCATGGTCTAGTGGTTAGAGCACAGGCCTGTGGTGATCACTCTCTACCACTTGTCTTCTGGGTGCCCTTGTCCTTGAAGTGGACAAGTCACTTCACTTCTCTGTGCCTCAGTTACCTCAAATGTAAAATTCATTCATTCATTCAATCATATTTATTGAGTGCTTACTGTGTGCAGAGCACTGTACTAAGTGCTTGGGAAGTACAAGTTGGCAACATATAAAGATGGTCCCTACCCAACAGCGGGCTCAGAGTCTAGAAGGGGGAGACAGAAAACAAAACATATTAACAAAATAAAATCATCATCATCAATCATATTTATTGAGCGCTTACTGTGTGCAGAGCACTGTAGTAAGCGCTTGGAAAGTACAAGTTGGCAACATATGGCAACAAAATAAATAGAATAAGTATGTACAAATAAAATAGAGTAATAAACACGTACATACATATATACAGGTGCTGTGGGGAGGGGAAGGAGGTAAGGCGGGGGTGATGAGGAGGGGGCGAGGAAGGAGGGGGCTCAGTCTCGGAAGGCCTATGGGACTGTGAGCCGCATGTGGAACAGGGACTGTGTCCAACCCGATTTCCTTGTATCCACTTCAGCGCTTAGTACAGTGCCTGATGCATAGTAAGCGCTTAACAAATACCCTAACTATTATTACCCCAGCACTTACAGTGCTTGATACGTAGGAAGTCCTTAACAATTATTGTTATTATTACTATGAGTCAATAGAGCAAACACCTTGAGAGCAGGCTTTGGTGGATTTCATTCAGAGGTGATTGGCTTGCTTCAGTTTAGTCTGTTTAGGGCAAGTTGGTGATGCAGTTACCCACGATAGAAAGACAGAGATGAGAGGAGGGTAGATGCTGGGATCTGGGACAGGAGAAAAATCTCACAGATGATTTAGACCTGGAACTGCCTGGATCACCAACCAGGGTGCTGCTGTATTGATAGTGAAAAGCCAACAGCTCTTAGGCAGCCGAGAGAAGGTATAAAATCAGTTGTATTCATTTAACATGTCAGGGACTTGGTTAATTACATACAACTGCCGCCTGCTTTAATCACATAATCATATAAATTAGAGGCAGAAAAGATTTTTCCAGCTCCAGAGCCCTCCCTCCTCCCCCCAGGGGGGAAGAGCAGGATTCTTGCTCTTCTATCTCCCTGTTCAGCATGTATGTGCTTCTCTTCATTTTTAAATACTTCCCGGCAAGTGTTTGCAGAATCTCGGGTTCCTGCCTTGATTGAACTAAGCTTCTGGGTTTACCTGGGTGAAATAAGCCTTGGCCAAAAAGGTGAGAGCCTGGAGGCTGCTCCTTGGGGTCTGGTAAAGTGCTCAGGGCAACTTAGGATGGCATTATTTGTGTATTTGTATTCGTATTCAATCTTATTTATTGAGCGCTTACTGTGTGCAGAGCACTGTACTAAGTGCTCGGGAAGTACAAATTGGCAACATATAGAGATGGTCTCTACCTAACAGTGGGCTCGCAGTCTAGAAGGGGGGACAGAGAACAAAACATATTAACAAAATAAATAGAATAAATATGTACAAGTAAAATAGAGTAATAAATACATACAAACGTATACATACATACATGTTCTGTGGGGAAGGGAAGGAGGTAAGGCAGGGGGGATGGAGACGGGGAGGAAATTTGGGAATCTGTGGTAGCGGATATCACCCCACTCCCACTTCCCTTTGGACCATGGGCAAGTTGCCTTATCTGCTAAATGGAAAACTCTTGGAGAACAGGGGTCATCTACTAATTTTAGTGTACTCTCTCAAGTGCTATGTACAGTGCTCAGCACACGGTTGATGCTCAATAGATACCACTGATTGATTGACTTGCTAAACGGTGCTAGAATCCGCCCTTTCCTCTCCATCCAAACTGTTACCATTCTGATCTAAGCTCCTCACAAATGCCATAAAAAATCGGTTTCAGTAATATTTATTGAGCATCCTCTGGGTGCAGGTGTTTGGGAAGCATAAAGAAGAATTATCAGATGTGACCTCTGCCCTTAAGATGCTTTTAATGTAATGAGGAAGATAGTGGATATGGTCTGGCAAGTAGCTAAAAGAGCATGAGAATAGATATGCATATTGAACATTTCTAGGAATTCATAGATGTTGCCTCTTTTCAATTATGTATTTTTTTACAATGGCATTTACGAGCTTACTATGTGCCTGGCACTGTTCTAAGAAGTGGGGCAGATACAGGATAATCAGGGTGGACACAGCACCTGTCCCATGTGGTGCTCACCATCTTAATCCCCAATTTACAGGTGTGGAAACTGAGGCACAGAAAAGTGAAGTGACTTACCCAGGGTCACAGAGCAGACAAGCAGAGGAGCCAGGGTTAGAATCCAGTCCTCTAACTCCCAGGCCCATGTTCTTTCCACTAGGCCACACTGCCTCTGAAAGTGTGAGTCTATTCATGTGTGCTTGCAACCAAGAGGACCTGCCAATGTCTGACATCCATGCCCCCATGATGGGAAAGGAAACGGTGCTCTGCACATAGTAAGCGCTCAATAAATACGATTGAATGAATGGAGAAAGTTTTCTTTTGCGGTAGGTACAAGCTAATCAGGTTGGACAGTCTCAATCCCCATTTTATAATAATAATAATGATATTAAGCGCTTACTATGTGCAAAGCACTGTTCTAAGCGCTGTGGAGGTTACAAGGTGATCAGGTTGTCCCATGGGGGAGGCTCACAGTCTTAATCCCCATTTTACAGATGAGGTAACTGAGGCACAGAGAAGTTAAGTGACTTGCCCAAAGTCACACAGCTGACAAGTGGCGGAAGCAGGATTTGAACCCATGAACCTCTAACTCCAAAGCCTGGGCTCGTTCCACTGAGCCCTGCTGCTTCTATTTTATGCATGAGGTCACAGAGGCCCAGAGACGTGAATTGACTTGCCCCAGGACCCACAGCAGACAAGTGTTAGAGCTGGGATTAGGACCCAGGTGCTCCTAACCTCCAGGCCCATGCTTTATCCACTAGGCCATGACTTGCCCAAGGTCCAGTGGCAGACAAGGGGCAGAGCTGGGATTAGAATCCAGGACCCTTGACTCCTAGTCTTTTGTTCTTTTCATTAGGCCTCGCCTTTACCATCTTTTTGTTGGCTTCCACCCAGCAAAACTGTGATGCAGTGAGCAAGATGTGTTGACTGCATTCCAGCATCTCATGGCAGGTGAACTTGCCTGGCTGTTTGAGGTGGTGTTTGGATTGTACAGGTCCACTTGTCTGTTGGGTGACATTGGGCAAGGCACTTCACTCCTCTGTGCCTCAGTGACCTCATCTGTAAAATGGGGATTAAGCCCATGTGGGACAAGGATTGTGTCCAACCTGATTACCTTGTATCTCCCCCAGTGCTTAAAACAGTGCTTGGCGCAAATTAAGCACTTAACAAATACCGTTATTATTACTACTTAGTGAAACTGTTCAGGGATCTACCAACTCTATTTTACTGTACTTTTCCAAGTGTTTAGTACAGTGCTCTGCCCACAGTAAGTGCTCAGTAAATACCCTTGACTGTTGCATTGAAGTTGGATGTTTTTTCTTGGACAGACCCAGGCCTCAGAACCACAAGGAAGGTGGTACTTACCGAGTACTTACTGTGCGCAGAGCACCGTTCTCAGCTCCTGGGAGAGGTCAGTAAAATAGATTAGGCAGGCATGATCTCTGCTCAAAAGAGGTGGGTCATTACCTCCCTTTTGTATGGGAAAAATAGAGCGGAAAACTTGATTGAAATAGACTTGCGTTAAGCCTGGCAATGCAGTGGGAGAAGAATGACATTATAAAGGATCTTTAATACATGCTAATGGTATTTTGCCCTAGGAGGAAAGTGTTCTAATTTTACAGTCTGATCGGATAAAGAGTAAGTCAAGCAAGATCCTCCTGGGGTCCAAGATAATCCCTAGATGTAAACGACCTTAAAGTCTGTTTGGTTTTATAGATTGTAAGCTTCTTGAGGGCAGTTATAGTGATTATCAACTCTATCATATTGTCCTCTCCCAAGTGCTGAGTAAGGTGCCTTGCACACAGTAAGCACTCAATAGATACCATTGATCGGCAGAAGAGCATGGCAGAATCCACGTACTGAACAATATCCTGAGGGTTTGAAAGTTTTGGTCATTCAATTCCCAGTATTTATTTCAGGCTCATTGCTGGGCGAGCCCAGGAGGTTTGCAATCAAAGAATAAGACACTGCTGAGGAGGAGTTTATAATCCGTGGGGAAGACAGGACAGATGTAAATTGAAAATATTAATGTATTGCATTTAATTGAAAGGTCAGACATGAGTAATTGGGACTTGTTTACACGTAGAGTGGTGTGAAGAGAAACAGACAGGAACAAATTTAGTTGTAACTATAATGAAGCAGGTGCCTAGGTACTTGAAACAGAAGGACCCAAACACTCCCCCTATTCATTCATTCAGTCATATTTATTGAGCCTTACTGTGTGCAAAGCATTGTACTAAATGCTTGGGAGAGTACAATATAACAGACACATTCCCTGCCCACAATGAGCTTATAATCTAGAGGGGGAGGTCTAATTGCTTATGATTTGCAGAAGTCAACACAATCGATCGTATTTATTAAATGCCTGGGAGAGTCCAAAATAACCAAGTTGGTAGACACATTCCTTGCCCAGAGTGAACACAAGTACTCTGGAATAGCTGGAGTGACTAGAACCAGGTAGGGCTAATCTAGGAGGGCTTTAAGGAAAAGGTGGATTTTTAAAGGCCCATTTTGAAGGAAGGATCATGCCTTGGCCGAGAGGGAGGGCATTCCAGGCCCCTCCTACATCCCCACTCGGAAGTACCTCACGTTGTCGAGGAGCCTGCTCTTGGCGGGTGAAGTATTTTGAACTCCTCAGAAAAGCAATTACAGTCAAAGCTCTATTCCTCTTAAAAGCACTGCGGATTTTATTGCATTCGCAGCAAGTGCTATTCACGCCTTGTGTGTCAGCCTCTCCAGAGGGACTAAGTGCTCTAAGCAAGGACATAAACAACTCTTTATTGACTGCCCGCAGTGGACCCGGCACCGCACGAGGGGCTTTCGGCCTATGCCATAGTACCCGGGTTTTGTATATCCAAGTTGCCACAGCTGGGCTACGTCCCTTCGTGGCAGGGGGATGGGGTGTGTGTGTGTGTGTGTGTGTGTGTGTGTGTGTGTGTATGTGCTGTTTTGTGTTCGGACAAAGGCTCCTCGATGACATAAGTGCCATGGAGTAATAACAACAGGGCAGGGCCACAAGACTTCTACCTTCTTTGTCTCAGGTTGGTGTTTATTTGGAAAGCCACATGGCGGTCAACATGGAAGCCGTGTGATTAGAGTAACTGTGAGGTCAGAGCTTGGAACAGCATCTCCACAGAGCAGCTGGATTAGTCATCACTCTGAATGGACCTGGTGGTAGGAGACCGTCCCTTGCTGGGGAGGGACAAAGGAGGGAAGGGAAAGGGGAACCGAACACATTCCTCCTCCTCCTCAGACGCAGCTGAGGCAGCCCGCGCGCCTCAGAAACCGACGGGCGCTTTCCTCCCGGTAAATGGAAAGAAATAATGAAAAGAAATTCAGTGTGGATATTAATTCATCAGATTCCTGACTAACGTCAACGCTGGTGACAAAGTGTGCGTTATTTCATTCCTGACATTTCTCCACAGAATTCTGAAATGAGAGAGGAAACTTTTGGTTCAGAGCCAGAAGAAGCCGAATGTTCCCCTGGCACTGGATTGTGGGGTTGCGGGAGGAGGCAAAGGGGAGGGAAAAACAGTCTTTCTACACTAATTACCACTTGCCATTCTCCAAACTCCACGAGAGTTTTCATAATTGCCTCTCGCTCAGCCATTAGTTTTCTCATTCAATATTTGCCGAATGGATTAAAGCCCCTGCACAAAAATGAAACTCCCAGACAAAACTATCCCCAGCGGAGAGAGTCTCGAAGAGGTTATTCGCTGACATCAGTGACAAAAAGGAATCTGGGCCTGGACTATTTTTTTTTGATCATACTGAGGGTGAATTCTCCTTTTGGAAGAATAATACATGAAATAAGCCCCTGGTTCACAAATGAGGTCCTCCTGCTATCCTTTCTTTTATCTCTCTCCCATTGTGTTTTCACCTGGCCCACTGTTATGGTGTGGTGGATAAAGCATGGGACTGGGAGTTAGAAGGTCATGGGTTCTAATTTGACTTTGCCACACGTCTGCTTGCGTGATCTTGAGCAAGTCACTTCTCTGGGCCTTAGTTACCTCATCTGTAAAATGGGGATTGAGATTGTGAACCTTTTTGGGACAGGGACTGTGTCCAACCTGAGTGTTTAGTACAGTGCCTGACACGTAAGTGCTTATCAAATATCATAATTATTTTTATTATTAGCAGGAGAGATCTGGGAGGTATCAGAGGAAATGGTATTTCCAGATTTTATGGGACCACTGGACTGTTTAGAACCACGTCAACTGGGTAGGATATAAAAATGGTTTGGGAAATGGCTCATTCTGCTCAAAACCATCGACTCAATCAGTGGGATTTATTGAGCACTCACCATAGGCAGAGCACTTTACTAAGCACTTGGGAGAGTTCAATCAGAGAAGCATTGTGGCTCAGGGAACTGAGGCACAGAGAAGCAAAGTGACTTTCCCAAGGTCACAGAGCAGACAAGTGGCAGAGTCAGGATTAGAACTCATGACCTTCTGACTCCCAGGACTGTGCTCTATCCACCAAGCCACGCTGTGATTCCTGCCCATAAGGAATTTACAGTTCCCAGGGGGAGATAGACATTAAAATAGAATACAAATAGGGAAAATTAGAAGACCATATGAATATTTACATAAATATGGCAGGCCTGGAGTCAGTATAAGGGCATATGGCCAATCTTATTTATATTATTTAAAGTGTGAGCCCCCGTAGACAGTAAGCTCCCCCTTTAAGCGGTAAACTCATTATGGGCAGGGAACATGTTTGCTAATTCTGCTGTATTGTACTCTCCCAAGTGCTTAGTACAGTGCTCTGCATGTAGTAAGTGCTCAGTAAATACCATTGATAAAACAGGGACTGAGTCTATCTTGATTAACTCCTGCTCTCTGAACAATGTTTGATACGTAGTAAGCACTTAACCAACACCATAAATAATATATTTTTTGAGGTCCAACTTTGTGTCAAACACTGTATTAAACACACGGGAGAGTTCATTAGAGTCAGGCTTGGTCTCTGGAATTGAGGATTTTCTACAATCTAGCTGGGGAGGCAGACGCAAAAATAAATCCCAGGTAGGACAGGTTGAAAATTTTGGTTTGGGTGCTGAATGACTGAATCCAGTCCAAGATTCTCAAGTCTTAAGACTTTTTCAGTGGTAAGCGAATGAGATGGTAAAGAAGCGGGTGTCTGGAGAGATCTCCTGTCCTCCCTTTATTTTTTTTTAATGGTATTTGTTACGCGCTTACTATGTGTCAGACACGGTTCTAAGCGCTGGGGTAGGTATGAGTTAGAGTCCGTACCCCACATGGGATTCCCAATCTTAATAAGAGGGAGAGCAGGTATTATATCTGCATTTTACAGTTGAGGAAACTGAGGCACAGAGAATTGAAGTGGCACTGCTTCTCCCTTCCACCTACCTCAGATGTCATGATATCACTGTTAGAGTCTCCAGGAAATGAAGGGGTTGAGAAGAACTCAAATCTGGCAGCGGGACAGACCCTGGAGTTTTGGCATTGTCCCATGAAATTGGGGTGCCCACTCACCTTAACGTAGAGACGTTTGGGCAAGAGAGGCAGGGGGTGTTTCTCTCATGCTCCGAGGTAGCTCCTGATGTGGTATTTTTTTAATGCCCCCGGGCATTAAGGTTCAGAATTGAGCTTGAAACCTGGGCACCGGGAATTTCCAGCTTCTAAGAAGCAGCGTGGCTCAGTGGCAAGAGCACGGGCTTGGGAATCAGAGGTCGTGGGTTCTAATCCCAGCTCTGCCACGTCATCTGTGTGACCTTGGGCAAGTTACTTAACATCTCTGAGCCTGTGACCTCATCTGTAAAATGGGGATTGACTGTGAGCCCCACGTGGGACAACCTGATCACCTTTGTATCCCCCCAGTGCTTAGAACAGTGCTTTGCCCATAGTAAGCACTTAGCAAATGCCATCATTCTTCTTCTTATTATTATTCTAAAAGCGGAGACGTAAGGCTCCCTTAGGCCCAGGTTGTTGACACTTTGATTTCTAGAGTCCGGCTGCTTCTCTCATCTCTGTAGCCCCATCTGGGAGCCTTCCATCCTTTGATTCACAGGCCCAGGAGAGCGTTCCTGTCAAGTAAATATGATACAGATGCAGCTGATATTTACCCAAGAAGTTCAGCGGCAATTCTGCAGGCGGATGCTTGTCCTTTAGCGGTCAGGGGAGCGTTGTGTCTCACTGCCTTCTAGAGCCCACCTGCCTCTGACTTCCCTACTTAAACCTCAGAATTTCCAAAAGCCAGGCAATAGCCACATGTGAAGGCCTTTTTCCAGGCGAACAGAGATTATAAATGAGCAGAGTCCTCTTTTTCCTTAACCTTCCTCACCCCCTGGGACATCATCCCAGAAAGAGCACAGACCTGGGAGACAGAAGACCTGGGTTCTAATCCCTTGCTTCGCTGCCTGTCTGCTACATGATTTCTGGCAAGTCACTTCGCTTTTCTGTGCCTCGGTTACCTTAGTACAGTGCTCTGCACACAGCACTCAATACGATCAAATGAATGGGGATTATGACTGAGCCCTTATATGGGACAGTGACTGTGTCCAGCTCGATTATCTGGTATGTACCTCAGTGCTTAGTTCAGTGCTTGGAATGTAGTAAGTCCTCAACAAATGCCTTTTTCAAAAACGTGATTAAAAAAATTACTTGTGGAAGCTCTGGAGGCAGGACTCCATGGGAATGGAGAGTCTGAGAGAGTCTGACAGAGAGAAGTGTGGAAACAGCTGAGGTAGACTGGAGGAGGAGGCTGAGGTTTATATTATACTCTCTCCAGCACGTAGTACAGTGCTCTGCACCCTGTAAGTGCCCAATAAATATGATGGACTGACAGACTGAGGATGAATGGAAAAAGGCCAAGAGAACTTGGGAAGATCAGGCAGAAGGAAGAGAACAAAAGTGAGTTAAGTGTCCTGGAAAGGTGGCAACTCTGTTATATTGTACCCTCCCAAGCACTTAGCACAGTGCTCTGCACACAGCAAGTGCTCAAAAAATGCCACTGATTGATGGGGAACAATGAACCAAGGCAACCAGCAGCCAGAAAAGTCAGTGGGAGCAGGGAATCTGTCTGTTTATTGATAAATTGTATTCTCCCAAGCACTTAGTACAGTAGTCTGCACACAGTAAGTGCTCAATAAATCCAACTAAATGAATGAATGAGGATGGGAAGGAGCCAGGGATGGAGAAATGAGTGGGATGTAGGACCACTGGATTTTTGAAGACATTAAACATAATATTGAAGAGATAGTTTAAAGCTGCTTGGCTCCACAATACCCCCTTTAGATTGCAGATTTTTGATTATTTTACAAAATATCTGATTGAGACTTGCAACTGGCCCAGTTACATCTCTTCTGTTCCTTGAGGATTTTCCATTAAAGGGGTCTCCTCTGGCAAGCTGCATATGGTTAGCGTGGTCACACCAGTGCTTAGTACAGTGCCCAGTGCTTAGTACAATGCCTGGCACATAGTTAAGCGCTTAACAAATACTGTCATTGTTATTATTACTGGAAGATAGAAGACCTAATAATAATGGCATTTATTAAGCACTTCCTCTTTGCCAAACACAAGGTATTCAGATAAGACACAGTCCCTGTCCTACAAAGTCTAAGAGGATGGGAGGACAAGAATTTTATCTCCACCTTATAGATGAAGGAAATAAGGCACAGAGACGATAAGTGACTTACCCAACTTCACGCAACGGGCAAGTATCAGAGTCAGGATATGAGAATGCTGCTGTGTAATGGTGATAGCGATAATGAGGTTGGTGACGATGATGGTGACAAGGATCGTTCGTGGTAACTTCCATCAGTGGTATTTATTGAGCGCTTACTGTGTGCAGGGCATTGTACTAAGCACTTTGGAGAGTTCAGCACAACAATTTTACAGACACGTTCCCTGCCCATAATGAGCTTACAGTCAAGAGAAGCAGTGACTGGAACTTGGAGCAGTTATAATTAGTTCCTTGTGAGTGAAGCATTGGGATCCACTGAGTAATCAGGGCAGTCTTCACCGTTCCCTTAATCTGACAGCCTGGAGGGAGACCAGCCTTAATAATAATAATAATAATAATGTTGATACTAATAACTGTGGTATTTTTCCAGAGCTTTCAATGTGCCAAGCACTGAACTAGGCTCTGGAATAGATACAAGATCATAGGGTCTCACATGGGGCTCACAGTCTAAGAAGGAGGGAGAACAGGTAATGGATTCCCCTTTTGCAGGTGAGAGAACCGAGGCACAGGGAACTTAAAGGACTTGTCCATGGCGGAACTGGGATTAGAACCCAGGTCCTGTGGCCCCCAGGCCCCTGCTCTTTCCGCTATCCGAGAGGACATTGGGAGGTCAGGTCCATTAAGGACCAAGAGCTATTGCCTAGTTGGGAGAATTCTACAAGCTGCTCCATGCAAGTATTGTTTGTTTGCATTTTTTTCACTTGGTATAATTTAGTCCTGTTATGATTCTGTATGTCTGCCCTCTCATTCACTCAATCATATTTGAGCGCTTACTGTGTACAAAACAGTGTACTAAGCACTCAATCATCATCTTCAGTCACATTTATCAAGTGCTTACTGTAAGCAGAGCCCAGGGAGAGTACAATCCAGCAGAGTTGGTAGACACATTCCCTGACCACAGCATGCTAACAGTCCCCCTCCCACTTAGATGTGAGGCCCTGCTTGGATAGGGACCAGGTCATAAATGTCAATCCTGTATCGACCCCGACATTTAGTACAGTGGCTGGTATGACATAATGGCTTAATTTGATATTATGCTAATTATTCTTTAATTATCAATAATCGTCTTTTGTAGAAAAATACATTGCTTCATTACGAGGTAGATTTCGGTGCTAATCGGACCCTAAGAAAGCAAGAAGGATCCTGACTTCTTCAGACTAGTAGCTCAGGCCAGTGATCCTGTCTCTGCCATTGGTACCAGGGGAGTTGGAGGGAGAATCAATCAGTGGCTCGCCTAGACAACCATGCTCATGGTTAGCGAGGGACGAATGAATATCCCCAGCTTTCTCCCCTGACTTCCCCTCTCGGAATCCACTTGTCCGTGACTTTCTTCAAACCCCTCTTGAACCTGCTGAGGTTTGACAATCAGTAGTTGCCCATCCACCTCTGCATCAAACAAAAGCTCCTCACCATTGGCTTTAAAACACTCAATCACCTTGCCCCCTCCTACCTGACTTCACTACTCTCCCCAGCCCACAGACTTGGCTCCTCTAATGCAAACCCTGATACTATAACTCAATCTCGTCTATCTCACCACCGACCTCTCGACCATGTCCCGCCTCTGGCCTGGAATGCCCTCCCTCCTCCTATCCTGATTAATGCAAGCATTTATCCTATCTCACTTAGATTATTGTATCAGCCTCCTTTCTGACCTCCCTGCCTCCAGTCTCTCCCCACTCCAGTCCATACTTCGTTCTGCTGCCTGGATCATTTTCCTTCAAAAACATTCAGACCATGTTTTCCCCACTCCTCAAGAAACTCCAGTGGCTGTCCATGCACCTCTGCATCCAACAAAAACACCTCACCATTGGCTTTAAAGCAGTCGATCACCTTGCCCCCTCCTACCTCACCTCGCTACCCAGCCCGCACACTTCATTCCTCTAATGCTCACCTTCTCACTGTACCTTGATCTTGTCTCTCGCCGATGACTCTCCTACACATCCTATCACTGGCCCGGAATGCCCTCACTCCTCATATCAGACAGATAATTACTCTTCCCCATTTCAGAGCCTAATAGAGGGCACATCTCCTCCAAGAGGCCTTCTCTGACTAAGCCCTCCTTTTCCTCTTTTCCCCCGCTCCCTTCTGCGTCACCCTGACTAGCTCCCTTTATTCATCAGCCCCTTCCCAGCCCCACAGCACTTATGTGCCTCTCTGTAATTTATTTATTTATATTAATGTCTGTCTTTCCCTCTAGACTATAAACTCCTTGTGGGCAGGGAATGTCTGTTTTTAATGTTAAATTGTGTAGTTAGTACAGTGCACTGCACACAGTAAGCAGTCAGTACATACAGTTGAATGAATGAAATGACTGAATGCATAGCTTCCAGCAGTAACAAATGCCAAGTATTTGCCCCATACTGTCCACTGGGCAAACAAGTGTTGCTATTTGCTTTGAACTTTCCACCTTCAAGCCCTGACGAATGCCCCCTTGTTCTCTAAACTTCTAATTTGGAAACTCTTGGCCCAAGAATACCTTGGCCTTCCTTTGTATGTAGGTCTGAATGATGTCATTGAGCAGACCCAGAGTTGAGAGCAAGGAAAGCTAGTACTCCTGTATTGAGTCACAGCCTGTTTTTCTCCTGATGGAAAGATTATTTCTTTCGCCAACTGCAACCTCAACCCCTAAAGCCTAAAGACTTACATTACTGGCCTCCCTTCTCTGCCCATACAGCAACATAGCCTAGTGGATAGAGCATGGGCCTTGGAGTCAGAAAGACCCGAGTTCAAATCCTGACTCTGACACTTGTTTTGCTATGTGACCTTGGCCAAGTCACTTCACTTCTCAGTTCCCTTATCTGTCAAATGGGGATTAAGACTGTGATTCCTATGAGGGACAGGGACTGTGTCAATCAATCAATCAATCATATTTATTGAGCGCTTACTGTGTGCAGAGCACTGTACTAAGCACTTGGGAAGTACAAGTCGGCAACATATCCAACAAGTCCAATCCAATTACCTTGTATCTACCCCAGCACTAAGTGCCTGTCACTAGGTAAGTGCTTAACAAATGCTATTGTTATTATTAATAACACTCACCTGATGTCTCTGGAGCTTCCCTCCAAGAAAATAATCGGGCCCCCTGTCTTTCTCAGTTGTGGCTGGAAGTACCAAATCTCCTTTACTCTCTGATTTCAGATCAGGGCTTCTTAACTCTGTTTCCTTTCCGCTGGTCCTGAGACCTTGCCGAACATCTAACTCCAAAATCCCCACAGGGGGCACGGGAAGTTGATTCTCGGAGAAATAGGAAATATTCAACATAGCAGGATTTGCTCCTACTCTTTTTTGCAGGGGACACTCTGGGAGGTGTCAGTCTCCAGACAGACCTGTTTTAATAGGAATGAAAGCTCCCCATTGGAAAAAGTACAGCAGATTTATGGCATTTTAACTTTGGGGAGATTGGTCATCTGTTTCAGTTGCTTTTACCCTGAGGACCGTGTAACATCATGTGAGATCCATTTTGAGAGGCTGGATTCATGTGCCTCCTTCCTCTTTATCACCTGATTGTAGGTGTCTAGAAATATGGACTGCCCAGGGTACAAGATGTTTGTTAGGAAACAGCCAAAGGTGGAAAACATCTGATCTGGACACTCCCTTGTCACTTATCATGGCCGAGTGGAAAGAACTTGGGCCTGGGAGTTAGAGGACCTGGTTCTTATCCTGGCTCTGCCACTGTCCTACTGTGTGACCTAGGACAAGTCACTTAACTCCTGGGCCTCAGTTTCCTCACCAAAATACCTTAGTACAGTGCTCTGTACACAGTAAGAGCTCAATAAATACGATTGAATGAATGCAAATACCTGTTCTCCCTTCCCACTTAGACCATGAACCTGATGAGGGGAACTATGTCCAACCTGATTATCTTGTATCCACCCCAGCGCTTAGTAAAGCCTATAAGTGCTTATCAAATACTGCTATATCTTCTTCCACTCCAGTCCCCCAGATCAGAACAGCCTACTCTAGTGTTTAAGTATTCATTTGTACCCAGGCACAGCATCTGTGGCATAGTCTAGTTGATACAGCACAGGCTTGGGAGTTAGGTCATGGGTAATAATCCCAGTTCTGCCACTTTCTGCTGTGTAACCTTGGGCAAGTCACCTCACTTCTCTGGGCTTTGGTTACCTCATCTGTAAAATGGGGATTGAGACTATGAGCCCCTTTGGGACAGGGACTGTGTCCAACCAGATTTGCTTGTATCCACCCCAGTGCTTAGTACAGTGCTTGGCCCATAGTGAGGCCTTAACAAATACCACAATTATTATTATATGTCTCATCAATTATACGGTCACAGTTTTTTAATGGTATTTGTTAGGTGCTTACTGTGTGACAGGCACTAAGCATTGAGTTAGAAGCTAATCAGGTTGGACACAGTCCCTGTCCCATGTGGGACTCAGTCTTCATCCCCGTTTTACAGAAGAGGTCTCTGAGGCACAGAAGTGAAGTGACTTGCCCAAGTTCACGTGGCAGAGCTGGGATTAGAACACAGGTCCTTCTAACTCCCAGGCCTGGGCTTTATCTATTAGGCCACTCTACTGCTCAATTCGACTTTCTTTAATGGCCAATATTTTCAGTCTCTTCCCCCTGTTAGAGTTAGTTGTATCTGCCCTTGAGATCTAATTGTAGCATCTGTTAAGCACTTACTATGTGCAGGGCACTGTACTAAGTGCTGGGATTTCTTCTGTGTTTTCCCAGTATGGGGTTCTAACCACAGCAGTTGCTCAATCAGTACTGTTAATCCTGTTATTGTCATGGTGATTCTTGGAACTAGACCTATCAGTCAATCATCAATTGCATTTATTGACCACTTACTGTGTGCAGAGCACTGTGTGAAGTGATTGGGAGAGCCCGATATAACAATATAACAGATTTGGTAGACGTATTCCCTGCCCACAATGAGTTCACAGTCTAGAGTGGGAGACAGACACTAACATCAGTGAATAAATTATGGATGTAATAATGTGGTATTTGATAAGTGCTTACTATCAGTGCCCAGCGCTTAGAACAGTGCTTTGCACATAGTAAGCGCTTAAGAAATGCTTATTATTATTATTATTATTATTATTATTATTATTATTATTATTATTATCTGCCAAGCACTTTACTAAGTGCTGAGATGGATACAAGCAAATCAGGTTGGACACAGTACCTGTTCCAAGTGGGGCTCAGACTCAATTCCCATTTTACAGATGAGGTAACTTAAGTGCAGAAAAGCTAAGTGACTTGCCCAAGGCTACACAGCAGAGAAGTGGCAAAGCCAGGATTAGAACCCATGATCTTCTGACACCCAGGCCCGTGTTCTATCTAAGTGCAGTGGTGACAGAGACAAGATTGAGGTAAAGTGAGGAAGTTGACATTAGGAGAGAAAAGTGTCTGGGCTGGGTTGCATTAGGAAATCAGGGAGATAGGGTAGGAGGGAGTAAAGTGATTGAGTGCTTTTAAGTCCATGGTAGGGGGTTTCTGTTTGATACAGAGGTGGATCAATCAATCAATCAATCGTATTTATTGAGCGCTTACTGTGTGCAGAGCACTGTACTAAGCGCTTGGGAAGTACAAGTTGGCAACATATAGAGACAGTCCCTACCCAACAGTGGGCTCACAGTCTAAAAGACTGGTGGATGGGCAACCACTTGAGGTTCTTGAAGACTGGAGAAGCCTGCACTGAACGTTTTTGTAGAAAAATGATCTGGGCAGCAGAATGAAGTATGGACTGGAGTGGGGAGAGACAGGAGGCGGAGAAGCAGCGTGGCTTAATGAAAAGAGCACGGGCTTGGGAGATAGAGGTTGTGGGTTCTGATCCTGGCTCTGACACTTGATTACTGATTACTTTGTATCTCCCCCAGCGCTTAGAACAGTGCTTGGCAAATAGTAAGCGCTTAATAAATACCATGGTTATCAGGTTGTCCCACGTGGGGCTCAGTCTTAATCCCCATCTTACAGATGAGGTAACTGAGGCACCGAGAAGCGAAGTGACTTGCCCAAAGTCACACAGCCGACAAGTGGCAGAGGCAGGATTAGAACCCACAACCTCTGACCCAAGGTCACAGGCTAGTGCCTGCAGGGAGAAGGCAGTAGCCAAAGACCAATCCTAAGTAGGGCAATCAGGAGGGAAATATTTCTTGGAGAGTGAGAACTTGGGGAGATTGGGATGCTAAAAAGAAAATGAAAATGACCTCACTAGGCACGGCAAATTGCAAGCCCAACAGTTCAACAAAGGACCACCACAGTCTATCGATCTTTGAGCAACTTAATTCAGGTGTGTGCTGGCCTGTACTAGGAGCTTGGGAGATCACAATGGAACAAAATTAGTGGATACAATCCATGTGTTCAGTGTAAGATCTTTGTCATTTGACGAGCTGTTCGGTTTCATCCATATTATGGGTAAAATTGAGGGGTGTTGATAAGTCGTATTTATGGGCCACTTACTGTGTGCAAAGTACTGTACTAAGCTCTTGGGAGAGTATGGTATTACAGAGTTGGTAGACACAATCCCTGCCCACAACAAGATAACAGTTCATAGGGGGAGATGGACTTTCATATAAATAAATAAATTATGGATATGTACATGAGTGCTGTGGGGCTGAGGGAGGGGAGAATAAAGGGCACAAATCTAAGTGCAAGTGTGACGCAGAAGGGAGTGGGAGAAGTGGAATTGAGGGTTTATCTGGGGAAGGCCTCTTGGAGCGATGCGTTAATGCATGAAATAAAATGCACAATGCCATCTGCACACAGTAACTACTCAATAAATACAATTGAATGAATGGTATTTATTGAGCACTTATGGTGTGCAGAGCACTGGACTAAGCTTTTGGGAAAATACAGTACAGGAAAACTGGTAGTCATGTCCCCTTCCCTTAAGGAGCTTACAGTCTATAGGGGGAGTTTGCCATCTACAGAACATTCCAAATAATGGATAAACCCAGAGTACATGGGTTTAATTCTTCTTTCAAATTACCCTTTTCCTCCCCAGATGCATCAGAGTGGTTGATTCCTCCTCTCAGGGATAAAGACTTCTCTCTCAGCCGCTTTCTCATTTCGTTATTTTCCCAGCTGATTCGGGGCAAAAGCGCCTCATGCCATCTGTCTCTCTCCTGAGCGCATTTTCCCCAAGATGTTTACTTTGTATCAGAGGCTGTAGCCAAGCTAGCAGGGAGCGTCTTTCCACTGGAGTGGAGGCCTTGGAACTCTTGGCATTTAAGTCCCTTAGAAGAGCTACACCCCGAGGCAAACTGCAGCTTTCTAATAATCCAGAGGATGGTAATATAATAATAACAATAATAATAATTTTGGTATTTAAGTGTTTACTATGTGCCAGGCACTGTACTAAGCGCTGGGGTGGATACAAGCAAATTGGGTTGGACGCGGTCCCTGTCCCACATGGGGCTCACAGTCTCATTCCCCATTTTACAGATGAGGTAACTGAGGCACAGAGAGTTGAAGTGACTTACCCAAGGTCACTCAGCCGACAGAGGCGGAGCTGGGATTAGAACCCATGACCTTCTGACTCTCAGGCTTGTTGTTCTGTCCACTATGCCATGCTGCTTCTCTAATGGTAAGGGAAAGAAAGGGATTTATCATGAGTATCACTCAATCAGTCATTGGTATTTATTGAGAGCAGAGCACTGTAATAATGAGGATAATAATAGTAATGGTACTTAAGTGCTTACTATTTTAGAAGCGCTGAGGTAGATACAAGTTAAACAGGTTGGACACAGTCCCTATCCCACATAATAACAATAATTAATTGTGGTATTCAAGTGCTTACTATGTGCAAGGCACTGTACCAAGTGCTAGGGTGAATAGAAGCAAATCAGGTTGGACACAGTCCCTGTCCCGCATGGGGCTCACACTCTTAATCCCCATTTTGCAGATGAGGTCACTGAGGTGCAGAGAAGTGAAGGTCACACAGGTCACACAGCAGATGTGTGGTGGAACCAGGATTAGAACCTAAGTCTTTTGGACTCTCAGGCCTGTGCTCTAAGGCACGCTGCTTCTAAGCATACTTGGGAGAATACAATACAAGGGCATTAGCAAATACCATTATTATTATTATTAGCAGAAGGTTTCCTTCCCCGCAGCACCAGTGTATATGTATATATGTTTGTACATATTTATTACTCTATTTATTTATTTTACTTGTACATATCTATTCTATTTTATTTTGTTAGTATGTTTGGTTTAGTTCTCTGTCTCCCCCTTTTAGACTGTGAGCTCGCTGTTGGGTATGGACTGTCTCTATATGTTGCCAACTTGTACTTCCCAAACGCTTAGTACAGTGCGCTGCACACAGTAAGCGCTCAATAAATATGATTGATTGATTAGCAAACATGTTTCTTGCCCCCCATGAGCTCACAGGCTAGAGGGTGATCAAATGCACTATTTCTTAACCGTTTTCATGATGAATGTATGGTAATAAACCCATTCCAGCAGTTGACCCCACCGTCCTGGAACACCCAATGAGGCAAGGTGAGGAAATGGAGGTTGATAAACTCCCCTGTGGGTTGGACCATGTCTTATTTTTTAAGGTTGGGTCATGGTCCATCTTCCTCCCCCTATGGTGACTCTCTGGGGAAGGAACCCTGAACTCTTGTGATTCCCGAGGTTACCTCAGTGGCCAGGGAAGAAGCAGCATGGTCTAGTGGAAAGAGCATGGGCATGGAAGACAGAGGACCTGGGTTCTAATCCTGACTCTGCCACTTGTCTGGTGTGTGACCTTGGGTATGTCACTTCATTGCTCTGGGCCTCAGTTTCCTCATCTGTAAAATGGGGATTCAATACCTGTTCTCCCTCCCTGTAAGACCTGAGAGCCCTTTGTGGGACAGGGATTGTTCTGATCTGATTCTCTTATGTCTGCACCAGAGAACAGTGCTAGTTGAATAGTAAGTACTTAAGAAATTATTATAATTTTGCACTCAGCCGGGGTCATGGGCCACAGGTAATATTAATAATAATATTTTTTAAGCCTTTACTTTGTGCCAAGGCACTGTTTTAAGTGCTAGAGTGGATAAAAACCACTTGAGTTGGACATAGTCCATGTCCCATATGGGGCTCACTGTCTTAATCCCCGTTTTACAGATGAGGGGACTGAGGCATAGTGAAGTGGAGTGACTTGCCCAGGGTCACTCCGCAGAAAAGTGGCAGAGCCGAGATTAGAACCCTGGTCCTTCTGACTCCCAGGCTCACGGGTTCTATCCAATAGTCCACTCTACTCATAGGTATCACATTCCCTGTGGCATGAGAGGAAATCAACCAAGTTGATGTTAAAGGTATATCAAACTCTCTCAAGCACTACGTGTGCTTATAAGTGCACAGTAAATACTAGTGATGGATAGATGAAAGATTCTAGGCTTTAAAGTTATTGAAATAAGGATTGAGTCTACTTACTCTTTATCATTACTCGTTATAGTAACAATAATGATAATATGAGAAGCAGTGTGGCTTACTAGAAAGAGCGTGGCCTGGGAATCAGAGGACCTGTGTTCTAATTCCAGCTCTGCCACTCAACTGTGGCATGACCGTGGGCAAATCACTTTACTTCTCTGTGCCTCAGCTCATTCATTCATTCATTCAATCAATCATATTTATTGAGCGCTTACTGTGTGCAGAGCACTGTATTAAGCGCTTGGGAAATACAAGTCGGTAACATATAGAGATGGTCCCTACCCAACAACGGGCTCATAGTCTAGAAGGGGGAGACAGAAAACAGAACAAAACATGTAGACAGGTGTCAAAATCATCAGAACAAATAGAATTAAAGCTATATGCACATCATTAACAAAATAAATAGAATAGTAAATATGTACAAGTAAAAGAGAGTGATAAATCTGCACAAACATATATACAGGTGCTGTGGGGAGGGGAAGGAGGTAGGGCAGGGGGGATGGGGAGTAGGAGAGGAAAAAGGGGGCTCAGTCTGGGAAGGCCTCCTGGAGGAGGTGAGCTCTCAGTAGGGCTTTGAAGGGAGGAAGAGAGCTAGCTTGGCGGATGTGTGGAGGGAAGGCATTCCAGGCCAGGGGAAGGACGTGGGCTGTTCCTTATTCTGTATAGTGTGGATTAACTCCTCTTTCTGGCTTAGATTGTGAGCCTCATGTGGGACAGAAAATGTGTCCAGCCTGACTATCTTGTTTCTACTCCAGTGCTTGTATCAATCAATCAATCAATCGTATTGAGCACTTACTGTGTGCAGAGCACTGTACTAAGCGCTTGGGAAGTACAAGTTGGCAACATATAGAGACGGTCCCTACCCAACAGTGGGCTCACAGTCTAGAAGGAGGAGACAGAGAACAAAACAAAACATATTAACATAATAAAATAAATAGAACAGATATGTACAAGTAAAATAAATAGAGTAATAAATATGTACAAACATATATACATATATACAGGTATCAGTATCTGGCACACAGTAAACACTTAAGTACCATTTAAAATATACTACTACTACTAATAGAAATAATCGTTAAGTGATTACCACATGTCAAGCCTGGCACTAAGCCCTGGGGTAGATACTGTATAAGTAAATTGGGCACAGAGCCTGTCCTATGTGGGGCTCAGAGGCTAAAGGGAAGAGAGAATGGGTATTGAATTCACATTTTTCAGATGAGGAAACTGAGGCGCAGAGAACTGAAGTGACTCGACCAAGGTCACTCAGCAGACAAGTGGCAGAGTCGGGATGAGAACCCAGGTTTCCTGACTCCCAGAGCCCTCCTCTTTCTTGTAGGCTGCGCTGCGTCTCAAATGCTTAGTACATTACTCTACAGAGAATAAGCACTCAATAAATACCATTGATTGATTCTTAAGAAAGAATCAATCAGTGGAATTTATTCTGTGTCTAATGGAAGCAGAACACTTGCCTAAGCACTTGGGAGAGTACAGTGAAGCAAAAGACACATTCCCTGCCAACAGGGATCTTACGATCTAATGACAAAATCCCAGAATATGTTTATTTCCAAGAGAGAGAGTTCACAGTCCTGTAGAGCAGTGTGGCCATGCCATTTGTTTGCCTGGTTCTTGCACCTTCAGAAATTATGAAAAATCCTAAGAAAGGCCCCATGTAGATCCAGGTGTGTAAGAGCTGCATTTTCAACCAATCAATCATTCAATCAATAGTCTTTATTGAATGCTTACTATGTACAGATCACTGTACTAAGCACTTGGGAGAGAATTAGCAGATTCATATAATGAGTTTTCAGGCCAGAGCAAGGAGACGGACATTAATTTGAATAAATAAGTAATTTATAATAAACAATTTAAAGATATGGACATAAGTGCTGTGGGGTTGGGGGTGGGGTGAATATCAAAAGCCCAAAGGTCATGCATCCAAATGCATAAATGAGTCTGAAGGGAGTGCGATCCGAGGAAGAGAAGCAGCATGGCTTAGTTGAAAGAGCACGGGCTTGGGAGTCAGTGGTCATGAGTTCTAATCCCACCTCTGCCACCTGTCAGCTGTGTGACTTGGGCAAGTCACTTAGCTTCTCTGTGCCTCAGTTACCTCATCTATAAAATGGGGATGGAGCCTGTGAGCCCCACGTGGGATAACCTGATTACCTTGTGTCTACCCCAGTTAAGCACTTAACAAATACCATTATTATTATTAATATTAAGAGAGGGCTTAATCGAGGAAGGCCTCTTGGAGATGTGACTTTGATGCAGATTCTCTGCCCATTTTCATCCTGTCTTTTAAAAGATTGCGTGGAGTACCCAGACATACATGAAATAGTACACATGAATATCACATGAGTCAATCAATCAATGATATATAAATGAGAGCTTACTGTATGCAAAGTGCTTGGAAGCAAGCCAGCACTATGGTTTGGTATGGGGAGGGAGGGCAGGGGACTTTTTTATGCAATCTAAGATGAAGGCAGGAACTGTGTCCATCCCAACCTCATTAAATTCCTAGTAACATGTCCACTCCTGTGGGAACTCAATCACTGCTTGATGCTGATGCTGATAAGGGTATGATTTGTATCCTGAGCAGGCATGGCATCCTGATGCTTTGTGACGTCTAACATCTCTGTTTCTCTGGGTGAAATGGAAGCGTAATTGTTAGTCTGTGAGTCAAAATGACAGCTGCAGGAAGCTGAATGCCAGAAATCGAGGGAGACTTGGTTCTCGGCTCTTCTTCCTGGCTTTGCGTCTCTCCATTCCTTTCCCATTCTCTCCCCCCAGCACGCACACGTCTCCTCTCATCCCTTTCCCGTTATCCCCTTTCCCTCCCCTTCTCTCCCTCACTGCCTTCTGACCGTAAAGCAGGAAATAAACATGAAGCAAACTGAAAAGGCTCAGTTTCAGGAATACTCGGTGTCGTAGAGGGTGGATGAGGAGGGCTTTTTTGGTTTTGTTTTGTTTTTTCCATGTCAAGAGCAAGAAATAAGGTCATGCTGAAATTCTATATTGGTACATTAACAGGTGCGTCTACAGAAACTCTTCATTTCCCTATGCAAATGGCTAGGCAGGCAGGCGTGTTATCACAAGCTGGCTTAATTGACTCAACTCCTCTCCATCCTCCTGAATGAGTCTGTTTCCCCTCCCTCCCTCCCTCCCGTTGCAAAGCGCTTCCCCCTTCCCCCCAGAACACTCACCCGACTCCATAATGGAACCAGTTCTTACCTGTGGCCAAACCTCTGAAATGAGTCTCTTGATGTCTTGGAGATCTGAACCTCTCCCTGAGCTCTCAGGCTTTTACTTAAATGAAACACTTGATGGCCAAGCAATTTTTTCTCTGGGACTTAACTACGCTAATTAAAATATGCCAAATTTCCCCTCTGCACAATAGAGGGGAAATATGAATCTTTCAATTAGACAAAAGGCTTTTCCCGATTTACTGTCGGCCCTGATCTTCTAGACTGCACTACCTGCATATTCTTGGGCCTATCTAGGGAAGGAGCAAAATCCATACCACTTTATGTTTGTTTTCAGCTCTAGTGAGCTGCAAGGTGGCGTGCAACGGTGAATTAAGTATGTGTACGAGAATTTTTGACACGTGCTAGGAAAGTGTTTTATGTCTAAAAGTAGCTAATGCTGACTGCTACGGCTGGAAAAAAAAACCCATGAGCTGAAAATGTTATTTTTATGAACCATTCCAAGAAAACCGGAGGTTTTTTTTCTTCTTCAACCAACCAAATGTGTGTAGAAGGAGTTCTGCCATCAAACTGGAGAGTGGTTGAACACAAAGAACCCGACTTCCAAGGGCAATAAACAGGAAGAGTGCTTGGAAATCAAGGTTATAATACCTCGCTGCCCTTTCAAGAGGAAAAGATCCTTAACAGGCCTGAACTTGGCAGGTGGGCAGATTAACAGAATGGAAAAGGGACTATGAAAGAAGGCCAGTGGGCCCGTGGCCAGTGAGAGAAGGTTGATGATTTAATAATGGCTAAGAAGCATTCTGGTAAATTGATTACTTTTTCTTCAGTTCATTCATTCATCCGATCGAATTTATTGAGCACTTACTGTGTGCAGAACACTTATTAAGTGCTTGGAAGGGTACAGCACAACAGCAGACATATACCCTACTCACAACGAGCTTATAGTCAAGAAGGGTTGGAGACAAACATTAATATAAAAAAAAAATAAACTACAGATATGTACCTAAATGCTGTGGGGCTGAGAGGGGGGGAAGTGATGTGCCTTCAATAAGGGAGAGTAATTTTCTGTCAGATTTGAGGAGGGAGGGCATTCCAGGCCAGAAGCAGGACGTGAGTGAGGGGTCGGCGACGAGATGGGAGATGGAGGTACAGTGAGAAGGTTAGCAAAGAGGGCAGGTTGGGTTGTAATAGTAGAGTAATGAGGTGAGATAGGAGGCAAGGCGATACGGAGTGCTTTAAGGTCAAGGGTGAGGAATTTTTGTTTGCAGAGGTGGATGGGCAACCCCTGGAGTTTTTTTGAGGAGTGGGGAGACATGTCCTGAACGTTATTGTAGAAAAATGATCTGGGCAGTAGAGCGGAATATGATGGCCTGGAGTGGGGAGAAACAGGAGGCTGGGAGGTCAGCAAGGAGGCAGATGCAGTAATCCAAGTGAGTTAGGATGAGTGATTGTGTAAACGTGGTAACAGTTTGGATGGAGGGGAAAAGGTGGATTTTAGCAATGTCGCAAAGGTGGGACCAACAGGATTTAATAATGGATTGAATATGTATGTTGAAAGAGAGAGAGGAGTCAAGGATAACTCTGAGGTTTGGGCTTGTGAGACAGGAAGGTTGATAGTGCTGTCTACAGTGATGGGAAAGTCAGAGGGAGGAAAGGGTTTGGGTTGAAAGATAAGGAGTTCTGTTTTAGACATGTTAAGCTTGAGGTGATGGGAGGACATCCGAGTAGAAATGCCTTGAAGGCAAGAGGAAATGTGAGACTGCAGAGAGGGAGAGAGATCAGGGTTGGAGTTGTAGATTTGGGAATCATCTGAAAGAGGTGGTAGTTGAAGCCATGGGAGTGAATGAGTTCTCCAAGGGAGTGGATGTAGATGGAGAACCGAAGGGGACCCAGAACTGAACCTTGAGGGACCCCCTACCACCACCACACACACACAGTTAGGGAATGGGAGGCAGAGGAAGAGCCCACGAAGGGAACCGAGAATGAATGGCCAGAGATAAGAGGAGAATCAGGAGAGGATAGAGTCAGTGAAGCCAAGGTTGGAAAATGTTTCCGGGAGAAGGGGTGGTCCACAGTCTCGTGGGCAGCTGAGAGGTTGAGGAGGACTATGGGAGCCCCCAAATCATTCATCATAGTGATGATCTCTGAATTTATGCAGCATACTTTTTATGGTCTACTATGTGTCACACACCATACTAAGCACTGGGGTAGGTACTAGACGATCAGGTTGTACACAGTATCCCAAGTGAGGCTCACAGACTCAGTCCCTATGTCACAGCTGAGATAACTGAGGCTCAGTGAAGTGAAGCAACTTTCCTGAGGTCCCACAGTAAAGTAGTAGAAATAGGACTAGAACCCAGGTCCTTCTGACTCCTAGGACCATGTTCTACCCACTAGGCTGTGCTGCTTCCAACTGTCTGCTGTGTGACCTTGGGCAAGGCACATCACTTCTCTGGGCCTCAGTGACCTCATCTGTAAAATGGGGATTGACTGTGACCCCTGCTCAGGATGGGGGCTGTGTCCGACCTGATGGCTTTGCATCTACTTCAGTGCTTAGAACAGTGCTTGGCACATAGTAAGCACTTAACAAATGCCATCATTATTATTCATTGCCTTGTTGGCCTGTGTGGTGGGATTTGCTCTGGATTATGTAGGGCACTGCCCCAGATTCCAATGACAGGAAGATAGCTGAATTTAGGAAGTATTCCAGTCTCCCTCCTGTTTTTTCCTTCTTGTCCCTGATTTAAGGTTCCAGTCTAGGCAGGGTTAAGACCCCACTGCATCAGTGGCTAGTATACGGGCCTGAAAGTCAGAAGGTTATGGTTTCTAATCCAGGCTCTGTCACTTGTCTGCTGTGTGACCTTGGGCGAGTCACTTCATCACTCTGGGCCTCAGTTACCTCATCTGTCAGATGAGGATTAAGACTGTGAGCCCTATGTGGGACAGTGACTGTGTCCAACCCGATTTGTTTGTATCCACCCCAGCGCCTAGAACAGTGACTGGCACATAGTGCTTAACTAATACCATGATTATTATCATTAATAATTCTCCTCTCCCTGCCAGCCAATACCTGATCCATTCCTTCCACTGCCAGTCCACTTCCAACACCTTCCTCAGTGTTGCTTGTTAACCAGATTTTGGAGAAAATGGAAATTTCCCTTTGTATAATCTGTCTTCTCTCCAGCCCCCGTGGCCCAGTGGAGAAGCACTGTGGCCCAGTGGACAGAGCACAGACGTGAGAGTCAGGGGACCCGGGTTCTAATCTCAGCATGACCACTGTCTGCTGTGTGACCTTGGGCAAGTCAGTTCACTTGGACCTCAATTCCCTCATCTGCAGAATGGGGATTCAATCCCTGTTCTCCCTCCTTCTTCTGACTGTGAGCCTCCTGTGAAACCTGATAATCTTGTATTTACCCTACCGCTTAATACAGTGTTTGGAACATAGTAAGTGCGTAACTATCATTATTACTATTAGTAGTAAAAAAGAACATGGGGCTAAGAGCATGGGGCATTCTAATACTTGTTCTGCCACTTGACTGCTGTGTGATCTGGAGTACTTCACCTCTCCAGGCCTCGATTTCCTCATCTGTAGAATGGGAATACAATACGCGTTCCCCGGCTATCACTTAGACTGTGAGCCCCGTGTGGCACCTTGATCTGATTAACCTTGTATCAGTCCATCAGTGCTATTTACTGAACTTTTGCTGTCCGCAAAGCAGTGTGCTAAGCGATTACCTCCCTGATTGTGGTATTTAAGTGCTTACTATGTGTCAGGCACTGTACTAAATGCTGGGATAGGTGCAAGTTAAGCGTGTTAGACACAGTCCCTGTCCCACAAGGGACTCACAGTCCTAATTCCCATTTGGCAGATGAGGTAACTGAGGCCCAGAGAAGTGAAGTGACTTGCCCAAGATCACACAGCAGAACAGGGCCTGGCATATAGTAAGCACTTAACAAATATCATTTAAAAGAAAAGAAAAACAGAGTCAGGCTTTTTAGGATTATTGATCAACCCGTTGTCAGGGAGCAGCAGGGTATTGGTCCTGAGGGCTGACTGAGGCATGGATACCTGTCCCTGAGGGAAAGACACTGGGAAAGAAGGAGCATGGCTCCTTCCTTCCCTCATTCCTTCCTGAAATTGCTCGGGACAACTTCCTTTTGGGATTTCTGGCTCCTGTCTGCTTGGCTCATCCATTAGACTTTAAATTCCCTGAAGGCAGGGACTGGAGGTGGGGAGTGGGGTTTACTTCCAATTCCTTCCATTCAGTGCAACCACAATAGGTGCTTAATAAATGTGCTACAAAACCATCCAGGCCATGTTTCTCTACTCCTCAAGAAACTCCAGTGGTTGCCCGTCCACCTCGAAATCAAAAAATAAAAATCCTCACCACTGGCTTTAAAGCAGTCAATCACCTTGCCCCCTCCTACCTCACCTCACAACTCTCCTTCCACATCCCAGCCCACACACTTTGCTCCTCTAACCTTCTCACTGTGCCTCGATCTCACCTATCTTGCCACCGATCCCTGGTCCACATCCTGCTTCTGGAATGCCCTCCCTCCTCAAATCTGATAAACAATTACTCTCCTCCCCCTTCAAAGCCTTATTGAAGGCCCATCTCCTCCAAGAGGCCTTCCCTGATTAAGCCCTCCTTTCCTCTTCTCCCATTCCCTTCTGTGTTTCTCCCTTTATTCATTCCCCCCTCCCAGCCCCTCAGCACTTACATATCTGTAATTTATTTCTATTAATGTGTGTCTCCCCCTCGAGACCGTAAGCTTGTTGTGGGCAGGGAATGTGTCTGTTTATTGTTGTATTGTACTGCCCCAATTGCTTAGCATAGTGCTTTGCACACAGTAAGTGCTCAATAAATATGATTGAATGAATATCTGCTGCAGCGACTGATGAAAGAGTTGGGCTCTGAGAATAAGGAGAACTGGGAGGAGAAAAACTAATTTGTCCCAGCTCTGCCACTGGGTAACTTTAAGGAAGTTAAGAAATACCTCTTGGTCCTCGGTTTCTTTTGTAATAAAGGGAGAATACCATGGCTCCTTCCCACCTCACAGGGATAATGTGAGGATCAAATGAAGTCATTCATGTGACAGTATTTTGGAAAACTGAAAAACACTCTACAGATGGCACTGGTGGAATTACAAGGCCGTGTTTCCTATCAAACAATCAATCAGTGGTATTTATTGAGTGTTTAGTATGTGTCCGCGTTGTGCTAAGTGCTTGGGAAAGTACATTACAATTGAGTTGGAAGTCATGATCACCCCCATCTTACCTCCTTCCCTTCCCCACAGCACCTGTATATATGTATATATGTTTGTACATATTATTCTATTTATTTATTTTACTTGTACATATCTATTCTATTTTATTTCGTTAGTATGTTTGGTTTTGTTCTCTGTCTCCCCCTTTTAGACTGTGAGCCCACTGTTGGGTAGGGACTGTATAAATTGCCAACTTGTACTTCCCAAGCACTTAGTACAGTGCTCTGCACACAGTAAGCGCTCAATAAATACGATTGATGATGATGATGATCACAGTCCACACTGAGTATACACTCTAGGGGGGAAGACAGACACTGAAATTTATTTTCTTGAACAAAAAGAGACAATGGGTTGCTCGAAAATCCTAAAAAGTCTGACTTTGTTTTTCTTTTTATTAAAATGGTATTTGTTAATAATAACGATGGTATTTGTTTAGCGCTTACTATGTGCCGAGCACTATTCTAAGCGCCGGAGTAGATACGATGTCATCAGGTTGTCCCACATGGGGCTCTCAGTCTTAATCCCCATTTTGCAGATGAGATAACTGAGGCCCAGAGAAATTAAGCGGCTTGCCCAAGGTCACACAGCAGACAAGTCATCATCAATCGTATTTATTGAGCACTTACTGTGTGCAGAGCACTGTATTAAGCGCTTGGGAAGTACAAGTTGGCAACATATAGAGACAGTCCCTACCCAACAGTGGGCTCACAGTCTAAAAGGGGCTCACAGTTTAAAAGTGGCAGAACCGGGATTAGAACCCACGTCCTCTGACTCCCAAGCCTATGTTCTTGCCACTAAGCCACACCGCTTCTCTTAAGCGCTTACTACGCGCCATTGCCTCTTCTAAGCACTGGGGTAGGTACAAACTAATCAGATTGGACATAGTCCCTGTCCCACATGGGGCTCACAGTCTTAATCCCCATTTTACCGATGTGGTAACTGAGGCACAGAGAAGTGACTTGCCCCAGGTCCCACAGACAAGTGGTGGAGCCGGGATTAGGACTCAGGTCCTCTCAGGGACTCTTAGGCCCATGCTCTATCCACTAGACCACGCTACTTCTCTGTATAAAGAGCTTTTTGAGAGTGATGGGAGTTGAGTAAGAGATGAACCGTGAGTAGAGCATGAAAAACGCCGAGTTGTCGGGCCAGAAGAGAGTTCTGCGGCTGAAGGGACCCATTCCTGTGACTTTCTCTGTTACATCGTGCTCTCCGATCACCTAGTACAGTGCTCTGCGCGCAGTAGATGCTAGATTAGTATCACTGATGGATTGATTTCTCTGACCATACTGCCTGGGGGGGCAGAGAAGCTAGCGGGAGTCCAACATGATTTATGAGTGTTCACGGCTTGCAATAGCAAGTTGCAGACTAGTGTCTTCTACCTGACCACGAAGCCAAACAGCACAGGGGGAATGGAGTGGAGAAAGGAATAAGGTAGGGACTGTCTCTATATGTTGCCAATTTGTACTTCCCAAGCGCTTAGTATAGTGCTCTGCACACAGTAAGCGCTCTATAAATACGATTGATGATACTGGTTTCCATCTGACAATACTTGCTCCTGAGCTGGGAATTGATCAATCGATGCCCCCCCCCCCGCCCTACCTCCTTCCCTCCCGCCCCCCACAGCACCTGTATATATGTTTGTACAGATTTATTACTCTATTTTACTTGTACATATTTACTATTCTATTTATTTTGTTAATGATGTACATCTAGCTTTACTTCTGTTTATTCTGATGACACCTGTCCACATGTTTTATTTTGTTGCCTGTCTCCCCCTTCTATTCATTCATTCATTCAATTGTATTTATTGAGCGCTTACTGTGTGCAGAGCACTGTACTAAGCGCTTGGGAAGTACAAAATGGGCTCAAGACTGTGAGCCCCACGTGGGACAACCCAGTGCTTAGAACAGTGCTTGGCACATAGTAAGCGCTTCCTCTCCCCTTCCTCCCCCTCCCCATCCCCCCGCCTTACCTCCTTCCCCTCCCCACAGCACCTGTATATATGTATATATGTTTGTACGTATTTATTACTCTATTTTATTTGTACATATTTATTCTATTTATTTTATTTTGTTAATATGTTTTGTTGTCTGTCTCCCCCTTCTAGACTGTGAGCCCACTGTTGGGTAGGGACTGTCTCTATATGTTGCCAACTTGTACTTCCCAAGCACTTAGTACAGTGCTCTGCACACAGTAAGTGCTCAATAAATACGATTGAATGAATGAAAGTTGGCAACATATAGAGATGGTCCCTACCCAACAGTGGGTACATATTTACTACTCTATTCTATTTATTTTATTTTGTTAGTATGTTTGGTTTTGTTCTCTGTCTCCCCCTTTTAGACTGTGAGCCCACTGTTGGGTAGGGACTGTCTCTATATGTTGCCAACTTGTACTTCCCAAGCGCTTAGTACAGTGCTCTGCACACAGTAAGCGCTCAATAAATATGATTGATTGATTATCTATTGTATTTATTTTGTTTTGCTAATATGTTTGGTTTTGTTCTCTGTCTCCCCCTTCTAGACTGTGATCCCACTGTTGGGTAGGGACGATTTCTATATGTTGCCAACTTATACTTCCCAAGCGCTTAGTACAGTGCTCTGCACACAGTAAGCGCTCAATAAATACGATTGATTGATAGAAGGCGGAGACAGAGAACAAAACAAAACATATTAACAAAATAAAATAAATAGAATAAATATGTACAAATAAAATAGAGTAATAAATACATACAAACATATATACAGGTGCTGCGGGGAGGGGAAGGAGGTAAGGTGGGGGGGATGGAGAGGGAAGGAGGGGGCTTCTAGACTGTGAGCCCGTTGTTGGGTAGGGACCGTCTCTGTGTTGCCAACTTGTATTTCCCAAGCGCTTAGTACAGTGCTCTGCACACAGTAAGTGCTCAATAAATACGATTGAATGAATTGAGATTGAGCGCTTACTCTGTGCAGAGCACGGCACTAAGCGCTTGGGAGAGTACAGTATGATAGAGTTGGTAGACACGTTCCCTGCCCACAGGAGCTAACAGTCTGAAGGGGGAGATGAGCATTAATCTAAATAAACAGATTATAGATATGTACAGAAGTGCTATGGGGCTGAATGATGTGATTATCAAGTGCTTAAAGGGTATAGATTCAAGTGCACAGGTGACACATATATGTATATATGTTTGTACATATTTATTACTCTATTTTACTTGTACTTATCTATTCTATTTATTTTATTTTGTTAGTATGTTTGGTTTTGTTCTCTGTCGCCCCCTTTTAGACTGTGAGCCCACTGTTGGGTAGGGACTGTCTCTATATGTTGCCAATTTGTACTTCCCAAGTGCTTAGTACAGTGCTGTGCACACAGTAAGCGCTCAATAAATACGATTGTTGATGATGATGATGACACGGAAGGGAGGGGGACTAGGGGAAAAGGGAGCCTCTTGAAGAAAATGGGATTTTGATAAGGCTTTGAATGTTGGGGGAGTGGGTGGTCTGTAGGAGAAGCAGCGTGGCTCAGTGGAAAGAGCACGGGTTTTGGAGTCAGAGGTCATGGGTTCAAATCCCGGCTCTGCCAATTGTCAGCTGTGTGACTTTGGGCAAGTCACTTCACTTCTCTGTGCCTCAGTTACCTCATCTGTAAAATGGGGATTAAGACTGTGAGCCCCCCATAGGACAACCTGATCACCTTGTAACCTCCAGTGCTTAGAACAGTGTTTTGCAAATAGTAAGCGCTTAATAAATGCCATTATTATTATTATTATTATTATTATTGTATATGGAGGGGGAGGGAGTTCCAGACCAGAGAGGGGGTGGGCAAGAGATTGGCAGTGACATAGACAAAATCGAGGGACAAGGAGTAGCATTAGAGGAGCTGAGTTGTAGTAAGACGGCAGCAAGGTAAAGTCGGAGGGGGCAAAGTGATTGAGGGCTTTAAAGGCAATGGTGAGGAGTTTCTGTTTCATTCATTCATTTATTCATTCACTCAAGTGTATTTATTGAGCGCTTACTGTGTGCAGAGCACTGGACTAAGCGCTTGGGAAGTACAGGTCGGCAACATATAGAGACGGTCCCTATCCAATAATGGATTCACAGTCTAGAAGGGAGAGACAGACAGCAAAACAAACCACGTAGACAGGTGTCAAAATCATCAGAACAAATAGAATTATAGCTATATGCGCATCATTAACAAAATAATGTTTGATGTGGACATGGATGGAGCCATGGGGTCAGTGGGAAATGTCTGGATAGCAGGCAACTTTTGGGTTTCTCATTTAGGACTGCCTGTAATGCCATTTCTGGGACTAGCATGGCATAGTGGATAGAGCACGGATTTGGAAATCAGAAGGTCATGGGTTCTAATCCCAGCTCTGCCACTTGTCTGCTGTGACGTTGGACAAGTCGCTTCACTTCTCTGGGTCATTTCCTCATCTGTAAAATGGGGATTGAGACTGTGAGCCCTACGTGGGACAGGGACTGTATGCAACCTGATTTGGTCGTATACACCCCAGGGCTAAATACAGTGCAGCACATAGAAAGTGCTTAACAAATACCATTGTTGTTATTACTATTATTATTATTATTTCTGGGTCAGACCCATGGCCCCTCCAACCCTTCATCTCCACCAATGGCCCCAAAATATGTGGCGACTCTATGATGGGTGTCCTGGGTATCAATCCATCAGTAAATCTATTGAGAGTACTCACTAAGTTTGTTCTCAATGCTGAGCACTGTGCTAGGCACTTGGATGAGTAAATAATAATAATGTTGGCATTTGTTAAGCGCTTACTATGTGCAAAGCGCTGTTCTAAGCGATTGGGGGGATACAAAGTGATCAGGTTGTCCCACATGGGGCTCATAGTCTTAATCCCCATTTTACAGATGAGGTAACTGAGGCTCAGAGAAGTTAAGTGACTTGCCCAAGGTCACACAGCAGACATGTGGCGGAGCTGGGATTCGAACCCATGACCTCTGACTCCAAAGCCCGTGCTCTTTCCACTGAGCCACGCTGCTTTCTAAATTAAAATAGAGTTAATAGAGTAAAATAGAGGGTGGATATCCGTCCTCATGATCAGGGGTAGACCATCTCTCATTCTCATCGTCATTATTCTTCTTATTCCTCTTAATTAATAATAATAGCATTTATTAAGCACTTGTGTACTATAATTATTATTATGATGATGCGCTCAATAAATATCATTGGTCTTTGAACTTTTGCGACACTTGTTCCCGTTCTGATTATGCGGAGTTTATGGTAAATTTCCTCAAGGTGGATGGGCAACCACTGCAGGTTTTCGAGGAGTGGGGTGACATGTGTCCTGTCCTGTGTCCTCATGATCAGGGGTAGACCATCTCTCATTCTCATCGTCATTATTCTTCTTATTCCTCTTAATAATCAATAATAATGGCATTTATTAAGCACTTACCTTGTGCAAAGCACTGTTCTAAGCGCTGGGGAGTTTACAAGGTGATCAGGTTGTCCCACAGGGGGCTCACAGTCTTAATCTCCATTGTACAGATGAGGGAACTGAGGCCCAGAGAAGTGAAGCGACGTGCCCAAAGTCACACAGCTGACAATTGGCGGAGCCGGGATTTGAACCCATGACCTCTGACTCCAGAGCCCGTGCTCATTCCATGAAGCCATGATGCTTCTCTAACTGCTTCTCTGCTTCTGCTTCCTATGTGCAAAGCGCTGAAATAATCAATAAATACCATTGATTAGAGGACAGACAAGGATCTCCCCCTTTTAGACTGTGAGCCCACTGTTGGGTAGGGACTGTCTCTATATGTTGCCAATTTGTACTTCCCAAGCGCTTAGTACAGTGCTCTGCACATAGTAAGCGCTCAGTAAATACGATTGATGATGATGATGATGATCCATTATTCCCCATCTTCGGATTGCACCCTAACCTGTCGTAGACTGTAAGCTCGTGGTGGGTGGGGAATGTGTCTGTGTACTGTTGGGTTGTACTCTCTCAAGCGTTCAGTACAGTGCTCTGAACACAGTAAGCACTCAAATACGATTGAATGAATGAATATTGTACGCTCTCAAGGGCCACACTGCTGGAAAGACAGAAAACAAGTAGACAGGTGTAAATAGGGAAGCAGCGTGGCTCAGTGG